>NW_026606722.1:3615000-4215000 GCF_029890125.1 Rhinichthys klamathensis goyatoka
GAATTAAAATAGAGTAAAATGTAATCAAATGGTGACAGTACTTCCTGAATAAAATAAAATAAAATAAGTAAACAAGAAAGTAGAAAAAAACAAACGCACAATAAATAAGTAGTGACACGTTGAAGTATTTACAGATGGAAAAAAAAAGTAAAATGAAATAAGATAATAAATTAAATAAAAAAATGCATTTGTCACAATGACGGGCTATTTAAGTGAACAAGAAAGCAAAAAAAAATGTTTAAATAAAAAATAGTAAAATAAATGCATTTGTCACAATTCTGGGCTATTTAAGTTAACAATAATGCTAAAAGAAAATAAACAAATAACTCATTTATTTTATTAAAATGGAATTGCATTTGTCACAATGCTGGGGTATTTAAGTGAACAAGAAAGCTGACAGACAAACAAACAATAAATACATTATTAGTGACAAGTTCAAGTATTTAAATATGAAAATACAATTCAATAAAAAGTCAAATAAAATAAAACAATAAAATAATATGAATTATAGTTACCAGTCACTTTAAATGTACACTTTCATATATGTACATTTTTAACTAAACCCTTAATTGTGGGGAAATATTTTAGAAAATGTACATATTTAATTTGTCAAAAACCCCTTCACAGCAATTAAATGTGTAATCTTAAAATGTCATCCATTGCTACTGTTTCTACTCCGTTTTCCACTGGGATTTCTGGGGTTAGTGTAAAGGGTGGGAACAGCGGAGTATTCCGGCGGGAAGACAATTCCTGGAGGACAGGTCCTTCTCACTAAGAAATCTGACTCAGGTGTCAACTGGAGTCATGTCCCCTGGCCAAACCATAGTCGTCCCCTCCCCAACCCCCACCCAGGGCCCACTTTACCTCTGCCTGCCCCTCTGTCTGTCAGCTAAACCCGCTCCACTGAGGCCCGAATGCAGAACCAGATGTGCTGGCTGAGTCCTGAAACATTCTCTTCCCACTGACATCTTAACCTGAAAGGTGTGTGTGTGGGGGAGAGAGAGGTCAAACTTTAGCCTGGCCTCTAAGTGAGTGTAGATTACTTTTGAAGGTTGTGTTTATTGCTTCAGCACTGATTGTGTATTTTGTTGCATGTTTTGATCCTGTACAAGAAGAACTTCACAGTACAAAAAAAAAATCGACTTTTGTTTAGGTTTCGTTCCATTTAGTTTCAACAAGGCACTACATTCCTAATCACAACGCAAACGTCTCTAATATTCATTCTGTTGATCACAGTGCATGTTTTGACTGCATTGTGTTTGGGTGAGCTGCAGCCGTATTGGTTTTATAATCAAAGTCACATTTGAGTCATGCATCTCTGTTCACCCTTTCACCCACAATTCATCATCTCATTCCGACCCGATATACGATATCTAATTTATCAACACATGCCCAATCTAAGCAGCCCCACACATGTGCGAGCAATTAGGCTATAGAACAGTTGCTAACACAAACACCTTCTGATAGATGACACTCGAAATGTAAGGCCAAACCATGGCAAACATGACTCAAGGAACTAACGTATCAATCAGATGAGCAGTGGCCTTTACTGTCACCTCCATCGATTAAACACGTTGTTTGGAGTTTCTGAAATGTGTTGCCAAACTGAAGTCTGTAGACCATTGTGGTGTTTACTGTATAGGTTCAGAGGGGTGACAATTCCTCTCACAAATGATTACACCGTGTCACAAAAAAAAGAGTTTTAGGAACATATTTCAGACCGAATAAGGAGTCGCAGTCAGTGGATGTCTATATTTAAGCCATATGTAGAAATATTTTGTCTCTTATCAATGATAGAATCCACAAGGGTTTGTCAGGGAAAAGATTGCAGTGCTCAGGAGTTCTTCCGTTGTGTTTTATGTGTGCATCAACTTTACTATCAACCTTAGGAGAAATAAAAAAAGACAGTAAGAATTATAGAGCTGTAAATATTTGGCATAGCTCAGATACATTTGTTTTCTCGTGGAAGATATTTGAGTTCTTATTGAAACTGAAGCTTTTGACTGCAGGCATCTGCACATTTGAGCACATTGTTAAGATTTGAAGAATAAATTATAGAGGAGACATGTAAGATTGGGAAGACAGCAGGAGACTTAAAACGAAAGTCTCAATTTGATCTCAGTTTAATCTCACTGTTATCTAGTAGAAACAATTTAAAGATGCACTATGTAACTTTTTTTTTTGTTCAATTTAAATAATGAATCAAAACATCATCAATCCTTCTTCCAGAACCTGTTTTTGTTTTACCTTGATTCACTATGGTAAGCAGCCAATGATAAGTGTTCATGTTTTAGACATGAACACTGGTTTTTGTGGGAAATTGCGCATTTGCGTAATAGAGAAAAGTTGCTCCGGATACTTTGACGTGTGTATGGTGTGAGGGTGGCATTGGTTAGTAGTTACAATGAGTGAGAAAGGTTGAAACCTCTGGGGAATCACCCGTTTAAACACACGCTGAACAGAGGAGAGTCTGATGGCAAACCAGAACGCGACAGAGCTCGTAATAGAACAAGAATCAACATATGCTTGGCTTTCGGAGATGGAGAGAACTGAGGGATTTGAAATGTTGTGAAAGTGACAGAGATATTGCGTATTGCCATATATAGCTCTCTAACAGAGTTCATTGTAAAGCAGTATCTAGTGAAGGGTCATTTCATTATGGTTGTTGTAGCGCTGTGCTGAAAAGGACGTATTGTGTCTATTAATGGGTAAAGCTACAGTAACGTCTTCAGCTAGTTAGCTTGAGATCCTTTCCATCTATCTCTTAAGACTAGTAGTAAATGTTTTATGAACAGTAGGATAACCTCTTTGTTTTATTAACCGCTACACTCTAAACAATGCTGGGTTGTTTCAACCCAAATTTGGGTCAAATATGGACAAACCCAAATGTTGGGTTAAAAATGTAATTAAAAAAATTACAGTTGAAAGTGAAAGTTGAAGTTGGGTTAAAATTTTAAATTACATTTTTAACCCAACATTTGGGTCTGTCCATATTTGACCCAAATTTGGGTTAAAACAACCCAGCGTTGTTTAGAGTGTAGAGAGTCAAAAGTGAAAAAAAAAATACAGTAAAAAAAGTGGTATTGTGAAAGATACATAATATATTTTAAAATGTTATTTATTCCTGTGATCAAAGCTGAATTACTCCAGTCTTCAGTGTCACATGATCCTTCAGAAATCAGTCTAATGTGATGATTTGCTGCTCAAGATCTGTGAAAAAAACATATTTTTTTCAGGATTATTTGATGAATAAAACAACATTTATTTGAAACAGAAATGTTTTGCAAAATGATAACTGTCTTTACCGTCACATGTGATCAATTAAAAGCATCCATGCTGAATAAAAGTGTTAATTCCCTTCAATATATATAAATACTGTACATAACTGGCCCCACATTTTTGAACAGTAGTGTGTGTTTTTGAACGAAATCATCTACGTTGTACACTATAACAAAACAAAGTTCAAAATAAACATCAAAACGGCTGAAATAAAAGCACAACAGACACTAGCTGCAGTGTATTGTGCGAGGCTGTCAGATCCAAGAAGGAAAAGTGGAGATAAAGTTGTCAGGTGAAAAAAACCTGGACCGACATGTGTCACTTTAATTCCCCCGCATCTGGCCGATGGTTGAGGTCCACTGTCCAGCATGACTGTCCAAATTGAGTTCCATCTGATCTTAATAAAAGTGAAAGTCCTTCAGCTCTCCACAGCTGGGGACCCTCTGTAGTGTACGATCCACAATCTGACATTTTTATTTTTTTTTTTCTTCCGAGGGACACTTCACTTTATGGCTTGTTCGCCCTGGTGCAATGAATTTAATGGGGTTTCTGATCGGCAGACGTCATAAATGACATCATTTTAATGACGCTATGGTGTTATTTAGCCATTTGTCGCCAGCTCGCATCCTTCAGTCAGCGAAAAGCTCAGTCTGTTTTTCTTCTTGAACGTAAGAAGACCTGGTTTTGCTCATCATATAGGGAGAGGTTTAACGTCGATCAGCTTCCCCAGGACTTGAAAGAGAGAATGCACAGAACTCCAGGCATGTGGAACAATCAGTGTTAGAAGCAAGATAGCTCTCCCGCTGGCCCCGTTCTCAACTTTGACCCCTGACCTCTTGGCACACGCGCCGCTGTAAATAAAGCTGAGGAGAGGCCTCCCCACCTAATTTCCTTTGGCCTCAAATTTAAACACCAATGCCTCTGACTGTTCTGTAACCAGGGGATAAACATCTCCTCACGTGGACCAGGTTCTCAACACGACCACTCTGGAAATCCAGAGAGAGGAGATATACACAATAGAAATTGTGTTTGACAAGTTGAATACAGTTGGTCTGGACGGGTCCCTGGCTAAGTGAGGTCTAAGCTGTATTGTCGAAATGAGGAGGTGCTGTAGAGAATTGCTACTGCCATGACAGGATGATTCATAAAATCATAATTGCAATAATTCTGTAATAGATTGATTTCATGGTCTAAGAGGTTATTGCACCTAGTTGCACCAGTTGTGATTCATTTATGTCATGAGGACACGCTATAAGAGGCTATCGCTTTTGTTTCAGTCATGAGACTCACTTCAGTTTAGTTTTTACAGCAAGACATGCATCCAAATCAGTGGGAAGCTAGCCAGAGAGAAAACCCCAAGAAAAGTCACCACAAATCTGTGTGGCAACGTTTATATATATATATTTTTTTTAATTATTTATTAATTAGGCCTTGTAACTTTTTATGCCGTTTCACAACAGAGTTTTCCCTCACACTATTATACATTTTATAATGGAACGGCGTCAATGAAATTATTCAATTAAATTAAGGAAATTATGTGGAAATTAAACCACACCATTATTGATATCAAACAGTATGATTTTTACTAGAATTGTATTTCTGAGATGTGAAATTGGAATTTCAATTAGTCAGAAATCAATTATTGATATCAACAATTAAATTTGAATGGTGGCCTATGGTGACATTTAACTAGTAAAAATACAATTACAGACATCAAGAATTATACAGTTTTTACTACACTGTAAATCAACTTAGATGTTTAAGTGATTTCAACTTAAATTACATTAAACTGACTTAAAAAGAACATTGTTATAATTGCAAGTTGAATCTTGCATAACTCATAAAACAAGTTTAAAATTGCTTAACTTATTTTGATGAGTTAAAGCAATGTAAAAACACATGTTGTCATAACTTATAGGTCATATAATTTTTTTTTTTTTTTTTTTATATATCAAGAATTTGTATTTCTGCGAGTGGTGATGTCATTGTTGGTATCAAAGATTACAATTTTTACTATTGGAAATGTAGGCTAATTCATGATATTAAAAATCGCCATTGTTAGAAATCTAATTCCTGATATCAAGAATTAGTATTTTAACTAGTGAAAATTAAATTGTTGAATAAAGAATTTATATCCAATGAATACAAGTCAAAACGGGCCTGCCATAGGCGTCTCCTTTTACGCCGCATAGCAGTAAATACATATTATTAGCATGGTGTGGATTGTGTTTGCTCTATTTCATGTTGTAGCTTTCTTTTTACGTGATGTTGCTTAGTGTGGGAAGGATGACCCATATTTCATTAAGCTGTGCTCTTGTTTCCGGCAGCTTTCACAACGAATTTATCTCTGACCAAGATACACACACTCAGCATTTGAGTTATCTGTATTAACACTGGCTGTGCTCGACATAATAATGCAGCTTTAAACTTGTTTTTATTTTGTGCATGTGTGGTTTTATGTTACAGAAACGCACAACTTAACACTAAATAATGTTGTCCACGACTATGTTGGAATGCATTTTTTTTCAATGCAGCTATTTTATTTAGCTATTTTTATATTGATGTATTATTATGTTTAATTTATATAGGCCTATTAAAAAAATAACGTTAGGTTTAATAGAAAGTTTATATGCTTTATGAGGTAAAACTCATTTTATAGGCTAATACCCAGTCGCAAAATATGAATAGTCACAGCTGCATCCTTGTTTCCTTACCTGTATATTTTTTTATGTGGTCTTGAACGAATTTAGCAGTAAAACTAGGCTTTTATTTCCAATATAGCTAGGCCGTAGCTTTTGTTGATATGTTCAGAAGTCGAAATCAAATAAAAAGTAAAAAAAATAAAAATAAATGAAAGGAACGAGAAATAAAACGGATTGGAAGGTCTTATTAAAATAATTCCATTATCGAAAGGAATGGGATGAAACGCAAGGGTTATTGCAGGTATTGTTGTGCCTGTGGCTTCTCCTCCAGCCGCGCAATTCTCCTCATCAATACTGCAGTGAGATCGTTACGCGGCTGACATTGATAAATGACCACCAAACCACAGCATTTTCTCACCAGTACTGCAGGCTAGAGTAACACAAACTGGAGGTCGAAATAAGCGAAAGAAACGTCTGTAGGAGCAGTCTTAGCTAAGATATCAAACAGCATGAGAAAAACCATTTGAAAATGTCACCAGCGAAATTGCGTTTAAAAGATGCTGGAGATTGAAGAAGCGCGCGGGGTTTGTGTTTCTGAAAAATTACACGCCGTCCAGTCGCCTGCTTTGGAAATATTGAATTAATGTGATTTATTTCTTCACAGATTGCCTCAAACATTTTACAAAAGACCTCTGCACACACTTAGATGATTTTAGGGAAACTATACGGTCATCAAATTATCATTTTACACTTTCTAGTGCCCCTTTCAGTAGACATTATTAATGCAGTTTTATTATTTTTGTATATAGCTGTTTGATATCTGCACGTTTAAAATAATTTTTGGTTTACACTTTATTTTTAAAATGTCCGTGTTACAGTGAAATTATAGTAGGCGACTGAGTCATAATAATTAACTACATGCTTACTAAAGGGTTAGGATTGGGCTTTGTTGCATGCAATTATGCATAGTTGTATAGTTATTAAGTTACTACATGTAACATGTGTAACAAGGACACTGCAACAGTTACCGATTTTTGTAACGGCCAGTTGCGTTTGCGTCTACTTTCTTTTTATCCATTTGATGATTACTTAAATAAATTGCAGCACAGTTGCTTTTTATTTAAAAAAAAATAAATAAAATAAAGGTATTTCTATTGGTAGGCCTATTTCTAGCCTAAATCAATTTTAACTGCAAGTCGCATCAATATCGATTCAAAGCATGAAATAACACGACAACATTCAAAGCAAGAGATTTAGGTAACATTTTGAAAATGAAGCATTTATTACAAGAATTCGACTTTTGACTGTGTAGAAATACTGTACTGCTTTAAAAGACTCCTAAAAGGAAAAAAAATGGACAGAGCGACAGGATCGATCAAACTTAGCAGTACATCAACAAACATATAATCGACTTTTTCCATAGAGAAAAGCAAGAGCGAGAACGGACCCAAAATGTACAACAATGTCCCATGTCCAATTTTAAAGGATCTCGACTGAATGCCTATTTCACATTGATGTGTTTTACAAATAACATTTACATAATTATGTACAATGGAACATCTCTAGTGGTTTAAAAACTCCTCCAGGCATACTTAGCCTTACCAGAGCACCGTTGCTCACCAATTCAACAAATAAACGCATTTCCTCAGTGATGCTTTCCAAAACACTTCATGTGGGGAAGACTTTGTGGTTTCAGATACTGGAATTTGTGTCAGATGTGTGATCCCCTTCGAGTGGTTTCATTTCCCTCAAACTTTGAGGAAGCAAAGGTCTAAATCTATAGTCAGTGACACAAACCCAAACATTGAACATTTCCCAAAAGAAAGAAAAACAAACAAAAACTCATCATACACTCACATTTCAGTTCTTGAGGGCTTTTAGCATCTTTTACTATATTCCACATTTAATATGAACGTGTGCACTTGTGCGTGAGGAGGTATGGGATATTGGCGTCTGGGGCGGCCACTCTACGGTTGAGCAAAAGTGCACAAAATGGTGTGGTCCCCCGTGCTTCTTGACGGTATAACAAGAATAAATAAATAATTTAAAAAGAAAAGATCTCCCAATTGTCTTTTCAGAAGTCTCTTTTGGCACAAATGCTTCAAGTCTGTTTTTGTTAAGGTGGTGCTCCTTTGGAAGGTCCTTTGGCTGGAGATCTGATGGCCAGATGATGAGGGAGGTCTGTGGGAGATTTGGGAGGTTCTCGTGAAAAGAGGATCGAGGTGAGGACGAATGTGATGACGTGACTCCTCATGCCTCTGGCCAGCACTGGGACTATTCCTGAGGCCACCATCCAAACCTAGAACATAGAGGGGGGAAAACAATATTGAGAGATTTATTCACCCACATCCACACTGTGCAACAAAAAAATACATCGCAGAAATATTCTGGGCACATGTTGATTACAAGAAAAAACTGTTTAGTCTAAAAAATAAGCAAAATCTGGATCTCATCAAGGCATTTATAATGGAAGTGAAAGCATACACTTTAAAATACATTTTCATTATATGATTCAGTAGCCACAAAATGTAAACAATATGCAAGTTAACATGAATTTAGTGTGAAAAAAGCAAGTAAAGTTATATCATATTTTACAACGACGCATCGTCTAAAACCCCAAAATGACCATGAAAACGACTCGCTGTAAAACATTTCCCCCTAATTCAACTTAAAAACGAACATTATAATCGAATTGGCTGTATAAGTCATTTCAACTCATTAACACAATAGCATACAATAAGGTTTAATTAGTACTTTAGTTAACATGAAATAAGAATGAATAATACTACATCTTTTACTAATCTTAGTTAATGTTATTTTTTATTTAAATTATTCAAATCAAATGTTGTATTTTTTTAACTTTAGTTAATGAGTGAACTAACATGAACAAACGATGAACAGCTTCACTGTAAAAAAAAAATATGATCAATAAGTTATGAAAACATGTTTTTACGTTGCTTTAACTCATCAAAATAAGTTAAGCAATTTTCAACTTGTTTTTATGTTATACAAGATTCAACTCATTTTTAAGTCAGTTTAATGTAATTTAAGTTGAAATGACTTAAACATCCAAGTTGATTGTACTTGGATTTGTATTAACTAATATGAATAAATACTGTAACAATTTGTATGTTTCAATACAATACTAATGTTAACAAATTAGAACATTGCAAAGTGTTACCAACTCATTTTTTTTAAATCTTTCCTGGTTAAACCAACTTAAAAAATTAAATTGAAATTGGTTAAATTACTTTGATGAGATTTAATCAGCCTTACACCTCAAATAATACACAAGTTATGACAAAACAAATCAATATAAGTGCTTTTATAAAATTATAAACTTCAAATTTCAGGGCAAATTCACTTTAATTCTTTTTTTAACATTTTTTTTTTTTAAGAAATCTAAATATTTTTCGTGGTAATGAAATTACACACCACAAATTCTCTCAATTAAACTTAACCTGCACCCAACTCTGAATATTCTTTTAAATAAACATACACCTGCCTCTAAGATCATAAACGTGTCTCTATCCACTTTATGCAGGAAAACAGATCTTCATAATGATCCCAACGATCCGCCAGCATATGGTGTTTAACCAGAGCGAATTAAGGACGGGGAAACATTCCTCCAAATGACGCAATTACAGTAACGACTCGATGATAATTCAATCAAAAAAAGGTAGGATTAAATAGTCTGGAAATTATTTAGTCGGCGTGTATCTGGCTCCTGCGAGCCGGAGCTAGTGATATCTCTATGTGTCTGTGGCTTCGGTGGGGGGTGTTAACCTCCGCTCGCCTCCCCTCTCCTCTCCCTTCATTAGCGGAGGATGAGGTTGTTATTTGAGAGGAAAGGGCTGTGTTGGCACGATTGGAGAACTGGATGCGGTGCCTATTTACATATAAAGAGCTCTATTAATCAAGGTAAGTGTCATTATGGAGGGGCTCATTGGGCAGCACAGTGTGGGTATTAAATAAAATTCTCCATGCCAGGCCGCCCGCGGCGAGCGATACGTCTTGATTTGTGGACTGTCAGAGACAGGCAGCGAAGATGGAGCCGGGGAAGGAAGGTGCGCGAGTGTGTGCGCGTGAGCTGGGGGGGGGGGGGGGGGGGGGGGAGTCGTCGTCGTTGGAGAGAGAATTGCCACCATAATCAGATTTCGCACGCCGAGTGAAAGGAGAGGGGATGCTCTAAGTACCAAAGCGTTTCCTTACGTTTACGATTTGGGAAGCAGGGGAGGCGTTTACATGTAGTGCCACTGTCCATCCATACCCATGTTCATACCCATACCTCCCATGGGACCTGTGAGACAGAGAAACAAAATTAAGAAAACAATAAAAACACATGCAAACGCACAGGAAGATTTTTTTTATAACAGCACTAAACTTGAGTTATGCGCAATTATTATCAAATCGCTTCTTACCGCCAGGCCGAAGGCCCATGTGTTGTTGGCCGTCTAGGACAAAGCCACCCATTGGCTGACCATCGGGGCTGTAAGCGGATCCTTGACTTACTAAACACACAAAGACACAGTATATGTGATGTATGCACACTGTGATAGTATGGTGATAGTAAAGATTGTAGAAAATAAACCTGCACTTTACCTGCTCTGTTAGACTGATCAATCATGGGCTGCACGATTCTTCTTCGAGCATTGATAAACCTGTCAAAGAGAAGACATTTACTAAATCTATTTATATTACTGACCGCACACAGTATATTTTACTCTTATTTAAACACTCAGGACTTTTACTACTGTGAGCTCTTTGCTATGATTTACTGCAAAATATTCCTTAATGCAGTGCGATTTCTCCTGGGCCTTTGGGTTAATGGACCTGTCAGGAGTCCACAAAAAAAAAAAAAAAGCTAATGCACTGTTTAAGCGCCAGACCAAAGAAATTGTCTAATTTATAATGTAAACAAGCTGAGGTTTTCTTAATAAAGAGATTTTAACACCTTTTACAAATTACGTTTTGAGAAACATTCCGTTTAATGGTGAATTTTATAGTTGAGGACAATAAAAACAGGTAGATTTATTTGATTTGCGGTCTGTTTTCCCTTTCCTCAGCACTCTAAAGTTAATCTCTGTTTTTAAGACTTGCTTTAATTGCGCTTCTTGCTGCAATATATTAGTGAATCAAGTAAAGGGGTCATTGCTCAATAAATATTCAATTGATATAGCATTGGCCTGGCAGCCTGAGGGTATGATTAGCCTAACTGCTTTTCAGACACTAATATGCTTCAGCAGCCCGTAACAGAGAGGTAGGAAATGCCCCTGACATGCAATGGGGGAAGGAATTACTCATAGACAATGAGTCTTAGCCAAATGTTTGTGAACACCTTATTTGGTCGTGGTAAACACATGTTAGTGTATGGTACAAATCTAAATTGTCCATTTTCTATAAAAAAACTAACAAAAGGAATGATAATACTTAATATTCATCGACTTTTTGTTATACAAAAACTTGTCTGCTTTATGACTATATGACTAAAAAAATAGCTTTTGTTGACATTTTATTAAAGTATGTATGGTAAATTAAAGTAGAATCGAATTGAAATCAAATAGAATTGAATTATCTGTATGGTTTAAATACATCTAAATACATAAATATATATATATATATATATATATATATATATATATATATATATATATATATATATATATTCAAATCTCATGGAAAAGGAAACAAATCTAAAATTAAAACTTAATTTTGAAAATAAAGTAAAAAATATTCAACTTTCATGCTCAAGAATAGTGCTGATTGAAGTAGTGTATGCTATCCAAAATAACAATTTTATTATGAGAGCATATGTGGTAAATTAAAATAAATAAATTGAAGTATCAAAGTTATACAGTTTAAATGCATACAGACTAAAAACACAAATATGTAATGAAAAAATCTCAGCTTAAAACTTAATAAAATAAAAAAATATTTTTTTGGTGCCTATTGGTACTCTATCATTACATACTAATATCATACATACACTTCCTTTTCACATTCTCAAACTGAGAATGAGTATCACATTTGTGTAATCCAATAACATCTATTATAAGCAAGATGGTTCCTGAAAAAAAAAAAAAAAAAAAAACATTCAGGGGAACTCTGGTGACCGAACAGCATTCCGGAATCCTAACATAACATTTGACAACTTTTCTAAAAGCCCCTCGGAGACCTTGGCAAACCTCATCATCGCTCCTATTCTTACTTTTAATTGTCTCATAGGGTCTTTGAACACCGTCTAATAATAGTGTGAGAAATCAGGATCACCGGACTTGAAATGGAAATGTTACAGAGATCCCCAACCCTGACTTCTAAGTGCTGAGAGGTCAATCTGGCAAGTCAAAGGTCAAAGGTTACTCACCAGTTATTCACTTGTAAGATGGTGAGGCCTGTGTCCTGTGCTAGCTGCTTCTTCTGCTCTTCAGATGGGTAGGGGTGCTGCAAGACAAAAACAACTAGAAAAGTTAGATTAATGTGTAAGAAACCTCTGCAGTTAATAACATTGCTGTCCGATGATCCATAAAGCAATAATGAATGGAACATGTAAATGTCTTCATTTTTTTAGAGTTGTGTACTTCTCCTTGCAGTCTCCATTAATAAAGCAAATAAAAATGACCTTACTTTTTCTTAAAAACCAATCTGTTTAAATGACTAATGACTTCAAGCACCAAATGTGAGACTCCGGGCAAAAACGTGGATCCCATATGACTCTTTCAGGAAATTACATCATTATGTATGATAGACTTCCCATATGCAGCCCTGAGTTGGAGAATTTCCCTGCGTCTTATTGGCTGAGCGCTCGTGGTTTTGTTTGACATTATTTGACATTACTTGACAAATGATCGAGTGGGTGTGAAAGAGAGACAATGGAGAGTTTTGTTTAGGGTTGAATAGGGCTTGGCCCTTGGTGGCCCCGCGGTGGCCCCTGGCCCCTGATCTTCTTGCTCTCGCTGTGAGTGCAGAGGGAGGGCAGCAGATGGCAGGCAGGGGTGAATGTATAGACAGTCCTGGGTCGTGGGTGTGCACCAATTTTGGCACTGTCATGGCCTCACCTCCCGTGGTCACCGGTGAGGGATGAGTCCTGTTCCATGTCTCGCTCTCTCTCTCTCTCTCACACACACACTGACGGAGATTTCCCTGCTCACCTCCTGGCTTGCTAGCTGTCATTGTGGTGATGAATGACTGTAAGCCCTGCCCCCTTTCTACACAAGCCAGTGACGGCCGAATGCAAGCTGGGCTCTGGGATCCATCTTTAAACTCTTATCAAAAAGCTCTCGGCAGGTTGCGCAGTGATTGTCCGTTAAAGTTCAGTGAGGAACCTACTTGTTCAAACGACGAAGCTAGCCGACAAGCTCACTTTCAAAGAATTGCTCATATTTGCATGAATTGCGCTTATGTCTACTAAGAAGCCCCCTCCTCATCCCCATTTGCATGCCAAAGGAGATCTCTCTATCTCGTTCCAGTGAAACTAACAGTTATAACTGTAATGTTCCACTGAATCTTAATGTTCCACCTTTCTTTAAGATTGTCAGCACAGGGGGTCTTTATCGTGGACCTCTGAATAGGTCACAAAAGATGGAGGCTTAGACCATATGTAAGAGCCCCCCCACTCCCACCCCCCCACCTCAAACGCCGCACACTGGCTCAAAGTAGAACCCGACAAAACGTAATCCAGCAGCTTTCATTCAGCCCCGACCCCAAATGAATGCATGATCGCCTGGGTGTTGCAATGGAGGCCATTCAGAGGCCAAAGTCCCCTCTAACACTTTTTTTTTGTCAGAGGACACATCCTGCAATGGGAAACACTTTTGCTTCACAAATTGCTCTGAAAAGGAGCTGGGAACAGAGAGAGGATAATTCAATTAGGCTCTCCTTTTTATCTCTAAACTCTAAAGGTGGGTAAAAGGGAAAGGATTACTATGTGTACGAGACCTGTGTGGCTCTTAGAAAGTGCAGGAATTCTGAAAGAGAATGGAAAACAGGAAGAATTGTGGGAATTTAAGGAGGTGGACCGGTGAAAATGTGCAGTGATTCAAGAGGGTTAAGAATGCCACAAATCAGCCCTAAACCAGCAAGTTTTGCTGGAACGTACTCACCCCGAGGCGAATACGACCCTCGGTTTTGACAAGCAAAATGGATGGGGCCGAGAGACAGATAATAACACACCCTGCTAGTTTTAATGCAGTTTGGATGCAGGCCGCTGAGCTGAGAACAGTGGGATGAAACTAATTCGCCAAGAGACACGTCAAAGAATCTGGCCCATTTTTACGCAGACTTCCGATTTCCGAAAAGGAGATCTGATCGAGTGTTACCGTAAGATGCTGGAAGAGCCACGCCCGCATGATGTTGGTCGCCACTTTAGGAAAGATGCCTCTCTTCTTCTGCCGTTTCTTGTCCTGGTCGTCCTCGTCCCCAGTTCCCGGAGATGCCAAGCTGTTATCCAAGCCATCTCCTGATAAACAACAGTGTGAAAGCAGGGCGAGAGAGAAAAAGCAAAAGAAGAAAGTCATTTTAATGAGATAAAACATCACCTTCAGTTGTTTATTCAGACCGATCACCAGTGCCACTCACAAACGCGATGTGAAAGAGTCACGCAGGGGGGCTTGTTTTGATTAGCAACAGTAACACAAGGACCGCGGCGAGCAGAAGTATCCATGCAGTGAGAGGGAACGCTAATCAACAGAGCGAGATTTCTCCCGCTCTCTCTCGCTGTCTCAATGTCAGGGATCTCGAGGAAAGCTCTGCACCAACCCCAGTGCTATTAATTCAATGTGAGTTTTGTCTTTGACAAGGGGTAATGAATGTCCAGGCTCCATGCTTGAATGGGGAATGGAGACTTGGCACTGCAAAGAGAATATCTGATCTGCATTAGCACTCAAAATAAAGTCGAAAAACTCGGGAAAAGCATAAATAAAGCAACGCCTGTTAGTGGTTGTTGAGAAAACCGTATTCGACTTCAGAATTTATGTTGGTAATTGGTTTACCGTGCAGGGAAAGTACATACGATGCTAAACCCCTAATTGCAAGATGTGACTAAGTTTGGTTAGTGCACGTACACACACTTTAGCTATTGTAGGTTTTTTTACTAAAGCTCATGCATTCTCTGGCAATTGAACCTTTAACCACAGCGTTCTTAGCACCTTGAACTACATTTATGTGAATGCGTGTGTATAGGGATGTACATTATCCCACTTGTTATATGGATTCTTGCCACATAAGTAAATAATTAGACACAAAATATTGGCTTGAGTTGAAATATTTTATTAGGTCTTTAAACGCAAAGCTTCCGTGGAGAAAGTGGTTGCTAGCAAGCGGCAAGTTCAAACTAGACGTATATTTAAGGTATGCGGTACAGTCGTGCCACTTATTACATGCCATTTCACCACATAAATAATTATGGAGATAAGAGATATTGATTTGACATGAAACTGTTTCAAAATCGAACCTGTTTGTATCTTATAATCCATTACAGTGTACAGTACAATCATCGTAAAATGGTAGCAGCTGCGTTGAAACAAGACAGCAAGTCTGAGATACCCGGATGACATAATTAAACAATTGTGCACAAAATATTGATTTGAGTTTTAATATTTTATTAGCTCACCAAACGCAAAACTTCCACGAAGAAAAAAACGTTCCTAGCAAGCATATAGCGCTGACTTCGGTTACCCGGATGAGCCTAATCAGTTTTTACCGGTTGTTATCAGGGAATATCACACCGCAAATCAAAATCAAATTCCACAGAGCCGTGTAATATATATATACGTATGTATTCACAACTAATAGTAAATATTAAACATTTAATTACATAAATAATGTTTCATTAATACATTTTGTTGTATAAAATACCTCACCTATTTACTCTTGCAAAAAGTTTCAGAACAAAGAAAGAGCTTTTGAAAACTGGCTATAATAATGGTAAATCAAAGACTAACTAAGACTTCTCAAATTAACTATTGAGATGGCTGCTATTTTTTATTTGTTTTACATGACGTGAAATGAGAGAAGTTGGAGCATTCATAAAAATCCTAGTTTCCAACTTGTAATTGAGAGTTTGATGATACATTTGATAATACAGTTTGATGATATGCTTTTTTTTTTTTACCAGTCGGAAGCTGGTAATTACAGTAATTATTATTCCAGAATGATGTGAATGAGGGATATATTGTAAGCTCAATTGATGCTCAAGAAAACAATGCTTTTTGAACTGTGAGCTCTCTGATAACATCAAGCTTGCTTTCATTCCATTACCATCCAATCTAGTTTAAGATCAGAGCCAGGCAGGAGGCCGCTTTTAAACTAAGGTTTCCGTCTTGTCCTCCTCCCCACCCTCCTTTCTCTCTTTCTTTCCATCCCTCTTTCCCTCTTCCATTAACTGTGCATCAGGCAAGATGATTTACTTTTAACAGTCATGCTTATTTTTCTTGCCCTGAGGGTAGAGATGCCTTGAAAGCCTGCCCGGAGGGTGTGTGAATAATGTATCTGAGGGACTCCTCCCCGGAGGCGGGACAGGAACCCTACTTTTCTTAAGATTGGCCCTGCTGTGTCTCCTTGTTTTTTTGGATGCATCAATCAAAGGCGACTGTATGCGCCATATTCATGCATTAATATTTCAGATAATGAATAATGACATTTGAATATAAGAAGGGGGGTGGTGGATGGACTTCAGGCTGACTGATGCTGTAATCAAAATTCAAGTCAAGGGCAGGGCAGGGGTCTCACACTGTCTGTCTACACAACACAGACTGCTGTTCCTTCTCATTATGCTTTCAGGAGTTTGCATGTTGACCACAGTCTTAACCGGCACAGATAGTTAAGGGTTTCAATGTGAATATGAAGAAAAAGTATTAGAAAGTACAGTAGTATATGTTCTATGAAAGAAACATGAAAGAAAAGAAAAAGTGAGAAGAGGGGAAAAATAGAAAAGAAAACATGAGGGTGTGTGTGTGTGTGTGTGGGTGTGTGTGTGTCCATGACAACCAAATATCAAAAAGGTTATATAAAAGTTTTATATTTGGAAAAAAATTCAAAGGGAAGAAAAAGTATTACATGAAATGAAAAATGTATCAAATATCAAAAAGGTCAGAGATAATTTTTTTTTTTTTGAAAGAGAAGAAAAAATTAAATTTTAAAATGGGACATTAAAAAATAGATGCAGTTTTCAGTGTCTTTATGAAAATCAAATATCAAAAAGGTGTTAGAATGAACAAAGTAATATATGAAAGAAAATGAAAATGATGAAATTAAATAATCTAAAATTAAATGTAGGAAAAAGAACATAAAAAAATCTGTGCTGTCAAATCTAACATAAAAGTATTGTGTTTATGTATAATATATGTTAGTATATATATATATATATATATATATATATATATATACGCACACACACACACACACACACACACACATGCATATATTATATAAACAAACTTTTGTTAGATGCGATAAATTGAAATGAATAAATTTTGCAGCACTAAGAAATAGGTCAGATGTATAAATGTTTATGGAAATCAAATATCAAAAAGGTGCTAGAAAAATTTATAATGAATAAAAAAGTTACTTATTCTGAAAGTATCAAAAAACAGATGACTAAGGAAGAAAAAGGCTAAAAGTAAAAATAGAATAAGATAAAAGATACTGAAAAAGTGACATTTTCAGTGTTACAAAACATGTTCAGGTGCTAGAAAGATTGAAAAGAAGAATAAAGAAAAAGAAAAGTAACAGAAAGTATAAAAAGTATATTTTAGGGAATAATGGGTAAAAATAGAATAAGATATAGAGAAAAGAATAGAAAGTAAAGAAAAGAAAAGAAAAGGGGAAAACGATAGATAAAGAGAACTGGGTGAGATCCTTACATCTAAGGAAGCCTCAAACACTCTCTTCCCCCCCTTCTCCTCGAGCCTCTCTCCTCCTGTTCCAGAAAACGAAGGCCGGAGGGCTGATCCAACCCGACGCTAATCGCTTCTGACTGTTCCCTGGCAACTTGGCCCATGCAGCCTGTGCGACTGCACTCTCTTTAAAGGCTGCAGCTCCCTGAGCCCTACCTCACTCCCCGGCCCCGGAGTCTGCACGCGCAGCGCAGAGGGGGGCCGGAGCAGCCTGGAGGAAGGCTGGAGTAAGCCCTCGGGCTGTTTAGAGAAAAACAGCACCCTAAGACATGGAGAAGAGGCTTCTAGCTTCAATCTATCGCTAGAAGATTGAAGCTAGAAGCCCCCCCCCCCCCCCCCCCCCCCCCCCACACACACACTTTCACTTGTACATTTAAAGCAAAACTTCTGAAGGGAGATATGATGAGCATATGCATATAAAACACGTCAAGTCTAAGTAGAATTTTTTAAACCGGTTTTCCCACATCCTTCAAGCCGACCCTCACGGCGGCCGTGTCACATCACGGTACCTTCAGCGTCCGAGAGATGACAAGGTCCAAAAGCTACAAACGCTCTGCGTTGTTCTGATGCTGATAATTAGATGAACTGGAGATAGATGAATGTCCCGAAGACAAAGGGTGCCCGGCGCAAACTAGCCGGGTCTGATGACTGCCACCCCGCACGCATCACAGAATAAATCCAGTTTGCTTGCTTAATGAGCTCGCCATGACCTCAATCTATCACGAACTATACTTCTCCGAAGGGGCCATAATTCTGACTACTGGACGCAACAGACTGGATAATTACTGGACGGACGCAGATGATTTTGTTCTCGCTAATCGTTTCGCTTAAAGCATATTGATTAGATGCTCTTATCCTCTTGTCCCCCGTGGCCATGATATGATCTGGAGGAACATGGGATTGGACCACAGTTGGGTGGTATTGACAACTACAAAAACGCGGAGGCATCGGCTCTTGACACTTGTTGTTGGTCCACTACACTTCATGCTGGGATTTCACCTCCATTGAGGGTTCAGATATAGATGTAAACATCCTGTCTCAGCCTGTGTCTTTCAGCGGCCTTAGAGGTAACAACTGGCCTGGAATGTCCTGCAGCTTCCCTTTGTTCCCTTTCGGCCTTTGTGATGGACATTCCTAGGCTCTGCTGCATTCCCACCAACAAGGCACATGTTTAGGATAGCTGTGGAAAACCCCCTCACTACCATCCCGAAATCACTGAGGTGAGTCAGCGGTTCTTAAAAACCACTCGGACTGTGGACCGAGGAGCACTTCTTCGGGGCTTACTTGAAGGTTCCCCCAACAGGAGCAACTTCTACTGATGTGCAACAAACAAAGGGAACCCCCTACAAGAGACAGGTGCTTTGAAGAGGCCCAGTAATCCTTTGGACTGGAGTTGGGTGACTGACGTAAGACCCCCCATTCACTTGTAATGGAAAAAGGTGTTTGCTTTACCGATCTCTTGAATGATAAAGGGAGGAACACTGATCCAAAGTGGCTCCTGGAGGAGCAGCAGGTAGATGTCCCTGATTCTAACCCAACCTCAGCCTCTGATCACCCCAGATATCACCCCTCCATTGTGACTAGTATTTGAAGTGCTCTGTCCTTCAGGCCGGCAGGGGTCATTCCTCTTCCCCTTCTTCAATGCATGCTCTTTGGGGTCAAAAGGCCGTGGGTCTTGGATGTCCCCCCACTGTTGTTTAAAAAAAAGCCCTGTGTGGAGAAAAATGCCGCCACCCAATGCTTTTCTTTCTTTTATACAGAGTTGCATTGCAGAAACACTACTGGCATTGCTGCTATGCCGAACATTTGACATTTTTAGAGCTTTTATATTGTCACACTAAGGCCGAATTGTTTGAGAATTACAATCTGGCTACTGGCTTTTGATTCTGGTTTCTCTTGTCTTGTATAACATCCTGCTGTTGTTCTGCATAATGGTCAGGCTATTGATGTCTGATGGTTAAAAGGAGGTGAGAAACCCTGAAGGCTATTTTCACTTAAGCAATTACACACACACACAAAAAAAAATAAAAAAAAATAAGGGACTATAAATATGAAGTGGCAGATCGCAATATAAATAAAGAAAAAAAAGAGTGACATGCAAATGGAAGATCTGGTAAATTAAATTAGACCCTTAACCTTTCAAGAGCATTAAGCACCTACTGTGTCCACAGTTAAATCGTAAAACCAGCTCGGTGAACCATCGCAATGATGACACGAACAATGACACATGACTTTGATTAGTAAATGCCGTTTACAGCCACGCGCATTAACAAATTATGAATTTCAATTCCACAAAGTACCATAGATGTTGTAATCAAAGTACAATATACACTGGAAAAAAAGTGGTAACCTATCTAAAAGAGCTATTTCAACCAATTAAAATTGAGATTTGTTGGTATAAATTACGATTTTTTGACTGTTAGATGTTACCACTTTTAGGTTGCATTTTTTCAGTGTATGATGTAAAAACAAATTCAAATCCAACCTCAGTGAAAATACCACTCGAAGCTTAGAATATGAATTAAGACGAGCCTTTCCAACAAAGCACATTATGATGTAATAGTAAAACTGACAGGTTTTCCTACCTAGCTCACTGCTGTTGTCTCCGCTCTGAGAGGCATGTCCCCCGCTGGAGGGTCCTGGGGTGCCGACTGAGGGAGTAGAGTGAGCGTCGTCCATGTCTCTCCAGGACGCTGGATTCTGAGGTTCACGAACATCCAGAGATCGAAGGGTGAAAAAAGAAGGCCACATTACTAACACTAGCAACATATACATGCTATTTTGAAAACAGCGATTTGTTCAGCGCCTAGTTACCATGTCTGCACTGAAAAGTTAGTCCGACCAAATTAAAGACAACTGAAATGCGCTATCCAAACAAACACAAATACAAGTCCTATGGAGCCTCGAATGGAGTAACTGCTTCTCCTGATGTCTGACCGTAAATGCTCACAAGAAAACCAACGGCGTCCCCTTTTTATCCAAAACAGGGTATAAAGCACTTATACGGGCTCAACATGAAGGCAAACAGCAGCCGTTCCTCTTCAGGCCCTTAGCGTCAGCTGTTTGCCTGATGGTGATCAGCTAAAGAGCTCTAAGAAAAGGCCAGAATAAGCTCCTACAACAATAAAGCTGTGTGAATCAGACCCTTCACTGTTTTCTCATTAGGAAGTACAAAAGCAGTCTGTGGGTTTGTGTGTTTATGTGTGTGTGTATGCCGTTAATAACGTTTCAGAAGGCCACTGTCTCCTTTCATCACGTAATTCAAATTGTTTTGTGTCACGCTGCACACTTGTAAATCGATAAGACATTACAGGAGCATCAATAAAAGATTACAGTTATCGTCAAGCGTACAAAGGTACATATTCGTCAAATGAATTTCAGCTGACCAAGTGAATGTATGACGGTTAGACCTCACCATCCACGGATCTATTTACAGGAATCGTTTGGATGGGACAAGTCATCAACCGTTTTACACGATGGAAAATGGAAGCATGTAATAAAAGACAAAACTGGAACAGGCTTTTAACGTCGTGTTTTTCTCTCTGTTCAATACGACTATAACCTCTCCTTCCCATTTTGACACGGAACAGAGCGAAAGCAGAATGTAAAGTCCTGTTCTTCTTAATTCTGTGGTTTTGTTCCTGTGACAGGGGGTGGTGCGTTGATAATAGGAAGCACAACTGTAAAGAACACACTGTTGGTCTCTGAGTGAAAAAAGACTCCCCTCCTGCTTGACAATAACAATCCAATCAGTTCAAAGACAATAGCGCATTCACGTGCAAATGTAACGTTGATCATTAGGGCTAACGGAGGGGTGGACAGTGGGGGGAAAACCCTGACCCTCAACAACACCTGCACCCAACATGACGGGCTTCATCAACATGATCATCATCATCATCATACCTCTTCGAAAATAAGATATATCCTGGGGCAATGATTCATATTAGAGCAAAGAGAAATGGATTTAGATAATGTTGTTTAAATAAATTAGCATATAAGTAATTACCTCTCTTGCTCTCTCTGTGTTTATGACTAAAATGCATTGTGGAGATTAATAAAGGAGGGGGGGGGGGGGGGGGGGGGGGGGGGGGATATGGGAAATGCATGGCTGAGGCACTACAAATGTTTTTTTTTTCTGGTAAAAAAAAAAATCAGAAAACAGAATTTTAACTCTCTTCACCAGTTTACACCATAAATGACACTTTCAGTCTTTCCTTTGTTGGAAACTTAATAGCCTGTACTGTAAACATACAAACAGCTCTGCTATCTAATTGCCCTGTTTTATGATGTCATAGAAAGCCAATTAAAAACTCACGTGATCTGCGAGATTCGTCGAGGATCCTGAGAGGTCGTCGAAGTCGGACTTGCACCCATCCCGTTCATCAATTACCAGGTCAATGGGCATTTTGCCCTTCAAACAGCTAATATACCGATGACAAAAGTTGTCGCAAAGCTCGTGCACCTGATGAAAAAAAAAAATAATGTATTCAATGTGTTTATCACTAGAACAATATAACATTATAATAATTTAAAAAAAAAAATTAACATACCTTTTCGAGTTCTAAAAGATGGAATCGTAATACTTGTATTGATTGAATCATCTAAGGAAAGAGTAAATGAATGCATGAAATATTTAAACCAAAATAACAACTTTAAACAACAACAATAATAATAATATAATAGGCTAATAACAATAAAAAACTTTGGTTATTCTAATAATAACATTTATAAAAAAAACATTTATATTCTACATTACATTCTATTATATTCTAGTTATTCTAATCGCGCGAGAAATCACACTCACATCAAAAACTTCACACGTCTGATATAGTGTTGGCTTTGTAATGTTATGACAATAGCAGGAGTGTAAATAGGTTCCTCCAGAGACGATGCTTTGAGGGAGCCCAGGGCAAAGACCCCCACGCCCTCTGATAACACGCGGCCTCATAAATCACTAAAGCTCCCTTTCTTTCCCTCAAAGAATACCTCGCATATAACGCTCTGAAGCGAATATACCTGAAACAAAAGCTGTGCGAAACGACATCTTACACTTACCAAATTGTCCAGCTCTGGATTAGAAGAAAATAACGGCTTCTCTGCCCGAATCTGTATACAAAAATTTCACAAGTTTGTTAGAACTAAATAACAATACATTTTATATAGCAAATAAAACAAAAGCAAATTATTTCCAATTTCCCCCAAAAATGTCATTTAGTTAGAACTACCGAAATCGTCAAGTCCTTAAAAAGATGTGTATTTTTCAATCAAAAAGTTACCTGTTTGGCAAACACAGCGATGTCCTCGTTAAATGAATCGGACGAGCACACATCTCCTCCAGCGACGCCGGGCTCTCTCGGTGTGCATGTGGCCAGCTCGCACTTCTCAAACACCAGCGCCAGCAGCGGGAATAACGGGTGCCTTCAAGATTCAATAAACATTTACATGCTTAGATCAAAACACTATATCAATAACTGAGCAATCGTGCTGATGACAGTAATACGGCTTTGGAGTTTTTACTTTCATTGCTTTGACGGCCACATAGTGACACTCAGTAAGTCAGATTCTAGCTTTCTATAATTGTTCTAATGAAAAACAAACAGCCTTATTTTAAAGTTTAATTATGCAGCACACTATTTGAAAATGTCGATATGCAGACATTAAGATCGTACGTGCAAAGTAATTTACTGACTGAAATAAATTTCACAGCCAAACGCGGGTATAGCCTAAAAAGATTGTTAACTAGCAGATGTGCCATGCAAGAAATGATATAATAAAGTACCCATAAATTTGGTCCTTGTCTCTTTTAAGTGCGTCGTTGACAGCCGAGCCCATGCTGCTGGGCATGATGCTGTGCGGTGCGTGGGCCCCGTAGTGTTGGTTGGCATGTGGCGGTGGCCCGTGACTCAAATGGTGAACCTGCGGCAGGGGCCGAGGCGCGTGCGGGTCCCCGTACATCGACGTCGGAACCCCAACTCCATCCATGCCGCCATAGTGGGCAAGGTCTTCGTACTGCATCAGATAGAAACCGTATCATAGGCAACTCAAATGACAAATGTGTTTACCTAATATTGATGCAAATATTAAAAAGCAAACTTTACGACTTAGGCTAAGTTGTTTTACGCGGTGGATTTGTAAGAGAACGTACCCGTTGAGCCATCAGCATATGACGCTTCTGTTGACGTTAAGTGCAAATTGTGATCTTATCCAACGAGGAAGCAATTTGAGTGATTTAATTCCTTTTGTGCATCCGGTTTAAGAGGACTGAGCTGTTGGTAATCCGTTGAGATGATAGAGCATGTCCTGTGAAGAGTTTTTGATCGCTCCTTTTTCAGCCGCTTTTTGGTGTTTAGGTAATTCGACCGTATTGCTAAATACACTTTGATGAATGTAAACTTAACACATAAAAAACGTCACACTATAGGCTAAAAAATATTTGCTTCCACCTCAACCCTCTGACAGTCTAATGCACTTTACCCTTCAAAGACTTCCTGAAGTCAGAAGAATCTTTCCAAATTCTGGGATGTTCGTGTCTGGCATCGCAAACACTGCAAGGAAAAACTATCCGGATCTCATGGTCCCTCTTTGCGACCCACGCTTTTGCCTCGACTGGGATTGTGTTGGTGACTGGAGCAGGTTCCTCTTGAAGAGACTGAACCCCTGATGACTGAGCCTGGGAAGCGTGGTGGGTGTTACCAGCTCGACACCTCTACATAAAGCAAGAGAAAAGAAGAACGCAATGACCACGAGTAGCCAGCGAGTGTTCACATTGGATACGCGGGCGGATGACGCACCACCATCCTCTGCGTTTTGTTACTAGGGGTGGAGTGTCTTTATTTTTAAAAGTGCTAAAATCAGATCAGTGCACTGAGTCGCACTGGGAATGGACCTTGTTTCGACAAATTGCTGAGCATCACAGCATTTGAGCCTTTGAAAATATATTTACCACAGACTATACATTTGGACTGCTTCGTTGTTCAATACGTGTTCGTCATAGCCTATGAAGTTATTAGGCTACATTTATATTATAAAGTTACGTTTACGTTTTTTTCTTCTTCCTGTCCTTCTGTAAATACAGTAAATAGATAAAGCTGTCCTGTTCTCCAATGGTAGTTAAACAACTGTTTGAAGTTTTTTTTTTTTGCGTTCAGTTTAATGTTATATGTTGACGTTGTTTTCATTCTTTTTCGTAATAAACTATGGTTAATGTATGGAACTAGAAATATATTTTAAATGTGGAGCTATAAAAACCCGTGCAGTTATACACCATTCTTTTATTCCAAGCGCTTTTGCGCATAAACGACACTGAGGGAATTCTGCACGACTGTCTCTATGCAATTCCATCATAATCATATTTAAACGCATATATTATAGGAAACGAGATCGGATGGGAAGAAAAAACAAACTCATTTGATGTAGAGAACAATTTAATTTACATTGCAGTCGACAATTTATATTTGGATTTTTTAATGTTCTTTAAAAAAAACGTATTTATAGTTTAAAATAAGCCTACATACTAAGAAAATGACTAAATATTTTTTAAACGATTTTTATTTGTAGGCCTATTTAAATATAAAATCTATCGAGCAATACAGTGATAAACAATAAATGTTTATTTTTGCCAAATTCTAAACAGCATTATTTTTCATAATATTTTAGCAATTTTATTTGTATTTCATTTGTTATATTGCTAATTGTTCCCCGTTTTATTCAATCATTTAAAAAATGAATTCTGGCCTAAAGACATTAATTTCAAATAATTGTGAAAGCGTTGTTGCTGCGAGGATCTTCAGTGAATTCTATTGAAAAATATGCCGTCAGATTTAGATGCGGCATTTCTACAAACACACGCCGGGAGTAATATACAAATTCTCATATGAACTTCTGCAATGCGACATCATAATACATTATTTTATGTTATTTTAGATTAACGGCATTATGCTAAGCGTCATCTGTAATATCGTTGTAAGTGATTTAAAAAATATTGACAATTGAACAAAAATGCAACTATAATAATAACAATTATTTATTTGAATTATAATATTTTACTTTGAATTATATGTTATCTTCACTTAACAAAAATCCTAAATTTGGTATGAAATTGTCACTGTTATTAAACTACCTTTAAAGGTCAATGTTCTTCGCCCGTGTTGATATGATGATAATCCACTCTATTTGCTAAAGTATTGACCTTTGCTTGACCCGTCAGGATGTGTGCCTGAGCCGCACGATGCGTTCCTCCTAGTTCTTCAGATCCAGCGAAAGTCCTGCAAACCTGCCGCTGAACGGGCTCCAGTTTCACATGTGCTTTCCAGCGCAACAATCAATTTCAAAATCATTTTACCTTATATCACCACCTAGTGGTGCATCTGTCTTTGAAACCTACCGTGCAAAGACAACAAGAGGAGAACGAGTTCATATTCGAAATATCTCACCAAAGCCTCATTGTCGATGGAAAACCAAACATAACCCCCCAAAAAAGCAATATGCGATATTGGTGATTAATATCACAAACGCAAATACGCCCAAATGCGTGTTGCATCAACAAGAACATTTAGATCACAATCTAATGAATAAATATCACTCACATAAAAGCAAAATAAACATTGCGCGTACTTAAAAAGGACTTGAAGATTTCCAAATAATTGCAAATATGCACTTAAATGTTCCAAGGCAAAGGATGAGAGAGCATTGCATGATGAGGTCGTTTGTTTACTTTTCAGGAGAGATGGGAAACTTCCTTCCTTTCATCAGTCTGTACACAATCTCGCGCGCCCCTCTTTTGAAAAGCAGCCCGCGTGAATTATTAAAGGCATACATTTGAATTATAAATACGCTAATGATACCGACACGGGCTCAGCGCGCCATGCCCGAGGCTAAATTCTTCCGATGCACATTATTTCTTGGCACTCAGACTTCATTTCCTCTCTCCTTTCTCTTTCACTTCTTCTCCTCCTCCTTTGTATTTTTGCTCCCCGCTTTACAGTATGCATGGAAGATGCTGACTGATTCGTGCTGTCATCCAGCCTGCTTTAAAGTGTAATGAGTTACCATAGTCAGAGCCTGTGTGCATCCTCAAAAACCAGGTTGCACAATTCTCCTGCCAACAACAACAATCCCCCCCCTCAAAAAAAAAAAAAAAAAAATAGAAGCATACATGCAACCAAGGCCTGGCAGAGAGTCAGACACCATCCTCTGCTGTCCTGAACCTCATTAGCGTTGTCAGGACAGGGTGAAGAGGACGGCCCAAACTCTCTCCCTCCTTTGTGGCTGCTGATAAATATGTACATATTTGATATGTGTATGTATATATGCAGGGCATTCGAAATAGGTATCCGGAAGGGATGACAATGTAGTGACCTGTATCTCACACTCCAGCATACGTGGAAAGGAGATTTATTGAGCACTGTCAGATTGCAGTGTGTGTGCATCCAGTGTGTCTTCTGAAAGAGAGTACAGGAGCAGCCCTGTACAAACATCGCAATGTGTGGAGTGCTGTGGGAGTACAGCGAGTGCATTCCAGCCCAATGACTTACAGCGCATGTGCTGACAGCCTGACCTCACGAAAAAGAGATCCTCTCCAAACTCTCATAAAGAAGCCTTATCCTCCTTCCAAAAAAAAAAAAAAAAAGGGTGAGGGGGAAGGGGGAAAAAAGTAATACCTTGATGTTTTTTTCTCTCCTTCCCTAATGCTTTAACATTTTCTTCACATTTTGTTTCCCCCCATAAATTTGAACCCCAATTGTTTTCATTATGACTGCAAGTGACCCAGAACACAGAACTAATCTTGAAGGAATATGAAATCACCAAGAATGCAGAAGTTTGATGCAGCTCAGGTCACATGCGCGTATAATAAAGCATCCAGCAATGAGAACATCTGTGATTAAATGAACACCTTTTTACACTCCATCAAACGTGTTCATTAAAGTTCATCAACACTGTCTATTGTGTCATTAATGCTGTGGGGATCGCACAAAATAGTTTCACCACCTGCACACTTAGTGTTCATGGTGTTGTGACAATAAAGTGATTTGATTTAATGGTCATTTTTTGGATGTTGAAATAGTTTCTTCTATCCCAGCTAAATCTATGGTGAGCCCATGCATAAGTAAATCATGTAGTCTGAGCGCTGAAAAGTGTAAACACTGTTGGTCTGCAGCTGTGCTGTAATGTGTTGGAGAGAATACATTATAAGTAGCCTAACATTCATTATGTAATCAGATTACTTTTTTGATGTAATGAGTAAAGTAACGCATTACTTTATACATTTACACATTATTGTTTGAGTTATTTTTTAACCCTTAAAGTATACCTCGGGTCTTTAGTGACCCGGGACATCATTCATTACTCTCATCCTGATTCATTTTTTTGAAGTTAGACATCAACCTTAATAGTATTCCGTGATCAATCCTATTCATTTTGTTGTAAAAAAAAAAAAAATGGTATAAGGTCGCTAACGACCCGAGGTGTGTAACAGTGTAAGTATATTTTTTTCTGCACAACAATAATTGAATCTTTGATGACTGAATAAGTGCAAATCACCTTTATTCCAGAAGGTGTCAATGTCTGATACACAGTGATGAAGTGACGCTTCACTCATAGTTACTGCAGGCGGAAAACAAAAGAATAGGAAGTATCATCAGCAAAACTTGATGGCTCAGTGATTTACTGAAGATACTGAACGCAATCAAATATTAGTGTTATTGTCGCTTGATGGTGGATGTGATAAATATTGATTTTGAAGATGTTGAAAATTATAGTTTTGAGAATATGTTTGAGATGGCGAATATGAGCCAGATGCTGAATGTACTGGGAAATGAGCTCTGACGAGGACAGTGATGATGGTATTAAACACCTGCTCAAACTGAACCCTTCCCAGCTCCAAAAGATAACAAAATATGCTTTATTTTATTCTTCTTTAATTGCTTCTCTAATATCAGGATAGTTTTCTATTATCGGGACAGGTAGAAATCCATCTGTGTTAGATATAGATATGGGTCGCTAAAGACCTGAATATGTAATAATGATTGGCAAAATGTTCATGCATTTAAGGGTTAAAGTAATGCACATTTCTTTTCAGTTTAATTAATATGCTTAAAAAAAAATTCAACCACTGAATTAAAATTCTCTTTTCTCCATAACTTAGTCACTGACAAAACAGACAAAAAGTGCAAAAGTATAACAAAACACATTACTTTTAGCTTTCAACGAAAAGAGTTGTATATAACCTGCAGACAGAGAGAAAGAAAGAAAGATAAAAAAAAAATGAAAATGCAGTTCATGCAGTGGAAATATCAGGGAAAAAGGAACCAGGGACGTTAAATGAATCCTTCCATCTATAGAAAGAAGGAAACGGGGAAACAAAGTAGTGAAAAAGGGCTGGATTTTCATCTGCTGAGAGAGATATGAGGGAGTGGAGACCATTACCATTATTCAGCCTCATGATCTGTGATAAATCAAATTGTTAATGAAAACCATATACCCTATTAATCATCACTGTAATCAATCCAGTGCATGTGATTAGTCCTTTCCCTCCGTCTGCCCTGCACAAAGGAGCAGAGTTCATCTCTCTCTCCCTCTCTCTCTCTCTCTCTCTCTCGGAATTGTAAGCAGGCAGGCTGAATGCATGTGTGTGAACGAGAGGGAGAGATGTTGGAAAAGATAAAAAGAGGACAGAGTAGATCATGCTACATTTTATGTCATAACAGTCTCAGGGTCATTCTAAAGTGATTCTGTATTTTGTACAGTAAATGGCTCACACAAGGAGGTGAAATACAATAAACCACCCTATAATTCTGTGTGGTAATTACCCTGTCATTGAGTGAGATCACAGACAAGTGTGTGTGTGTGTGTGTGTGGGTGGCAATAATGTGTGGAGATTTCATTTCTGAAGAGTGATTATTTGACTGTTCATTTCGCTGAGATTTATAGCGTGTTGACTATCTACAGCTTGCATCCCCTCTATGGTCTTTAATAATAGGAAATTAAGACATTAATCACCCTTCGGTTCGCATTCACTGGAGGACATTAAACTATGCTGTATCAAACCACCACCAACAGACCATTATATATATACTGTATATATTTATATATATGGTTTAAGTTACATGTACACTTACTATTCAGTAGGGCTAAAATTATTACATTCGACATTATTGATAGCATTGACCATAAGTAACTGTTAACAAATGTATATGACAGTCGTTAGATCTCATTACCTATTTTAAGGACCTGCAATAACGTGGTTTGACCAGTGGGGCGCTGTAGCACAACTGTAATGCAGGATTATATCGATTCCAAATCGAATCGTGAAATTTGTGTCGATCTCAGCCTTAATAAAAACAATTGTCATTGTAGCAGTCGGACTATTGCTGACTTCTGTTCTGAGGAGGACAGAAATCCTGAAGGAGATTAGTCAATTCAGTCGGCTTGAAGTTCATTAACAAGACATTTTTAAAAGCTGAAGTGATTTCCTTGTTTTATTTTATTTTTTTGTTAAAATAGGTATACCTCTATATATTAATTGCAAAAGTCTGATATCTGATCTAAGACTATGGAGTAATCTGTGAAATAATCGACGATTAGTCGATTAATCGTTCTAATAATCATTCGATTAATCGATTATCAAATTAATCCTTTGTTGCAGTCCTATACTATTCGGTCCAATTTACTAATTTAAATAATAATAATAAAAAGGTTAATACAAATCTTCTTTTTTCTTTCTATAACACAAGTATAAACCTTAAAATAAAAAAATCAACATAATGAGAAACATTTTATATTTAAAATATAAGTATACTTATTTATATACCTTGCGGTAGCTACATGCAATAAATCAACAGACAGTTCAGTTAGTTACTCGTGGGGATCTACAAATCTTGACTTGAATGCAAAAATTAATAAAAAATAGGTCAAAAAACAACAACACTGCTATTTTTAAAATGACTTATATCACTACCTCTTCCTTTAAACTGGAATATGTTCTCTTATTTGTCCTCCTTCTTCATCCCAGAAGATCGGATATTCAGATAATATTACAGTTTATTTAAGTCTCAAAGTTTAGCAGTACAAGTTACAAGATCTTGTCAGTTATGTATGTATTATAAAAAGCATAGTACAGATGGTTGGCTGTGATTATTATTACATCAGCCTGGATGTAATAATGTAATATTGTCCTGTTCTGACAGACCCCGAATGATGTGCACAAAGATGGATTTTTGAAAAGTAAAAAGTATGGTAAGAAAAAAAACCCTTGTGATTTAGAAAAGTCAGAAAATCTCACATCCGTGTATTCAACTTACGCTATCATTAAAAACATGAAATGTTAAAATACAATGCGCTCACCCATAAGTGAGTTATTCATTAGACTGTATACATACTGTCACGTCTCATGAGCTTCTGATTTGTCAATTCAAAAGTAGCATTGCTCGGTCATTTATGAAGATGAGGAGGCTGACTGGGTCATGGATGCTCTTGAGGACCATGCTAATCATCAACATGACTCAAGTCCTGCTCAGCAAAGCTGGTTTCAGCATTTGAATAATTGACAATAACAGCGTTTTAATAACTCCTAGTGTTCTTTTCTCTCTGAAGAAAGTAGGCCATTCAAGTATTTGTTCATTTTGCGAGTGTGTGAACACAGTAAAATAACAATGTGTGAGGCACAAGGGACCGTGCGAAATGTGAAAATGTCAAGTTCTTTCAATATGTCCTTTGTAAACTTTCACTTAGGTGAGGAATCACATAAGCGCAACACTAAAAAATATGACATCGTTTGCCTCAAGTGGGAAAATCCTTGGCCGACGGGTTAGACCATAAATGTCTTAAACAGTGAGGCAACATTCATATCTTTTGAAAATGGCACTCTTAAAAAGGTTAATTGGGACATTTTGTCTCATTAAATGCTATGCCTTTGGGCAACGATTAATTTTATCCACTGACATGTGCATGAGCATGGCCACATGATCAGAAATGCCATGTTCTGGCAGAGTGTATAAGCCTTCTAATTATAGAAGCTATTGCGGTCTAAATCGTACATGTGCCACCATCTAGTGGCAGCTGGCCAACGGTGGAGTGTAAAACGCCTTTGGAGATCCAATAATTCTTCAATGAACAAGTCTCTTCAAAAACCATGAATTTTGCTGTGCTTTGAAATCTGATCTCAGTATTTAATCAAACAAACACATATCCTATAGTGTGGGACACAGATATTTGATTTCCTCATTCATATTGTACCTTTACATTTCCTCATTTGTTATTCATTGTATAGTTATGCTCCTATTTATTTGTATTTTCATCTGAACATCAACACACGTGAGATGTATTCAATCTGAACAGTTTTGAAGTGGAATTATTATTATTATTGGAAAATAGTGTCCTGTGAATCGTTTTTCTGTTGGATAATTTATATATGCAGTTGTAATTCAAATAATCAACCCCCATTGCAAATCAGATTTATCGGCAACATGTACAGACTTTCAGATGTTTGCAGTGAACAAATCATACAAAAGTAACTGAAATAGCTCAGCACTACAAATGCTTCAAGTGGTTTCCCCAAATTCAACTGAAAATGCAAATTTGAATGACTTCTGCAGTCTCAAAATTATTCAACCCCTTCATGGCAAGCATCTTTAGTACTTATTAGAACACCCTTTTGCTGTTATGACCTGCTGCAAACGAGATGTATAACCAGACACCAGCTTCTGGCAGTGTTTCTGGGGAATCTTAACCCATTCCTCATGAGCAATGGCCTCCAGTTCAGTCATATTCTTTATGATAAGGCCGAAAAGTTCCAGAAAAAACGAAAAGTTTTATTTAATCGCTCCACAGAACAGATAATAATTTTGAGACTGCAGAAGTCATTAAAAGTTGCATTTTCAGTTGAATTCGGGCAAACCACTGGAAACATTTGTTGTGTTGAGCCATTTCAGTTACTTTTGTTTGATTTGTTCATTAAAAAAAAGTCTGTAAATTTTGCCAATAAACCTGATTTGCAATGGGGGTTGAATAATTTTGATTACAACTGTGTATACACACACACACACACACACACATATATATATATATATATATATATATATATATATATATATATATATATATATATATATACACACACAGTAGTCATGGTATATATATACACACACATTAGTCATGGTTCGGTATGTACCTCGGTTTTGGGGTCACAGTACGACATGAGTTCGGTACAACAGGAAAAAGCAGCAAATCCTCAATGCTTGGTTAATTTTTAAGCAGTAAAAAGAATTCACTCTTGCATAGGTCATATTTTTTCGCAGGGCTGATAAAAACAAAAGGTATTTGGTCACAATCATTTACAAAACCGAAAAGCATCTCTTGGGTTATAAAAGTACAAAATAAATAGAATAATGAAAAATAAAACTTGTGCAGAGATTAGTTCTCTCTGCTCGTAAGAGTTCCTTAAATGTGACCTATAATTCAAAATTGAATTTACCTTGGTATAGTCAAATAACAAGAGTTCAGTGCATGGACATGACATAGAGTGAATCTCAAACTGGACTGTTTTCGCGTTCTCATTTAATTCACGTTTATGAAAAACACCCCTGAAAAATGATCGGTTCTCCACACAATACCGACTGTGACGCAATAGTCGGGATCATTAATATGTACGCCTCCAAATATTTGCATAATGCCAGCCCTCAATGCCAGGCGGAACTGAGCAGCCGAAGCATGGCAGTTGCTCAGTGTGGATGTACACATGAACACAAAAGTATTTTTTAGTTCCTTCATCTGAGCCTCTGAAGAAACAATGGGTTAATTTTATTTTCTCTGGAAATTTCCAAACATTTCACCGAGTGTTTCCTCAACTTGGGCCAATACAGAGCTGGCCTCGGATCGAGCTACCAAGCAACACTTTCTGATGTGTAATTGTTCAAGTTCAGACAGGTAATCTTTCTCTCAAAATCGTTCAATACTGTTTATGCATCAGTAAGTCAAGCCAGTGACTAAAATATCAGCTTCACATCGTTTCTTTTAGTAGGATGAAAATAATCGTATTTAAATTGTGAACAAATTATATACAGAAAGCGATCAAAGAACAATCTTTCCACACAGCGCGAGTTTATCTGGACACTTGCCAAACTCGTTATGAAATCAATGACGCACGTTACTGCACAACGAAGCTCTTACTGTATTTACATCATCGTGTTTGCATTGGTGAAAGCAGAGAGAGTGCAGAAACTGCTTTGCAATGATAAGATCTTCATTCTCGCGATCAACACACTGTCATCTGCTCAATGCTCATCACGGCAACATTTTATGTGATGGGAATAGGTCTAAATACTTTAAAAACATCTCACGATTCGTTAATCTCGATAGCTGTTATAGTAAAAACGTATAATAGCAGTAGTAAAAGTATTCGGGAGAGAGTTTCACATGTAATGGGTAGCTATTTCATATGCAAGCATGTCAGCCAATCACAGCAGTGGCCGCGGTTACACTGAATCCCACAGCAGACACGCCCCTTCAAACAGAGTGTTCAAATCAGAGGCTAAAAGCAGGCTAGGAAAAATGCCATTTATTTCTAAATTATGATTATTTGTTATCTAAAAAACATACTAACATTATAAGGGTAACCCAGGAAACATTATAAAATAATTAAAAAAACATTCTAGGGCACCTTTAAAGGTACAATCTGTCATTTTTTCGCCGCAATAGGTCGCATTTTCAAAACAATAACAAAGACGAAGCTATGAAGGAGAGTGGGACGATGGGAGCTGTCGTTTTCACCATCCAGAGATGTATGGAATTCACGAATCATATAAATGATATATCAGCTAATAAATTCGTTTTTGTATTAGCTGAACATTTAATCACACTATTTTATGTCATCGTAATGATTTAGCTCCAAGGAACGTGAAATGTAATGCTATATTAGCCTGTTAACATGTGACTATTTGTCAAATGATTTGGTGCAGTTTTACACGTTTAAAACAATCGTACTAAAAGTACATTTGAACAAACCCACAGTATTTGCAAGTAATGACTTAATATTTTTGTGCAACACGTACTGTATTTAAAGGGTTAGTTCACCCCAAAATGAAAATTCTGTCAGTAATTACTCACCCTCATGTTGTTCCAACCCCGTAAGACTTTCGTTCATCTTCGGAACACAAATTAAGATATTTTTGATTAAATCTGAGAGCTGGATCACTCCTCCATAGGCTTCTTAAGGGATCGAAACTGGCCGGTCCAAAAGTTATGAAAGACATCGTTAAAATAGTCCGAGTGACTACAGTGGCTCAATCTTAAGTTTATCAAGCGACGAGAATACTTTTACTTACAAGCGGAAACAGGGAAACGCGCGGATATTACATCATTAATATGTAATTAAAAACTGTAATTTCTCTATTATTTAAAAATCCTTGGGAACCTTTGGGACAATGCAAGTACACAACTGCATGAAATATAGCACACTGTGCAAGTGGTTTTTGAATATTTTATTACAAAAAATCTTACTTATTGCACCTTTAACATGCAGTGACAATGGCGGATGTTCAAAGTTCAATATTACGCTTTTTCAAGAAACCCACAGAAAGATGAGCGAGAAAGAGAGAAGAGCCGTGCGAGTGAAGTGACAGTGAGTGAAGCGGAAATCGGCACAATGCCAAATGATTTTTGCCTCAGTATAACAGCTGAAATGAGTAACTGTGGTACATTATTAAAAAAAATATTACATAGTAAATGATGGTCATACAGAGTACCCATATAGAATATCCTATTTGAGATGCAGCCGAAGTTTGCATGTATCAGTGTCACATGATATAAGAGCTGAACGTTTCTCAAAAGAAATTGTGTCATAAAATCAATAACGGAATAGTTCTGTGTAAAACTACCATGACCATGTTCATGCCATACCATTGTTATGATTCGTTCCCAAATACACCACCAGCCCTGTGTGAGTCTCTACATGATGATGTCACCAGACTAAGGGTAGTGGGATTCAGACAGATGCTTGACCTTCATGTCTGACCCCTGTAGTGGCGGGGTCGGGGGGGGGGTATGCTTGGCTGGACACGACAGTGGCATGAACACTAATTGGGTCAGTTGGCAGCACATGTTGACCATCCACATTCAGACAAGCGTGAATGATGGCGAAGTACATTCATAAAAATGAATCTCTTAATTCAGATAATTGGTTAGTTCTTGTAGTTTGCAAGTCTTTTAAATTAGATTTTTTTTTTTTGTGTGTGTGTGTGTGATTTGATCAAATATCTGCATCCTCCAAAGCAGATCATTATGTCATTTTTGGGGGGTAAACAAGGGAACACATTAAAAGCACACAGCATACATTCAGAAGAGAATCAGAATATAATGAAAGTAACCGAAAGGTTGTTTTCAGATCAATGGTATTTCCCGTAGTCAAGTTGGAGCAAGAAAACAGGGTTTAGGTGCTGCAATTTTAGTTAGTTACAATTTATATTGGTCAAAAACACATACAGTATAACTTTATCGTGTAATAATATCAAAAGTTTTGAGGCGGTGTGATTTTTTTAATTATTATTATTTTTATTTTTTTAAGGAATCTGCATTTATTTGATCAAAATGTAAAAAAAATAGAAAAACTGCCATATTTTGATACACTATTACAATTAAAAACAGTTTTATATATTTTAATATATTTAAAATGTAATTTATTCCTGTGATTTATTCAGCATCATTACTCCAGTCTTCAGTGATCCTTCACATGATCCTTCAGAAATCATACTAATATGCTGATTTGATGCTCAAGAAAGCATTTCTGATTATTATCAATGTTGAAAACTGTTATGCTGCTTAATATTTTTGTGGAAACTGTGATACTTTTTTCAGGTTTCTGTGATGAATAGAACGTTTAAAACTCATTCAAGACTCATTTAAGGCTACATTCAAGACTCAGCTAAAAACATATCTATTTAACATGTATTTTGGATAATGTGACTGTATGTGTCCTTACGTGATTGTAATGTGTGTGCTGGTGTGTAAATGTATTGTAATGTACAATGTAAAACTTCTTCTTCTTCTTCTTCAAAAGAACAGCGTGTATTTGAAATATCAATCTTTATATATCTGTTTATTGTCACTTTTGATCAGTTTAATGTATGCTTGCTGAATAAAATAAATATCTGAATATTGCTAAATATTTATATCAAACAAACAAAAAACAAACAAACAAATAAATAAATAAAATCTCTGAGCCTATGGACTGTAATATTAAATTTGATATCATCAATATTGATCATTGATACTAAAGCTTTGTAAGCAAGGGTGAAGTGTAAAGAATTACGATTCTATTGGTAAGTAAAACAATTATGGTAATACTTGTGTAATATGTTTTAATGTTTTCTTTAGATGTTTTCTTTTTTCTTTTGCCAAGTGTGACTATAGGGTGTGAATATGTGTTAATATGTGATAAAATGTTGTTGTTTTTTTCATGCCAAAATTGACTTTCAATAATATTGTTTTTCCCATTGCTGCGATCATATGCGGTTTACATTACATGAAATTTGCCTGCGCTTTCTAGAGATATATTAGCCACAAGATGGCGCCTGATCTTGTGGATAATTTTAAAAAAATGTCCAGCAGATGGCGTTAGAGATAATATAATGATAATATTGATATATGTGCATGATGTTAGTCTTTTTAAAAGTGGATGAATAAACTAGAGCGCCATTGACCGATTACTTTGATTTTTTTTTTTTGTTAAATAAAAGTAATGTTTCACATGTTCAAGAAGCTCATATTGTCCATCATCTGCAGTCAGAGCTGTTGGTGTAACTGTCCAAGGTGCTGAAACACAGGAGTGCCCACTGCCCAGACTCACACAAGTAACTCTGTGACTGCGATTTTGAGTCTGTCTGTTTGTGATGTAAAGAGAGCTTTGTTTAACAGATTATGATATTTAAGGTTTACTTCAAACAAATCGAGTTACATTTTTATTAGGCGTAAGTATGGCGTGCAGTGATGTTCTGAAATGAGGAGGCAAAGTCATCATGTTTTGTTGTTTTTATAATGTGAATTCATATTAAGTCACACTTAATGTTGACACATTTTTCAGGTTAAATGTATATTTACATTAACAATGATTATATTTTTCATCAAGTAAGTGCTTTTTAAGCATTTTATACATTTAATCCAAAAGAGAACTATACGAATGCAGTAAAAAAAGCATGTAGCTACATTTTATTTCATGTAGGCTAACTGATGTGCAGCTGTTTTTTTTTTTTTTAATAGTGAACTTTAGATCATCAGTCAATAATCTCGGTAAACACTTCAAGTATCTGGTCACAATGATAGAGATGTACCTTTAATTATTCAATAAAAAACCCTTATACGTCATTTCAGCTTTGATTTTGATACATAAAGCAAGAGAGGCAAGAGAGACTGCTTCACGCTGTAACTTTACCCACTGGTGTCGCTGCTGTTCTTGCTGGAACTTATGGGACTTATACTAACAGTGTATTTTGTACATTGCAGGGATCCTGGTAAGCTGAAGTACAAGTTTGAACAGGAATACAAATCCTCACGTAGACCTGAAAACCATTGAAGTGCCTGGACCATCCACCAGAAAAGAGGAAAAACAAACAGAAAACGAATCTGCTGCCCCTTTTCACTTTTCTAACTCGTTAAAGTACCTCAAATGTCCCTTGTGAAGATTTTATTATTGATTGCATTTTATGTTGCAGCGAGTAAAGGTGTGGTCACATTTGTGAATTTGTGAATCCATTGACCATTGTCAGCAGTGTAGAGATGTAATGTATGAAGCACAGCTCACACAGGAGTCACTTTCAAGCAGCTTCCTGTTGGTCAAACCCGGCCAATTCGAGTGACAAACTTGGTCCCATAGTGAAATTTTTGACCACACACAAAATTGCTGATCGTGTGGATTCTTATTAAAATGACCTTCACCTAACAACAGCTATTTTACTGCACCTTAACATTGTTATTAAATGTTTTCTGCTTGTTGTGACATAAGGAATACTGTTTCCGGGTCTACATCCTCTATTTCGTTTCTAGTGAACAAACATTTATGAGCACTGTTGATTCAAGTCAGACATTTAAGCTTTTCAAAATCCATGGCGTACATTATGCCGCGTTCCAGGCAACCTGTAACCTGTGTTTTTCCAACTCGTAACTGGGAGTACATCGTTCCAGGCAACCTGTAACCCGTGTTTTTCCAACCTTATACCCGTGAAAGTGCACTGGAACGGCAGTCAAACCCGTGACTTCCCATCCGTGAACTCGTACTAGATCGATGTACTCCCAGTTACGAGTTGGAAAAACACGGGTTACGGGTTGCCTGGAACGCGGCATTAGTCTCAGTCTCACGGCATCACAGACTTCAATATTTTACGATTCAAAATAGCTGAATAACTAACCATGATGTGAGATTTCGGTATAGAGATAAAGGTTAGGAACATCATTTCCAGGAGTATTACAGCAGGTGATTTAGGTTTTTGCGCATGTCTTAAACTAGACGCTAATTTGCGCTGCTCTCTTCTCGGCAGGTGTTACATCTGCCTACGAGTGCCCTTGCACACCAGCAGAGGGCACTCTTACCACTGACACTACACGCATCGTGGACTCAGTTTCCCACAATGCTTCGTCATCTGTGTAATAATGTGCAGCTGTTTCCCATCACTTCGTTATCCCTGTGTCTCTCTTTTTAACCCTCTTCTGTTGTTTGTCTCATCATGAAGTCTTGTCTCGTGGTCCACAGCATTACTGAGTGTTTTCCCTGTTTCTATGGTTCTGGTCTTTGACACCTGCCTGTATCCTGGTTTTCCCTTTCCTGTCTTGCCCTCTGGATGTGTTCGTTTGTTTGGACTGATTTACTGTTCTCTGACCTTCTGCCTGCTTAGTGGACCATGACTTTGGATCGTGTTATAAATTGCACTTGGATCTTCTCTCGTTGTCCCTTAGTGTTTGACACCATTTCCACGACACCGAATCATAACAGTAGGCTAGATTGCATTGGTTATTATGAAAATGATTTGGCTGTGTCCGTGCTCTTTAATTTGTGCGTTTTCAGTAGATCACGCTCAGAACTTTCCAGTCCCTTCGGTGCTTTTTAGAATTACACTCCTACTTCTTTTATGACAAACACTGTGAGAGTTTTAATGACCACAGAGAGTCAGGGCCTCGTTTAATTATGGAAGAAGTTAGTTTGTATTGTGTAGTGCCCACATCAGTCACTATACATTAGGCATTAGGACATAGAAGGCACAATGCATGCCCCTTGCTGGCCTCACTAACACCTTCAGTGGAAAACCAAGTGAAACAAGGCGCCAGAGCGGCTGGTTGTATCTGGGCTCTTAAAGTCACCATGAAATCAAAATTGACAATTGAAGAAAAACATCATATTTATTATAAATGATCTACCTGTGCACATTTCATGCCGACTTCAAAGCAAGAAAAAAGCTTTTTAATAGCATGTTTTGGGCTATCATTTTTGCGATGTGGAAACAATGGCAATAAAGCTGCCTTTTTCATGCAAAAAGACTGCATTAGAGTTGTTCATGTGAGTAAAAAAAAAAAATCAAACACCTTTTAAAAGGTAGCTATTACATGTGTATACTCGAAATATAAATACAATAATAATTTTGTGACATGTACGCACATTAGAACAGGATTATGTGCTTTGAAAGAAATGTCAACCATATTTTATAGAGCAGCATAGGCTCTTATACTGTGTAAAACAAGAGTGATTTGTTTTTATATAATTTAAAGGTACATTTAATGGTTACAATTTAGTCTGTCACGTCAACGACTTGATATACAGTATACAGTGCACTCGTATTGGGGGAAAGTGCTATGCGAAATATGGCAGAAAAAGTCCTGCCTTCTAAAGAAAAGAGCACCGTTTGTTAAAGTCATCGAGTCACTGCAGCTGCCGAAAGAAGCTCCGGTTCCTATAGAAAGAGCCAGTGTTCTGAGACGTGAGCTTAGGACTGCACATGCGCATTAGTTTGGTCCAGCCTAAAGAATGCTGTTTTTTGATATGATTCAAGTTTTTAGAAATAAGATTTACAAGACAGTTGTTGTCAGATTTCATTGGTGATTTCAAATATTAAATTTAATCGTAAGCTTGGTGAACAGTTTTGGAGAATTTGATGTTTTCCCATCTAAAGAGATAGGAGCTGCACTTGCATGCCGAAATGCGTTTCAAAGATGGCCGCCGAGTGAAATGACTTTTCTTAAAGAAACTTTGGTCACGTTCAACTTACGTCGATACTGACAAATTGGGGTCTCGCCTGGGATCACCTTCAAGTGGTAACTAAACAAGCCAATGGATATTGGCCAGTGAGATTCACAAGCCGAGCCACTCCTACCCGGACATATGGGTATATAAGGCCAGCTCTTACTCACTCATTCATACTCTGTTTCGGAGCCAAGCGGTTGTGACAGCGGTCGCTCATTCTAGTCTTCCTTCAACTGAAGTGGATTCCTGCATGGGCGTCGGAAGCAAAAAACAATTTGGGTGGATCATCCTTTAATTTTTTTTTTTTTTACTACAGTATATTAGGGGTGTTCCCGAAGCCAAATACCTTATCTAAAAATGAGTGAAGTGAATGAGTGAGAGTAAAAATGAAAAGAGCGCAAATCCGCGTGCATCTCTCAAAAATTACAGCTTGGCAAGAGTAATATCAACTCAAATAGGATATTGTATATTATTGTATTTCAATGATTTAAGCTTTGTACAATATACAGGCTACTCGAATGAATGAAATAAGCACAGCAAGATCACAAATCAAACAGTGTGTCAATTGCCGTCTCTGCGCGTCTCTCAACAACCAGTTCTAATAGCCTATAATCAACTAAGATCCATATACATTAATTACTACTTGATGTGTCTATTTAAATGTTTTAAACTTCGTATGGTGTCCCATAGGAACCTGAGACTCACACTTAGGGCAGCACATGCGCATTGGCTCGTCTAGCCTAAAAAGTAAGGGTTTGTAATAAGCCAAGTGGAATGGATTTAAGCAGCAGCGTGGAAATCAACGCTGTAGCTAAAACGCAGAATGGAGTTTAATTAGTGCATTCCTGAAGTGGAATGGATTTGACTGACAGTGAGCAGATATATGCGCTGAATTAGAGATGGTAAAGGTGAGTGGGTCCAATATCATTGGTCTTAAAAAGTGGGTGGATCTTGTCCCACTCATATACAATGGTCCCGACGCCCATGGCTTCCAGTCTCTGTCTCACAAATCTGGGCTGAGAACATGTTGAGAAAGCGTTCTTGGATGGTTCATGCTCTCACTGCGAAAGCAGGACCATGTTGGCATTGCGGTCACGTCTTTCCTTTTTTTTGCAAAGGTACGAGTACTCTCTCCTGTACTCTCTTCTCATAGCAGAGCTGCGGGTCTGGTTAACACTTTGGGAGACCTGGGGGTTATAGTAAGAGCTCTTCCGCCGGGGCAGTCCCAAAGGACTTCCCACTCCTCTAGCATGCAATCTGCCATCGAGATGGCGCGGGTCCCTCTCATGGGGCACCCTGTGTGTCATTCAACGCTCAGATAAGGACCAGATGTGAATCGCTGCATTGGAGTGAGGGCTATGTCCTCTGGAGAGAATAATGAAGCTGAGCTTCCCCCCTTGAGGGTGATGGCTCACACTGAATTGGGTTCAGAGTTGAAGGCCATGCTTGCCAGGCCGCCACAGGCATTGGACTCGAGTGGAACCCTCCACCTTCCCCCAAGCTCTCACGTTTGGATGATTGGTTCCTGGTTTACAGCCGCGTTCCGGACCAGTGCCTTTATTCCTGGAAGTCCATGAGGAGCTTCAGAAGTCATGGAAGGCACCTTTTACTACCCGAAGAAGCTCTGTAGCCTCCTCCACTGTCACTACCCTCGACAAAGGAGCCACCGAGGGTTACGTGGAGATTCCACAGGTGGAGCACGCAGTAGCGAGGCATTTATCCCCGAAAAGTGCTGCCACCTGGTGGAATTGCACAAATATCCCGTCCAGGCCTGTAAAAGACAGCAGCCATAGCTGCTAAGGGTTACAGTGCCACTTGCCATCCTGCAGGTCCATCTGGCAAAAGCTCTCAAAGTCTGCTCGTCGCAAAGGGCATCTCCCTGCTATGTCTACACCAGCTCCAGCTGACCAGACTTGTCATCCCGCCCGCCCCGTCGAGACCTCCACAGAAAGGCAACACAGTCCGCTGCAGCTAAACTCTCGGAAGCATCCATCTAAGCAGCTCTGAAATGGGCGGCCCAGAGGTGGAGGGCATTGCTCTGAACCAGGAGATGGTGAACACATCACTCCTTCCCCTGGAGGAGGAAAGGGTGGATAATCTTCAATTTTCTTTTTATTTCAGTTCCTTATTCTGTTCCTGTTATTTATTTTCTGGTCCTAGGGCAAGCGGTACCCACTATTTCAATAAAAGAGCAGTTTTCTCAGCCTCTGGGCCATACTAGACATACTAATTTCTCCATACTGAGAAATTAATTTTGTCAGTATGGAGCCGGTCAACCCCTGTACTGGGCTAGACGCTCATATCCTGTGATTCCCCCTAGGTAATCCCATATGAACACTTTCCACAGTAAGATTTCCCTGTTGGTAAACCTGTGTCTTTCCTTGGTCAGTTTCTGCTCTTCCCTGTCTCTGCATCGGTAGTAGTTCCATTCCTGGTTTTGCAGGAACTACTGCAGAGATCTTCCATATGTAGCACTGCCCCACAGTCCATATGTGTATCCACCACACGCTACCTCCCTTTCGGCAGGGTGTGGCCTCCATAGCATGCTTAGGCATGCTTCCCTAGAGTTAACAACACTGGTCATGGCTGATAATATGGGGATATAAAAACCAAAGCAGTCATCCCCTTGAAATATGAGGTGAGGATAAGCTACGACCTGGGGGTAAGTCCTGTCCCTTCCATTCCGTTGTTATGGAGGACTACTGGTAGGTTACGACTGTGTGAGGGCAGTTGCCAAAAGGGCAAGCTATAGCTTGCCAGCATCTGCATCTCCGACACTTGTAACACAGTTCAGTGGCTGTGGTGCTTTCCATAGGGATCCCAATACGTCAGTATCGACTTAACGTTGAACGTGACTGACTGAATGGGAAGGTCTCGGTTACTGATGTAACCCTCATTCCCTGAAGGAGGGAATGGAGACATTATGTCTCTCCTACCACAACCCTGAACCACTGCTGAATGGCCATGATTCCTGTCTCGGCTCCTCAGCAAAACATGAATGGGTGAGTGCGAGTCTGCCTTATATACCCGTATGTCCGGATAGGAGTGGCTCGACATGCAAATCTCACTGGCCACTATCTATTGGCTTGTTTAGTTACCACGTGATTGGGCTCCTTGGGTTACATTATCGTATTATATTCTATGTGTATTGGGCTACATTATCGACGTAACATCTCTGTTCTACAGCCAATCTAGAGTGCAAGGATTCTTTCTAACGTTTAGTGAAGCACAGCGCGTCATGCAATTTCAGCATGGCGAAATACAAAAGGGAACTATTACGAGTAGGTTACAATCTTCATCTCTTGTGAGTGTACACAATTCAGATGACTCTTCATAAAACACAATTTATTCCTTAATGTGTAAAATGTTACTACTACAGAGTGCACCTTTAACTGTTCTTATTTTTTATAAACATTTTTAATTTTTAACTTTTAATTTCATCAGAAGATATTACACATGCAATTACATGTAGAATAAGTTTCATTTGTAGTTATCCTTTTCCATGTTGCAGGCCACTACAAGCACCTCAGCTCAAAGCCCCTGGCAGTCAGAAGACTCTGGGACACTGGCTTCATTCTCTTTCACTCAAACAACATCAGAAAATTGCTTCTATGGCCTCACTTCTTCAGAATCCTATGCAATTTTATGATAGACATTTTGAGGAATTACTATAAGCCCAACTTTCTCCATGGAATGGCAGCAAACAGCTAATATGGCATTACTACAGAGGAAAAGAGATTTCCAGAGATCCTGTGATCTATAAAACCATACGAGCTAGCAAACCACTTACCAGTAACATTCATCAATCACTATTAGTGTGGTCATGTACATGACAGTCCCACACTTGAACATATCTCAGCACATCCCATCATTCATATCCCTCTAACTTTAGCTGCATGAATATAACAATCACAGATGAAACAAGATAAAAAAATAAAATAAATGGCAAAGTTTAAATTTATCATGGCAAAGAAGCCATTAACATATACAGTGTTAGGAATTGTGTCAAGAGGTACCAAGGATAATAGACGTCCCCCTGCCAGGTCCCGCATATTCATCTGTCTTTTTTCAGGTGTTTGCCATCAAGTTTTGATCTGGTAGAAGTATATGATTAAGATTTATAATCTTTTTATTGTTGTACTAATGATTTCTGGCTACTAATATAACCCATATAAAATAGTGTCACACTCATTACGAACTTTGTTTTCAGTTTGCACCATTTTCCCTTGTGAGTTTGTCCTTGATGTTAATTTGATTTGTCATCACTGTCAGCTGTGTGTCGTTAATCACATCATTTGCACCTGTATTTAAGTTTCTGTGTTTCTGTTCATAGTGGTCCGGTGTCTATGTGAGGGTTGTGTTAAGTTTGTCTGTCTATTTGGATTACCGTCATTGTGGATCATTAAAGACTTTTGTACTTGATCCCTTTATCTTTGTGCGTAGCCAAGTTGGACAAATATATCTGTATAATACATTTATGTGAGGTTTTTGGCCTATATTTTGATGTGTGTGTATCTTCATTTTTCATTCTTCTATTATCTGTTTTTGGACAGTAATAACAGTAAATTATACATGATTGCAACTAAATAACTAATTCCCTAAACCTAACCCTAACTGTAACTCTATATAGTTAATTAATATTACTCAGTACTTAATAATGAATAACTATTTTACAATTTTAATATTTATTTATTTAATATTTAATATATTTAAATATTTCAAAATAATATTTCAGAAATATTTAATATTTCAAAATATTGTTATATGTAACATGGTGACTTTATATTTGTCTTCAGTGCTGTAATGCCGAATTAACAGATGTCAGTGCTTTTCCTCTCCTGGTGTCTAATATTTTGCTGTTACATTTCCAGGATAATGTTATGTTGTCATGGAAGCAGTTGCATTTCTACCTGCATGGAAAAGAAGCTTGACTGTTCATCTACCAGGCTGTAAAAATGACACTACTCTTGGCTGAACTTCATGTGGCATACAGCATGATTATTCTCTGGCTACACACCACCAAATGGCGCAACAGTGCAGTATATCGGGTGAGGTGAGAGGGGCATCAGGCTATAGCTGGAGTCTTATGTGTTGTGACTCAATACTGCTATGGCAAGCTGTTTTATCATTTATTCTTTTAAACTAACCAGTATTTATTTTTGTGTTACTAGAACTTTCATTTTTTTATTTATTTTAATTACTAAATGAATCCTTATCGGCTTTCAAAACAGAGTGCATACATATGGGTTTATTCCTTGCACTGTTTTTATTTTAGATCGAGTTTCTGGATTAATGCCCCAAATTCCTCTGCAAATAAACACACAATGTCCAATGTTTAAAAAATCAGCATATACTCATCAACAAATAAGTCAGAAATTCAAAACAAAATCAAACAAACTGTAAACTTGGCATATACATAAATAATAAATCAAACTTAAAATAAATCAGCTAAATAAAAATCACTTGCACTGCATGAAGCCGATGTCTACCCGTGGCTTTGAAGCCAACATTTTTTAATGATTGGTTAAAAAGCCCATAGTTAAATTCACCATTGTGTTGGTGTTATTCACTTGAGGTACCAAATACTTAGATTTCCTGTATAGGAAGACTGACATTATTTTATTTTATTTTTCAACTAAAAGCAATATTACAACAACAGTAATTTAACTAACAAAAACATATCTTATTGTAATATGTAATATCCTACTTTACTGTACAATTTACAGCAATTATTTATCATGCTCCCACAATTAATTGCATAAAATACAGCAATACTGTTAAAAAACAAAACAAAAAAAAAAAACAGTAATTAGGCTTCTTGAAAATATTTACTTTTACAGTGTATGTTATGGGAAACAGGCGATTTTCCAGCTACCAATGTGAAATGGAGTTTCGATTAAAACATTTAGGTAAAATGCTAAAAGTAGGATTACTTTTTATTAATTACAAATAAGCACTAATAACATAAAAATGAAACAAGCCAGTCTATAAATGTTAAACCGGCTTGCCACATACTGCGGCTATAGAGAAAAGCCTTCTCGATGTATAGTCCATTCGCCAAGCGCTCACAGGATGCCCCCAACTGCGCGTGGACTTCTGCTGCACCTTCACCGTCCACCTCACACACAAAAACCTCTCTGACGCGAGGGAAATGGTGCAATTGGCAAAAGGCGGAGTGATCTGGAACTCTTAAGTGCCATGAAGAGACAGAGGCATCCCAGTCAAGCAGCACATCCCTCTACACGCCTGAAGATGAAGATGATCTCATGCTTGCGCCCCTTTACCTCCCTGTCTCGTTTAAAAACAATGTCTTCAAGGAAATTCGCTGCATGATTCAACAATTACGCCGTATCTCCTGAATTATCGCCTTTCTTCATCAAACGAGATCATTTCATGAATTAAACTGCAACCCAAAATGAAATTTCCAACGGAAAACCCAAGGAAACCAGGGAACTGGAACCCTCCACAAGGTAGGTACACATTTCGTTTCCAAAATGCATTTCCATTGCGATATTGTTCATGCCGCATTTTAGACAGAAGTTATAATGAGCATAATGAAGCATCACGCGCTCTGGCATCCAGTTGTCATGTAGAGTGATTTAAGAACCCAACAGATTAAATCAAAAGCACTTTAACCAGGATGCGCAAAATGATGATGGAGTACCAATGGGTGAGGTAGTTGACTGTGTTCAGTTTGTCTTGCATTGTCAAAGGTTTAACGTCTCTAATAATGGATTTCATTCTGCCCATCTCAGCAGTGGACACCTTCATTAGTATTCACATCCACGCGTGTCAATCACAACATTGCTTCATGCTCCTCTAGGTCTTCCCCACAAGATAAATCACAATCACGACGTGACCGATCGAACTGTATGGTTGATGTTTGCTGCGATAGTTTAGCAGGATGGAAGAGGAAGAAATCATAGAGACGTCTACTATATAAGAAATGATCCTGCGATCTTAAACAGAGGCTCATCATTACTTGTCTAAGTCTGCGAGTACTATGCAGAGATACGAGCTATGCATAATGAAACGCGGGGGACACGCGCATTACCTAATCTTACTATAGCGAAAAATATCTCACATATTTACGATAAGGCGTTTATATACTTAACCACGTTTCAGATAAATGTCATACAAAGTTATAAACGTACTTTAAGACCTTCCTGAAAAAAATAATAATTAGTTTTATACGTTTGATTATTTAATTTTTGTCGAATGAATAAAAGTCATTATTGTCTATCTATATTTTAATCTAAATTAGTAAGACTTATTAAAAGTGTTAATTCACATAATAATTTGATCAGAAGGTTTATGGTCAAAGGAGCTTGTAAACAACCGATCGGATTGTCACAGTGAATTATTGCGGTCATGCTGCAGGGATTGTCCACATAAACAGCTGTGCAATACTACATCATATTGCAGGCGAAAGCATTGCCTGACTACAAGAAAGTTGAGGGGAAATTATTTGAGGCTTACTCTTCATATGTGCCTTGTGTGATTAATGAATTTTTTGGCTTATTGATTCAATTTAATTTATTTACAGTTCCACCTCCACAAGATGATTTAAGTTTTTTTTAGAATATGCATATTAGCAGTGTTCTTATGTTTTTACCTGTTTAATAATGTGTTAATGAATGTAGTCGGTCAGAAACAGTATAGCTTTGTTGCTCCACCCTGGTGCTGCATCTGCTTTCTACTGTAATGGGTTTTCAGAAAGCCAACAGAAGTGTGTGTGTGCAGGCATGTGTGTGTATGTGTGGATATGCAGCACTGATAAGGAACACAAGAGGAAAGCAAACCCTAAGCTCAAAAAGTAAATTAAATTTGATTCTAATTTTTGATTCTTGAATAGGCTAGTTTTTCCAGTGGATAGATGACAATGTAAATCATTGGTCTGGAAATCGCAGGTCTTTAGGTTGATGGGCAGCAGGAAAAAAAAAACAAATCATCATATAACAGTGCTTTTGGGATAGCAAACATCATAGGTTTAGCAGCTTTTAAATGAATAACATTTCTGTCCTAAAATATAAGATTGTACAAACATTTTTGTTCACTGTGTACTTGGTGTTCAATGTAAAGTCTGTGTGAACGCCATTTCACCAAGTACAGCATGTTCCTGGATCACCGTCTATGTTGATCCTGGAACAACACTCCAATCAACCAATCAGATTTGCGGAACAAGTTTACAGTTTGTCAGGTTTAGGCTTACAGCCAGGGTTAGGTGCTTCTACATCAGTGTTGTTCACCTATCATTTTCCTCTGATTTTAGGGATAACTAATGGGTAGGGTTAGGTTTAGGGGTAGGGATAGGATGAGGACAAAATTTCCAGACAGAAATGTTGGTTGATCCAGGAACATGTCTTACTTGGCAAAATCACGATGACCGTAAAATCTGAGTCCTAAAGCAAAATCAGCTAAGAACCAGTGTTATACATTACATAACAGTATTGTCTTTCATTCCAACAGTGCCAGTGCAGACCAACCTGGTGCCGCCAAAGAAGGTCCAACCAGGGATGTTGCAGTCCAGTTTGGTGCAGGCCAGTGTGGCCACCATGCAGAACCCCATGGGGTGCTCATTACCCCGCCTTTCTGTCTCCCGGCCTTCTAGTATGGTGGCCAGCATGGAGGCGGTGGCGGACGGCTCAGCCCTCCTCACAGTCATGAAGTGGAAGACTGTCCTAGCCGTATTTGTGGTGGTGGTAGCGTACCTGGTCGCTGGCGGTCTGGTGTTCAGAGCCCTGGAGCAACCCTTCGAGAGCAACCAAAAAGACACCATCACTTTGAAGAAATCCGCCTTCCTGCAGAAACATCCCTGCGTGACCCCCAATGAGCTGGAAGAGCTCATCAAGGTAAAACTGTTGCTTGTCTGTAGTAGAGCTCAGGCATCCCTAGTGGGATCTCAGATCTAGTGTAACAATATAGCTTCATCGATCTGTCTGACATGTGAGCTTCACTCATGCAATACACCGGGGCACAGCGGTTGGACAATGCTAAATGGAGCAACCGACGAAAATAAATGTCAGAGCAGACTTTCATAGCAGATTTATGACAGCAAGGCGTTGGAGGCATTGAATAGTGCCCACGATGGCAGTAATCAATCTGTTTAGCAGTATTGAAGCAATGTGCAAAGTCCATTCTGGTCTTTAATGGTTCCCACTTACCGAGCCTACTTTAACACGACTTTTCAGGAATGTGCTCAGCGATAAAACAGCAGAGATTTATGGGGGAAACATTGCAAACCCTGCAACCTTTCAATCTCTGAATCCTGAGTAATATATTTTTGGCAGGTCTATGATGTGATGTCTAATGGTGTAACAAAAAAGATTCTTCATTCCTGCAAAGCTGATGTACGGTAGATTTATGATTGACTTTCCCCCTCTCACATCAAGGGTTCAAGGTTTTGTTGATTGGCATGAACCCATTTGCCCCTGCTGGTAGATGATGTAACTACATCACCTTGGCTGCAAAGACCATCTTTCTCCTTAGTCCAAGTATTCTGACCAAAACAAATGTTTTTAAGTAGTATTTAAATGGCAAATCTTTATTAATATTTACCAGTCTGTTTCTTTTTCGGAATCTCTTAAAATAATTTTCCCTGTTTGCGGTCTTTGACATCACAGCTTAGGATAGAGAAAAGCTCCGTATAAGTAGTCCTTAACGTCCCCCTGTGGTGAAAATCAAGCTTTTAATGTTGTTTATGTCTATGTGGTGTTTTTAATATGCTTGAAGTCAAACCATGTACAAATTCATAAGTCAACACCATTGCTGAGTATTTTCTCCTTAAAACTGCAGTGAACCAAAGACACTCTCAAAAACACGGTTTGAAATCGCTGGTGTTTCTGACGTCACAAACTATCATGTAACCAATCACGTCAATGAGTGGATCTCTGAGCTGGTGTGAGAGAGTGGAGGCGGGGTTAATTTGCATATTCATAGAACCGCATATACTAAATGAGGCAAGGGTGTACAGTTAAGTTAAGTACAGTACAGTTTCGCTTAAGTTAAGAGACACACAAAAAAATATGTTGTTGTCATTGACGTCAAACCTGGCCAGTTTGAATATCCAAATAAAATTTGATTGCTGTGTCAGTAGGGAAGATCAAGGGACAGTTCACCCAAAAAATTCTGTCATCGTTTACTCACTCTCATGTTGTGCCTCAGTAAGCAATTGTTGGGTCTGGTGCAAAACCGTCATCACAGACTCCATCCACACGATCACGTTGAAATTCCATTCTGGATCTGCAGTGAAATCATGATCATCCCACCTGGTCTCCCCAAGCCATGGGCTCCGGATAAAAGGTCAAGTTGTTCTCCTTTTTCAGCAGCCCAGTCTGTATGCATTTCTTTCTTATGTGGAACACAAAAAAATAATTACGAAGAATGTTGTAAACCAAACATTGAAGCATTGAAGCCTATTGACTTCTACTATATGGACAAAAAATATATACTTCTCAAACTATCTTCTTCTGTTCCACAGGAAAAAACAGTCATACAGTTTCAGAATGAAATGAGGGTCTGATGACAGAATTTTCATTTTGGGTAAACTATTGTCACGCGTTGTTGCAGTTGAAGCGCATGACTCGCATATGTCCAAAATCCAATAATCCAGAGCAAGAATATTCAAGAGAACTAGCAACACTGAACAATGAACAGAAAGAGCTCAAGGCTTAAATACTCAGGGAGGGTAAACAACTGAACAGAAACAGGTGTGTGGAACTAATTAACAAAAATAAACTAACTAGGGAACACAGGCAGGCAAAACAGGGACAGAACACAGTGAAAATGAAACCAAAATGTATTTAAGCAAAGCTAGTGTATGCCTTTTGAAGACCCAACAAACTCTCATGGCAGTTCTTAAATATTTTTTACATTTTGGCGAATTCGTACAATCTAATTTGTACGTTGCTACGATCTGCTCACACCCCAATGAATGTTAGGTTTAGGAATAAGATTAGGGCTGGATCTTCATTTTTCTTTTTTTTTTTAGTACTCATTCATAAGTAATTGCAAATTCATAAAATAAAATAAAAAAACTCATAAAATATTTATGTTTACATTTATATTTATATTCTTGTCCATGTAATCTGTTTATAGCCTGGTTTACAAGGTTCAGGTTTTGTCCATGCTTGACAGAAACAGTTTATTTGTCTTGCAATGTGTCACCTTTTGCTAGCCCTGAGAATTTCAGGGACCAGTGCTCACACTGCTCCTCATAAAACAGGGAAAGTGGCGCCCAAGTGCAGAGACCTTCCAGATATTGACTCTGGTTCTGTTCCAATACCAAGTGAGCTGCCTTCATAGACAGCATTGTAAGGCATCATAGGCACCCTCACAAAGGAAAGGCTGTTCTAAAGGATACGTTCTTCCTGGCAAATGCTAAAGCATTTGATCAATTAATTAATAATTAAATGTCAGGGGAGTTGCGTTAAAAGATTAATGCTCTATCGCGCTTGAACATAATGTACCATCTTCACTAAACCCTATTCTAAAAACTAACCGATAGTGTTAACAAAAGCAAATGCGAGATAAAAACACACTTGCTGAAGCAACCATGCCATTTTAGCTTGAGGTGACAAACAATAATTTGTACCAGGTGAGGTACCAAACAAGTTTATTACATCAGAAATGCACTATGGTAAAAGTGTTTTGAGGTCATAACTTGCAAATAAGGTGCAAATAACTGCCGGGTGTTTTACTGCCACTGGTGTTCATTTCAGCCGGAAACTGCAATGAATTGAATGTACGTTTTTGGAGTTTTGAAAAATGGTAGACATTTTTCAAATGACCCAATAAAGTGCAAAACTAATTTAAGATGGTAAACATATTTCAAAAATAGCTCATCAAGTTAGCATTTGGATTGTACAACCCTAAACGCAAAAATCTTAAATACATTATGGTTTACTGGAAGTCCTTAGATATTTTTGTCAGACTTTAGATTAGGGTCCAATTCTCACTATTAACTATGACTTTTCCCTCAATAAACTCTTAATAGCTACTTATTAACAGTTAGTAAGGTAGTTGTTGAGTTTAGGTATTGGTTAGGATTAAGGGATGTATGCAGAATAAGGCATTAATATGTGCTTTATAAGAACTAACAAACAGCCAAAAGGCTAGTAATATGCATGCTAATAACCAACTAGTGAGAATTGGACCCTAAACTAAAGCGTTTCTTTAAATGTTATTTTCCGATATTTTCATACAATTCAGATCAGCGTCCAAAACCATGTTCACGATACAAGCAGCTGCAATACTCTGTCAATGTCTAACTATTCTACCACTTTCATTATTCACTCCACGGGTTACAATACTAACACTGACTGGAAAGTTTACACTTTATTTTACAGTACAGTACGTGTACTTACATTGTATTTACAATGTAGTTACCCAAGAAAGTACTGGTAATATAAGGAAACGACATGGTTTAAGGTAAGGTTTGGGGGTAGGTTCAGGGTTAGTACCAAGTTATTAGTATGGTATGCACATAGGGAACAGGACTGTAAAATAAAGTGCTCCCACTGGAAGACCATTTGTTTAAGTACACAGTCTAAATTCAGGACTTCTGATTGTCTTGAGTTGTCAATGTTGTTGTGTAGTTCTGGTCTGGTCTGATTTTGGCTCTAAAATGCTACGGATTTTTTTTCTCTCTAGACGTCCTTGAGAGAGGAAGCCAAATTAAAGGACTAGAAGCTTATTTGATAGATGAGTGATGATAATCATCCAGCTCCGCAGATAAAGAACAATCAAGTCTTAAAAGCATCCATTGGGGAATCTTGATTCTTTTTGCACTAATGGGGCTCCATCAGGAGTATGGGCAGGGCGAAACGTGAAGCCCGCCCGTTGCAATGCTCCCTGGAATGACTAAGGCGGGTAGGTTAAAAACCATAATTGAATCAATAACCTGAAACCCTAATTTAATCTAGAACCAGCAGCATTTGAAAGCTTTGTAACAAAGCACCGTTTTAAAATAGCTCAGCCTCACTGACTCCAGAAGAGAATGAGAGAGGCGTATGACAGCGGCTTCTGCTGTTGAATGTTGCTGGAATGCTGGAAGACAAATAAAATGGAAAACAGATCTGCAGCAAGAGATGTAACTTGTGGTTTTGCTGATTATAAATGCTGCAAAGCGTCGATGATTCAGGCTAGTGGCGTGTGGATAAGCTGAATGTAAGCTGTTGCTTTCGCTCTGCTCGGGCTGCGAGCTGTGCATATGTACTGCAATCTGGCAGTGATGTAACTGTACTGGAGGTGAAGAATTTGAAGAAATGCCAAAGCACTTATTCGAGCTGTGCATCAGACAGAGCATGCACACTGAAAAAGGTGTTTTCAGCTAAAATGGCCAGGAAATGTTCAAGCATTAGCGGACTGTATGTTCTCTGTCTGGTCTAAAGCTCCAGGAATTGCTTTTGCTCAGATTCTTCACCTCCAGTTACATAACTCTACTTGCAAAGAAAATGAAGGAAAATATTCAATTACATTTGACTTTATACTGTTATTTATCCTACTTACTACACCTCTGATACAAAAAAAAAAAAAAAACAAAAAAAAAACAGGATTACATGTTTTATCCAAATGGCGACAAATGGTTTATCCAGGAACGATTTGGAAGGGAAATACTCACGGAACCTGTAACGGTACATTTCCCCCTAAAACCAAAAGACTAAAAATCATTACAAACAAATAAATTAAAACATAAATAAATACATGATTTTTAATGATGATGCATATAACACTACCATAATATATAAATACTTGGGAATGAGACTTCATATTTTGTTTAGAGTTATGAGAACTGGATTTTCTTTTTTTGTTTGTTTTACTTTTGGGGGTAAAATATCTTATGGATAAATAATATCCTTAGTGAACCTCATGATGTCCAAGTCATATTTTACCACAAAAATCTGAAGAAAAAATATATTCATATATTTGAAAAGACCATTCAAATCAGGCTAAAGTAGGCTTTTTTTTGTAACTATGTTTTACATCTGGGACCTGTATAAACTCTGCTGACAATGAACACAGTTTGAATTGTATGTTTCAGCTGATTTGCTATTGTAATCAACAAAGGGTATAAGAGATACAACTTAAAAATGTATTTTCAATCAATTGCAAAAGACCATGTATTGTATGTGGCAACTTAAAAGGCTATAGGTAAAATTAAAGAAAGAGGGTATTGTGCCACTGTGTGACTGTAACCGGTTACCATGAGGCTTGAGAGTGAGTAATTTTGGAAACTACTACAGTATACAGTATGACAAATCTGCATACAACAAACAAGATCTGACTTTTTTTTTTTTTCATGCTTTCGGTATAAATTTAATTTGGAATCAGGGCACGGTGCCACAGTGATTAGTAAAGATGTGGTTGCCTGATTCATTTGGCTGGGTTTAAAGCAGAATCTCATAGCTATAAAAAATAGATTGCTCATGATATCTCAGGTCAGTATTTACAGCTTATATATATGGTTTACTTCTGTCACAATGACTCATGGTGAGATTGAAGCTCCCAGACACTGTCATCTGAGCACCTGCTGTCTGCTGTAAAGATGCATTTATGTTTCTTTCAAATCATGTTCTTACCACCATCAAAGTGGTATAACATCTCCATGTAGGGCACACAGACAAATAGACAACTCCCCCTTGCAATCAAATGGAATAAAATTATATTCAGATCAGTTCAGTGGCGAATTTGAAGAAGAGTTGGTGTCGCACAAACAGATGGAATGCAAATGTGTGCTTTCTAGCAGTCTGTGTTGAGGTAAAACCCATTTATGGTAAACGGTCGAGAACATTCCATTATAAGAGAAAAGTGATCTCTTCGAAGAGCGTCCATCCAAGGGACAGCAGTGTCCATTTTTGGACTGAGGAAAAAAATCTCGAGCTGATTGATTGCCATTCTTTATTATTCATAAAGAGCGTAACTTAGTTCTGTAACTTAATTTTGATCAGCAAATTTGACAAATTTCCATTATTTTCTCTTGCATGAGGCTCTGCTTTTGGCTCAAGCTTGGTATTACTCATCCAGTCTAGACCGAGAGATTCTGAATCTGCCCTTGTGTACCTGCCCTTCAGCTGCCCACACGCTCGTTTCTCACACCTGAGCCGCTTCCTGTTGATCTCAGTATAGTTCTTCCATCTGCTCTCCAGGTTTCCCGTTGGGCCGAGTGACCGTTTTCTGATCCGCCCTCTCAGTTCCTCTCTGTTAATGATACATCTGATCATCATAGGCTCATTAATGCTAGATGGCTTATTTGAATCATCTCCTCAGTGGGATGCCTTGACCATGACAAACTATGTGTAAAACTTCAGTTTGCTTGACAAAGGAGGATTTATTTATTGTTTGTTCTGTGAAATTCTTCCAGACATCACTAGAATGTCTGAGGCAACATGTATTATGCATTATGTACTATTTGATTTATGGGCTTTTTGGAAAAATACTACCTCTACCTACATACATTACAATTCAAAAACTTATTTCCACACAATTCCATGCACCATACAATGTTATGACCTCAAAACACCTTTACCGTGGTGCATGATTTGTAAACTAACAGATTTTGATTTTGCATCACATAAACAGCTCCATATGTTTGGCATTTTGGATGTACTGTAGTAAACTTGCTCGGTTGCTCAACTGATACAAGTGTTGCACTTGAGAGTTGGAGCGCTCCGGGTACAAGTCTTGTGAAACACAAGTCCCGATAAAAGAGCTCAAAGACTTGTAGAAGCAAGAAAAAATGGCATGGTTAGCATCACATTTTATCACCGCATGTGTAATTTCCGTAATTTTCGGCCGTCATAAAAAAAAATCAGATCGGGTTTCAGCGTTTTTTTTCGCATCCGCAGCAAACATTCAGAGCCACTGAATGACGAATACGGAAATCTCGGACTGTGTGCAAGGACCTTGAGTCTTTTTGACAACTGTGAGAGAGCTATCTCTGTAAATGTATGGGTTATTCTTTTTGAGATATTGGTTTATAAATTGCACAAAAGAGCTTAAAAGCCTTAGTGTTTTGCCATTTTCAAGTAAATAACTTCATAATTCCTTAAAAATGCATTCAATATCAGTATGGATTTTTAGAGTTTCAGTCCATTTAGATGTTGAAATTATTTGTTTATTCTGGCCTGATACCAATTCAGAATTTCATTACCACATTAAATGGTCTGTCACTGGAATGGACTATTAATCATTTGAAAGACGTGCTGCTTATGCAATGACCTTAACTCCAGTCTTATCTCTTCCCAGCACTCCGTAGATGCAGTGAACGCTGGAGTCAGTCCTATCGGAGACACGTCATACAACTCCAGTCACTGGGACTTGGGGAGTTCCTTTTTCTTCGCTGGAACTGTGATAACAACAATAGGTAACACCTAGACATACCTGTATAATATAAATACATTTCAAACTGCGATACCACTTTATTTTGATGGTCCCTTTTGAACATTCTGTTGACTAGAAGCAACTTTGCAACTACATGTCAACTAACTCTCGTTAGAGTATTGGTGTACTGTCTGCTTAATATCTGACAACTCTTTATTGTGATTCTCCCCAACAAACATCCTACTGACTAGAAGTAACTTTGCAAGTAGCCTACGTCAACTTATTCTAACCCTATCTACTAATACTCTCTACTAACACTTTAATGAGAGATAGTAGACATAGATACAACGTTACTTATGGTGAACAGAATGTGTTAAAGGGACCATCAAAATAAAGTGAAACCCAAACGGATACGATAAGGAACAAGACTTCTACAAACCACGTTAATATGCATAGCTCAAGCCAAATACAAGGCATTTGCTCATGTCTTACATTTATAGTCTCACTTTCAGTCAGTATGCCAGACCCTATAACCACCGATCAATATTTGTTCTTTTTTTTTCTCCGCCAACCCCACTTATTTGCCATGCGTGAAACTACTCATGCTTTAGGAGCAATTCATTGATTTTAGCTACATTATTATAGTCTAATGAGATCAAATAAATTGGTGGAAAATCTGTAAATAATACATACATGAAACACCACAATGCATGTGCATTTAAAAAAATAAATAGACATGAATGCAAAGGGAGGCAGTGTTTCACCATTTGCACTCCATTGGAGGTCTAAAGTTATACACTTGAAGTGTACGCTGTGTTACCTGCCAGAGCCTGTGATTGATTACTTAAAGAAGCTGTTGTGCAATGCAGGTGAGTATTTAAATGCTGACATGACTCTCAATGTCATTTCTCATTGGCTCAGCCATCCAGTGGGAAATGGACAAAGGGATAAACAAGATTAGTTTTTACACTTCAGTTGCTAAACCTTCAAACATGCTCTCAGTAGACACATTTTGATCCATGGGGACCATAGGAGGCAATTTCCTATAATGCACGTTAAACCTAAAAAGTATTAAATTAACAGACTGGAATTAACAGACTGATTTGGAGTGCTATAATACGAAGACGTTTATGACTCTTTTATTTGATTTTGTGTAGTTCCTGTAGTTCAGAGGCTTTGAACTAAATATCCATCTAATTAGTCAATAAATTCCTCTTTCTGTGAGCCCCCTACCATTATATGACTTTTTTTTTTTGCACTACATCCGTCATATGTCATATTGAATATACTTAACCTAACATCCTAATACTACTGTCCTCTTCAGCTGCGTCTTAATTTACAGCATTGCTCTCTTGTCTTTTTAAGGTTATGGCAACATCGCTCCAAGCACAGAGGGTGGGAAGATTTTCTGCATCCTTTATGCAATATTTGGCATCCCACTCTTTGGCTTTCTGCTGGCTGGTGTTGGTGATCAACTAGGGACTATTTTTGTGAAGAGCATCGCTAAAGTGGAGAAAATGTTTAGGGTAAGTGAAGTGTTGTGCACAAAACTAGTGTTTCTTTCCTAGGTTATCGAAAACAAGGTTAAGTTAAGTGGATAGATGTACAGTCTGTTCAATGGATTTTGTGGTAAGGCACACGTCTGAAGGCTGGAAAACAATTTTGCCCATTTTTTTCCCGATTTGCAGTCAAGACGAGTCATCGCTACTTATCAAAAGTCCGAAAGTTTTGGGCAGTAGGAGCTTAACAGAAAATTAATGATGGGCTCAGATTTTTTTAGCTTCAGACTATGATTCCATTCAGTAAGAGGATATCAAACATGCTATACAGTATATGTATGATATTTGATATTTTGAGCCATTTTGCATAGCTAAATGACTTTTATTTTTCTTTGTTAGCACAAGGTAGAAAACTATGGATCCTCGTTTCATTATAAAAAGTTAATTACGACTTTTTATCTCACAATTTGGGCTTTTTTCCTCGCACTTGCGAGTTTACATCTCGCAATTCTGACTTTTATTCTCAGAATTGCATTTACAAATATGTCTGGGGGCTATATAGAAATTAATTAAATAATAATTTTAAGAAATTTATACTTATAACTGTATAAGTGTAATTATATTTACTGTATTTTTTTTTTTTTTATCAAATAAATGCAGTCTCGGTAAGTATAAGACTTCTTTCAAAAGCAACACCAAACTCTTGAACGATTCTTTGCATGCCTGAAAAACACTACTGTGATGATTTCAAGCAAATTAAACTAACAATGTATTTTTATGTTATACACTATATTTTACCCTGACAATTAGCACGTCAAGTGTTATGTTTATCATTTTAGAGTATGCAAGGTCACTCCTTGTCATCACTTCCTGGGAGGCATTAGTCAGGACTGTGTTTGTGTTAGGTTAGTCAGTGTTTGCACAGCAGAGGTAAAGGCCTAGTAAATAAACAGAGAACTGTGGCTCCTGATGCCAGCAGGCTCCAGCATCTGCAGGACGGGTTGAGATCACACCTCATTACAGCTAATCAATCTCCTTCAGATCATCATTAGACCCTTCAGAGAGCTAATGAACACATGCCAGCTTCACAAAGTCACGAAATGTCTTCTCATGCCACGTGTGGCCGCTGCTGGCGACGAAGTCGTGCTGTTTGCGTGACTAAGAATGGCTCTTGTACTGTTGCTTCATGTTGATATCGCTTTTTGTCTATTTCACCCCTCCCAGCGCAAACACAATCAAATAAGCCAGACCAAGATCCGAGTGGCCTCTACGTTGCTCTTCATCCTGGCGGGCTGCATCCTCTTCGTCACCATACCAGCCGTCATCTTCAAGCACATCGAAGGATGGACCGGGCTGGATGCGATCTATTTTGTGGTCATCACCCTGACGACTGTTGGGATCGGAGATTACGTTGCAGGTACAAGCAAAATTTACTTTAAATGGATGTGAAAAAAAAAACCCACTTCTCACACTTTGTCCACCAATAATGTCTAACATATGTAGATTTCTGTCATTTTTGTTTTTGAAAGTCTTGGAACTTCCTACCAGTTTTATTTCCAGTACACCTGAGATTATGTATTATTCTAACGACATAGTTTGGAGGAAAATATTTGTTTTTAACATTTAAATAATAAAATGACAGATCACTTTGTCTTGCAAAGGCTAATTTCTTAGCTAGTATTTTAAGTGTCCTTAAATTTTAAGTGTCTTTGATTGGAAATGACGCATACTAATATTTTGTTCATGAGTGATATATAAGCAAAGTAAATATACCTTGATTTCTCAGTGTTTCTTCACATTCAATGTCTCAGATTTCATCTCATGCCCTTCACATTTCAACTAAATCTATGCTGGAAATCATAACACAACTGACGGACAGTCCTACGTAAAAAAAAAAAAATAGAAATCATAAAATAAATATTCAAGTTAAATATTCAAAAATTGAATGCAAGTTAGTATAGAAGAATAAAATGTCATCAGCATGTTCCAGTGGTAAACAAATAGAGCAAGATTAATCGCACTTTGGCAATTGTGGTTTTTATGTACGCTAAAAAATGAGGAGTAAGCGAAAGAAGAGAATATGGATGCGGTCATGGCTAGGGAAAATAGGGCAAACTTGGCATGCCAATTTTGCAAATGGTCCTTAAGGTAAGTAGTTTTAGCGCCATGTCACGTTGATCAGTACGTCATTTCATGTTGCATTTTTATTGGCTAGTCAGTAGACGTAGGTCGTAGAAGCAAACTGTAAGAAAAATCAACAAAAAATGGGACAAAAATTTGCAGAAGTTAAATAAACACTTAAATAAATAATATTCTCATTTACTGTAGATCCCTGTCATGGGACATCAATGGCTTTTGGTTTGCTGCGGTAGGCAAAAAGAACTTTACTTATGAAGTTGATTCCATTATAGACTTTGTTTCAATTATACCCGAATAAAGCACACACACACACACCATATAAAAGCATTTTATTGTCTTTTTGAAAGTATTTGTACTTCCGGACACCATGAATTGTCAAGAAAAAACTGAGCTTGCCTGATTGCTGTTGTCAGGAAAATAGCTTACATGAATTTGGCAGGAGGTTTTGATGCGTGTCTCAAAAAGTATCCTTGTAAGTTTGAAAGACAATCAAATGATTGCATCTCTGAAATGAAAGTGTCATTTATGCATCTCTTCCAGGAGGCAATAGAAGAATAGAGTACCGTAAATGGTACAGGCCGCTGGTGTGGTTCTGGATCCTAGTTGGACTGGCGTATTTTGCTGCAGTTCTAAGCATGATTGGAGATTGGCTGAGGGTGCTTTCTAAAAAGACAAAAATGGAGGTTAGACTTATAGTAGCATTGCATTTACCTTAATTATTCCAGCTAAGCTTTTCTACTTCCATGTATGATGTAATGGTTAATGTTGTGACGCTTATAGCTTAATTTATACTAAAAAACACAATGAAAATGCAATTTATATGTACAATAACTTGAGTATGGCTCTTATATAATGAACATGTTTTTAGTTTCTGTATTATAATTCATTTAGGTATGTTTAGGAGCATAAAGGCAAACATATCAGGGTAATACAACTTTCCTGATATCATAATTCAATAAAAATAATCCATAATATGATTTTTTTTTTTGTAAAAATGAAAGCAAAACTATTTGACTTTTTGAATACAAAAAAAAAAAGTTAGATTTTTAGAGAAAACCAAAGTCTTGTGAAGCAAACAATATGCAGAAACATTGCAGGAGAAAAAAGTCTCTTAATATCCAATAATCGTATGTTTTTAAATCACAAGGCTGGCTGACAAAATGTCATGTGGTGCAACCCATCAAAGACGCTGATGTATATTAATAAAAAAAAATCATGATATTTGTAAAAAAAAAAAAATTTTCTTTAATACATATTTTTTAAAATACATTTTTGAAAATAATTATTAAGATGTGTACACTCACGTGTGCTTCAGGAAAATATTACTTTTAACTTAATGGTTACACCACATGACATTTTCTTGAATTCTCAGAATTTTTTCAAAACTATTTGAAACCAACATGAATAACTAAGAGTACATTTCTAAGACTTTGGCATGTGTTTTTTTTCTGTTTCTTTATCACGGACACTAGTATATGTCATTGACCTGTAACAAAGTTCAATCAATTATTTGCATGGACAACTAAAGGCTCACAGGTTTATTTGCCATTGTTATCTTGTTCAAGGTGGGTGAAATTAAAGCTCACGCCGCAGAGTGGAAGGCCAACGTTCGAGCAGAGCTCCGTGAGACCAGACGTCGACTCAGTGTGGAAGTTCACGACAAACTGCAGAGGGCCGCCACCATTCGCAGCATGGAGCGTAGGCAGCTGGGTTTCGACCAGCGGGCCCATTCCCTAGACATGCTGTCCCCTGAACGTCGAGCTGCCTTCAATAGCCTGGATGCCACCAATTTCAAGACATCCTCCCAGGAGAGCATCGACACAAAACTCAACAACCTACGTCTACGAATTGAGCAGAATGAGCATCGACTGAGCGACCCAAGCCAGGCATACTCTGAAGATAACATTTTCAACCGCCTTGGTTCAGTCACAAAACTAGCCAAGAGGAGCAAGAACAAAGAGTTGAGGAAGAACATCCCAGATGACGGTCGGAAAGCTTTAGATTCCTTCAGTTGTAATACTCCCACAATGGATGAGGAGAAGAAAGAGGCAGAGGATGAGGAGCTCGAGAAAGAGGACAACACCAGTCTGACCAACTTACCTCTCTTTGTGGAGAGCCCCAATAAACAAAACGGATTCATGCCTCTACCGCCACAGACCAAAGAGGAAGAAAACGAGACAAAACTTGAAGACAAAGAGTTCCATTTGCAGATGGAGCCCTAGAAGGAAGCGCTTTATTTAAGGAATTGAAATAAATAACACATGCCTAAAGTGCCTTGTTTAGCCCTTACCCTGATCTGAGATGTGAGAATCTCAATTTCTGCTGTTCATTTAACTGTTCACTGTGTCCTGATAACTTGATAATGGAAATATGGCGAGTGTAGCACTGGAAGACACTTAGTCCTCTTCTTCAGACCGGCGCTGATTAATGCTTGTATACGTTGGAAAGAATCTCTCCAAAAGTCCTGGACAACGAATGAAAAATCTGTAGCAAGCTACAATGGCAGTTCTTTGAAGTGTAACTAAAAGTGCTGCACTTTCAATGTTCTCTCTGCCAGACTGTAATTCAAGGTCATTCATCCAGAAACATAATTGCTTAAAAAAAACTATGTTTGTCAAGATTTCCCACCCATTCTAAATGGAGAAACTAATCTTGAGTCTTGAAATCCCCCAAGATCAAAGATGATAAATCTCTTCGAAGATTATAAAACCATGTTAAATTGTTGACATGTTGTATATGCACAGAGCTGTAATACAAGTGCACCAATATGTGATCCAGATTTATGAAGTTAACCTATAAAATCTCAGGGCTTGTAGTCCTACTGTAGTTGTTCAATTGTACGGTATGTCTGACATACAATTTCCTGCTAATGCTGTTGCTACACAGTACTGTTTTAATATTTTTGAAAGTTAAGGAAAATGGGACGTAAGAGAAGCCATATGGTAGACATGAAAACATTATGTAAAAAAAAAAAAGAATGTCTAGTAGAGTTTAATCACAAACCACTGAATTGTTTATTCATTTAATATCCATTTTGTTTAATGTAATATTTTACCCCAAAAAATGCTCTAAACCTGCATGACTTTCCTAGTTTTGCAGAACCCAAATGAAGATATTTTCAATGTTTCAAACGTTATTTTTTTTGTCCACACAAGAAAGTCAATGGGATCCAAAACAACATTGGATGTTGATAACAATTAATATTTTTGGGTGAACTATCCCTTCAAGCCGTTGTCTTGACACTTTATTAGTTGTCTGACAGTGGCCATTCCACAACATTAACATATCAACAATCTTAAATAATAGCATTTTAAATAACTTGTTTGAATTCAATTCGACCAGACTTTTAATATGTGGATAAAAGACATACTGTATACGGCGTACTTCTGTTTTAGCTTCATAAAAGTTTGGGACGCCGTTCCATTGACAGGACAATATTATTATTATTACTATTTATTTTAATTTATTTTTGCAAGATACCCTTTGTTGAAAATACTAACTGAACATGTTTCACAAGGTTTTCAAATGTTGCACTTTTTGCAAGTTTCTTTCTATGCTTTACAATTATCGTCTCTTCTTTTCCAGAATATTTCTGGACTGGACTTTTGATGCACCACTAAATAATTTTGTGCTAATCGCCTGGGAGCGTCTGACATATTTGCGTGTGCGTTTGCGTTTAAACCAAACACCGCTTCGTCTGATGTGATTGTTGTCTTGCTGACTGTATTAATGAAAACTCCCTTCGGCAGAGACACGTATCAGTACCTCATTCCCTGCAACTCGTAAACGCACACATACAAACACCTACAGCTGCAGCAAAATGCTTGTCGTTAAGATAATGTTAATTACTCTTTTCATGTTTGCAATAGAGCGAATGCAGCGACGGACTTTTTCTCTGTGATAAGAAAAAAGCTATATGAAAATGTACAATGTTTTAAAGCATTCAATACAATTTAGAGACATGGATCCCTAAAGCATGCTACTGTGCTAATATGTTATCATGCTATGGTATTGATTGTACCACAAACATGCTTCTTGAGACTTTGAAATGTCCAAGTTTGAGCTTTACTTCGGGCTGCACATGCTAGTGAATTGCTGTTCGCAGTATCTGCAGTATCTTGTGCAACCATTACATTCAATGTAGTGAGTGCCTTTTGGAAATAAACACAGATGAACACGAATCAATAGTTTGTTTGCTGTTTTCTAAATGTCCTGAGGCAGTGTTATTATCAGATATATATAGTTTCCCTCACTCAAAGGTCAACTTGATACATAAGAATTCATAAAAAAAAAATAAAAAAAAATTAAAGAACACTGAATGTGCTAAAAATCTTGAGGTGACATTCACTTTCAAATGTGTTTCCAGGTGTAAACTCATTCTGCATTACAATAGCAAATATTGTGCAACTTAGATGGGGAATAGATGCCTCTTATAATAGGTCTCTTGAATGGAAATTAGCCAGACTACTACAGACATTGATCTAAATGCTCAATAACAGGTAAATAAAAAAATAAATAAAAAAACCCACTAAATATTTGATTGGCTAAATTGTTCGCACTGCCCTTTAGTGCCGTCACTGCAAGATAAATTTCAATTTGATTGCAGACCGCCGCTTACATTATTGAGCTATGGGAAGCAGCTCTTCTCAACATTACCGACCTTGACATCTGAGCCAATAATAGTGAAGAAGCTGCAAATGGAGGTAAATGTAGAAGTAATCTCCTTTGGGAACATCTTGTGTGTTTGGCTCCATTAATGTGCATCTTATCAGGGCTGAGGTTCAAACATTATCCCCATTTTTTTCAGTTAATAGTAGTCCATAAAGCAACACTTAAACTATAAATTGCATATACATTTGAGAAAATTTTTCTTCATTTGTTCTATTTCAGTCAATCAATCAATCAATCAATCAATCAAACAAGATAATTAGGCCTATGTGGAAATGGATGAATGAAATGTTAATTTCACAAAATTACTGTATTTATCTGAATTCTTGTCATTATCTGGAAGGTGGAGAGGTAAATTTAAAGAAACAATTTAAGAGACTACACATTTTTTGACATCCCTCGGTTTGAATTTTTTTTTAAAAAACATGTATGGTTACAATAATACACGTATAATGAGAGTATAATGGGGAAACTGTACACCACCAGAATATGTATAAATATGAATAGTTAAATATAAATAACTAACCAACCTTTTATGTATAAAATAATACCCAATTTCTCAATTTACATTATGAGCATGTCAACTATAACCATAAATTAATGCAAGGTGTTGCTCCTCAACTGGATGATTTAGACAACTTTAGATTAATTGTGTGTAAATAAAAATATGATCATCACCCTTAAGCTCACACACTCAAATCTTCCAGTACACTTGTCCCACTTAATTTAAAAGTGCATTAAACCTATTTTATTAGCCTTCCTCTTAAGATTGCATTTTGTACAACACAGATTTATACAGCTTTACACCTCTCAACATCCTTCCCATTTTCTCACAAGCAACAGTTTCACACACTCGCAAGAACATCTCTACACCACAATGTAATTAAAAAGTGTTCAAAACTTTCCAAATTATTCTGTACTGCAGTAACTCCACTCATGACAGCAGCGAGTTGAGTGCTTAAATGACTAGTGGCATGTCCTGACTTTTTGGCCCATGTGGGGCAAAGGCTCATTCAAGGGTGACATCTGTGCCTGGCTCCTTGTATAGGCAACAACTAAAAGAGAGTTTTGCAGCTCGAGTAGAAAGTGTTCACCAGGATGGCATTCATCTTCTTCATGTAACACTGATTTGGCCGACCCGAGTATGGTTTTCAGACTCCTAGACGGTCTCCTGTGGGAGTTTTCAACCAGGATTGACCTTTTATCACAGGCCATGGAGCATTGTACTATGTATATCACCCCAGGCCAGAGATGTGGAAACCTTGAGTCTGTCCTCCTAGGGGGATCAGTTCCTAAATGCAGGTCTCTCCACTGAGGTGGTAGAGACCATTCTCAATTCTAGAGATCCCTCCATGAGGAAACTGTACACCTTAAAGTGGAGAGTATTCACTTTATGGTGCAGCGAACGTAGGTTGGAACCAGTTAACTGCCCAGTGGCTTCAGTGCTGGAGTTCCTTCAAGACCGTAGTTTTTCTGCCAGTCTTTCCCCATCCACACTTTTGGATCCACTTTTGACTTCTGGTGGATCTCTGGGGAAGCACAACTTGGTAACACTTTTCCTTCATGGTACTCTGAGGATGAAGCCCGTGGCTCAAGTTAGAGTTCCGACTTGGTATCTAGACGTTACAATGGCACACTTCGAGCCCTTGGACTTGGCATTTGATAAACGCATCGCTTTAAAGATGTCATTTCTATTAGCAATTACTTTACTCAAGAGATTAGGATATCTGCAGGCCCTGTCAGTTGCCTCCTCCTGCTTAGAGTTTGCCCCGGGCAGATCAAAGTTTTTCTCCACCCGAGGTTGGGTTCTCCACCCTAAGGTGCTACTGCGGCCACTAAACAAATAATCAGCAGGTTGATTGTCGAGGCTATTTCTATGGCTTATGAGGTGCGCTTGTCTCCCCTCACCTCTTCAAGTCAGGGCACATTCCACTCTGAGTATTGCTTTCTTCAGAGAGTTATTGTCGGGGGTATCCCTTCAGGAAGTTTGTGATGCAGCAGGGTGGTCCTCTCCACACACATTCATAAGGTTTTACAGCCTGGACCTTCCTGTCACTCCAGGGTCTCAAGTTATTTTGTCCTGAGTTGTGGCGGGACAGCTTCACACCAGGACAGGAATTAATCAGCATAGCGAAGTGGGTATTTCATTCCCCAAAGCGTCACCTGGGGCGCAACCAGGGATGTAGTGGAGGCTAAACGCACGTAAAAGCCGTTTACGCACCTCCCAATATTCGGAAATAGCGTTTACCCACCTTCAAAGTGCGTTTATCCACCTCTAAATTGCGTTTATCCACCTCTAAATAGCTATAAATTAAGCTTGTGTCGTTTTAGTTTCATTTTGTTCATTATTAGTTTCATAGGTTGTTAAACCTAAGACGAACTCTTTCATATTGCGCTGCATTACTGTCGATGTTGTTGACTTTTACTGACAGTAAGGTTGCGCTGTTGACGCTCGCGCAGCCTCTCCAGGAGAAATGGGCGCAGCACACATACACACACACACACACACACACACACACACACACACACACACACACACACACACACACACACACACACACACACACACACACACACACACACACACACTCAGTTAACAACATACTGCCTATAAAAAATCTAAATGTGGAGTTTTTATATTTTTAACCCTTGTGTTATGTTGCGGGTCAATTTGACCCGTTTCGATTTTCAAGTTGTTGGAAATACTGGTTAGCCTTTGTTTTTTTTCTTGATATTTTGTGACTTTTTCTCATTTATCATGATGAACATGCATGCAAAGTTTCAACATGCTGATGTGTTTTGACATATACAAACAAAATTACTGTTACGTTCGTGATGTTCGCGGGTCAATTTGACCCTCATAGGCAGCCATTCAAAAGCAACTGTACAGACACAAAATAAAAACATTTATTTTCTGTATGTCAGGGCACTTCAACTCCAGTTCTAACGTGCAAGTGTATCTAAAAGTGCTCTAACCCTAACCAAACACACTTGAAAAAGCTAAAATTACAGTGTTCAGAATTATTTGCAAATTACAGATGAAAATCTTTGTCAGACACAGATAGTAAAATAAGCTCTCATTTCAATATTCAAAATATCTAAAATACCTAGTTTTTAACCAAAACTTTTATGTAGGATTTTCAAAGGCAGCTTCACAGAGCCAAAAATAAATAAAAAACATTTATTTGATGTATGTTTTTGTTATGTTTGGTTTCTCACTTCCCAGTGAGTGAATAATGAAACTAGGAAAATAGGTCTTAGGAAACTAGGTAAAGTTAACTTAGGAAAATGAAACATTTTCATTATACAGCAATTTTTTTTGTTCAGTTACGATGTTCAAAGCATAAAATGTAAAAAAAAAAAAAAAAAAGTAAAAAAAAAATATATGCAAAAAAAATCAGTATACTGTTTATTTTCCAATTTTGTCAAAACAAAACTGTTTTAAAAAATGTTTTTAAAACATTTTCATAAATCATATTTTCAGATATAATGTTTTTTGTAATGTTTGACAAATGTTGATATTAAAAGTTTACAGTTTGTATCTAAATCTTTGTTGTTTTTCATAGTGTGATTTTTGAGGAATTGTATTGAGTCCAATTAGGGTCAATTTGACCCGGTCCATAAGGGGTGTACACAGAAATCGAACAGAACACAAGGGTTAACATAGCCTAAGCAACCTCAATCATTTTTCCTGAACACCATCACGATTGAAAATGTGACATTGATTTCCTACAACAGTTCAATAAACAGTTAAAATTAAGTCACTTACATTTTAGATGCAATATTGGCTGTTTTTTGTTCTGTTTCAGCAGCGAAAATAGTTCCAAACAAAAATCACAGCAGAACCACGGTGCATCTCACAGGAACACTCGACCTGTTTTCGTTACTGAATGATTCAGCATTTTGAACGAATCGGTTGAGTCCAAGATTCAATGACCCATTCATAAACATCTGTCTCGTTCTTGAATGAATCAGCCGTTTGAACAAATCGTTTGAATGAATGAATCAATGACTCACTCATTAAGACGGTCCCCTGCCACCACCTACTGTTTCGGTTTCGTGTTATGTTTAAAAAGTAGATCATTCTTTCCAACGTTTCTTATTTGTAAATTTAAATCAATTTCATAACATTATTTTACGCAATTGTAATTTTTCAGTGCAAATGATTTAATTTGATCAGCCCTAGTGTCTTATTATTCGAAATAATTGAATTTATTGATCAAATTTAGGAATTTAAAATGAAAGATGAAGCATACGTTAAATTAGATTGGGGGAGGGGATGCACTTTTAAGGTGCAGATATTACAATATGCCGATTTAAATATCAAAGCTGATTGAACACTGATGAGAATATTGTTTCAGAATAAATTAACACAAAAAATAAAATAAAATAAAAAATCCGGACGAGAAACTTTTTTACTCGGACAAGTGAATGAAAGATTAAGCATATGAAAAGGCTTAATGTCGAGCCCTCCCTATAGAAATGTCATCAGGATACACATACACCGGTAGGCAGTGGCCCACCTTACCGGGTGACCACGTCGTGGTCCACCAGAATGTATAGTTAACCCACCTCTTTTTTTACCACTACACCTCTGGGCGCAACACAAGTTCCCTCGAAAGGGAACATCTCAGGTTAAGCATATAACAATAGTTCCCTGAAAGGTGAACGAGACGCGGCGTCCTCTTGCCATACTTCCTGCATGCCTGGGAGTGGCTTTTTTCAGCCAATCAAAAGCTAATGCTGTTGTATTGCTGGCTTCCCTTTATAGTTTCTGCCTTACGCCTGCACACACCACGCGGTGACACAGCACCAATCAAGATTGGACTAGTTGCACACGTCACGCTGAAGGCGTTCCCCAAAGCATCTTCTGGGACACAGCATCTCGTTCCCCTTTCAGGAAACCATGGTAACATACGTATCCTGAGAAGTCTAATTGGGTGCATTTAAAAGTTTGCAGACATTATTTGATTTATCTAGGATTATATGAAAGCTTCTCTCACAGACAGGGGCAAAACACTCGTATCAGCGGCATGTAAAGGTGAGCTCTCACATTAGAGCTGGAATTACACCTGTCACAGAACAGTACGGATGTGACCCTGAAGAACAGATGAGCTCTTGGCAAGGGTAACAACTCTGGTGTCACACGCTGAATCTGGCTCGAATCAGCTGCATCACAGCAGTATCTTTCCTCTCCAGACTGTAAGTCGAAAAATTGATGAGACTGATGATTGTAAGCTGAAACTACTCTTTAATGATTCTTAGATCACAATAAATAAATAATTACTTTATTATTGCAGTTTGTTTTGTTTACTTTAATATATTAAGCTGTAATCATTTTTTAAATGATTTAACAAAGCATAGCTTTTTGTTCAAAAAGGCCTAAACAGAAAAGGGGTTAAAGGTTAATTTCAATTAATGCATTTTTCACCATGCAATGATGTATGAGTAATTAATATCTGTGCATTATTTGACTGTACTTCAGTTACACTGTTGTTGTTGATTTTGCTGTCATGTTTAATAACTTATTGTGATGACAGGATGCACTTGTTCCTCTGAAATAACTAAATAGTTTGATTGTTACCATTGTTGTGTTTCATTTGGTCCTTGTTTGGAGTGATGATGTATTTTATTGTTGTACCTTAAAAAAACTGGTTTAAAAGAAATATGAAATGAAGAACATAATATTGAGCAGTTTACAGGCATGTAAATGAAAATAAGAATTTGCTATAATCTACATTAGGTCATTGTTACATGGCAAAATCTGTTGTTGCAAGTCAAGAACATAGATGATTCATATCAGGAAAGCTTTTCCATTTTTACAGTGCATTTTCCTGTCTAAAACATCAATTCTTCCAACAAATAAATATTTGAACTGACAGTGCAGATGCTTTTTGGATGGATTGGGGTCAGAGCGGCAGGAAAAGTTCCGTTTGAACGAGGCTGGTGGTCAGCTGAGGTTAATGTCGGTTTGTTTGTTCTTGTTGCTTTTATGCGCTGAATGCACTGCTCTGATTTTCCTTCATCTTTTGTATCAGTCCTCTTGGATGTTGTTCATAGTCCCAGTTTATGACTGCAGCAGATCTGAAAGCAAACACTACAAGGCAAGCCCACCTGGATTTCACCAAGAATCAGTAGCCTATTCCACAGTACTGTAGTATATGATATTAAATGTGCTATAATGCTGAGACTTTATAATCTACAGTTGAGGTCCTGTAATTAAACCTTGAAATAAACAAAGTTTAGATTTTTTTTTTTATGTAACCATGTTAGATGAGCTATGACATAAATTTAAGAAGAATTGTGCATGATCAACTATTATTTCTAGGATAAAAAAGACCATTTGTTACTATAACTGTCTTAAATAGATTCACCCAAAGTCATCATTTACTCACCCTCATTTTCCCAATCTTTCATCCAGGACTTTGTGGAACATAAATTAACATTTGTTCTATACATGAAAAGCAGATGGGAACCAGTGGCCTGTTTCAGTTGCTACCCTGAGATTAGTTTTAACAAACTCTAATTGTTTGGGCTCAAGAAGGTGGATAGGTTCATTGACATGGTAATTTACACAACACGGTTAACATGCTTCAGAGCAGACCAAAACTGGACCAATCAGCTGTGAGCAACGTGACATATATCTGATGCAATGAAGCCACTTTCCCTGTATCTCTCACTCCAAATTAAAGCAGTTTATTGTAAGACAGAAGTGCCCATCTTTTGCTGTGAATTACTTATTTTATACTTATTACTTATATATTATATGAACTGTAACTATGCATAATTAATGCAATATATTCATATAATTATTATATTAATTTACAATTCATATTAAACTTGGCTTTTAAATATATATAAATATATATAAATTAGGGCTGTCAGTTAAACGCGTTATTAACGGCGTTAACGCAAACCCATTTTAACGGCGTACATTTTTTTTATTGCGCGATTAACAGTCTTTTTGGCCTTGCAAACTTTGTAGTTTTTTTTTTCACAAGCTTTTGCAACAGGATGCGGCATGCACCCATTCATTTCAATGGCTTGCGCCGCGCGAGGACGTTTTGTTGCTTCGTCGACCAAAGCGCAAGCGGATCTAGCTAGACTGGAAACAAAACAACAGGCACGCCGCACACACTTGTTTGGGCTTGCGAGCCGGCCAAATAGTTGGTTAACGTTACGTTTTGAGTGGGTGAAGAGCGCGAGACGTCGAAATGGATGCCAATAAGATTCTGAATGGAAAGTTTACTTTTAAAAAGTTGCCAAATGGTTCCATTGACAAGACCTGCTTGTTTTGTTTATGCTTGTTTTGTCGTTGTGAACTGAGCTATCATTATCGCAGCGCGTCCAGTCTGAAATACCACTTGATGATGGCCAAGCACACACACACACAGCTGATGCGAATTCTCCGCCCCCTCGTCAATATCAGGACCTCGTCAGAATTTCTTTCACCCTTTTATTGATGGACAGTGTTACATTGTGTGAGAGCTTATTTGCTCCAAGTGAGAATGTTAGTGTGAAATTGAACACAGTATATGCCAATGTTGTTTTCAATAAAAAACATTTGCACAAAGCAAGCCGATCCACTTTTCCATGTTGATAAGAGCATTAAAATGAGAAAAAATAATGGGACAAAAATAAATCAAGAGACATTTAGAATAGATAAAAATGTGCGATTAATTGCGATTAATCGCAAGTTAACTATGACATTAATGTGATTAATCGCGATTAAATATTTTAATCGTTTGACAGCACTAATATAAATGCAAACTTTGCTGCACGTGAGTGCCTGTCAACGTTTCAATGTTGTGCCTTTTAAAATTGGATTAAATCAAACCAAGTTTGATTTATATGGATTTGTCAACTCTAGACCTACTCTGAAACTAGTTTGTTCAACTTGCTTCATGCAACAGGCCTCAGGTGTCACATTTTGTCTGTGTCTACTTTCGCTTTCATGGATTTTTAGTTTGTTTTCCTTAGTTACCTGTTTTATTTGTTCCTCTGTTCCCACCAGTCCTTAGTTGCCATGGTAATTCATTTAATCATCACTCCTGTTTGTATTTGTGTTCATTATCATTGAGTATTTAAGTTTTCATTGCCTTCTGTTAGGGGCTGGAATTGTTTGTGCTTAGTATGCTCTTTGTGTTGTGTTTGAACACTTTTGGATCTTTATTTGTCTTTTTAAAAACAAACCTTGCTGCTCATTGGAACTACCTTGCATATCTTCATCTTTGGATATTAAGCGTTACACCAGGGAGCTGCCATCAAACACATCATAAAAGTAGTCCTTGTGCACTATATTCCAAGTCTTGTGAAAAAGAAAGTGCACTTTAGCACACACAATTGTAATAATTTAGTTGCAATTCAGCACATTTGCAATATATTAACTTTAATTGTAATATAAAACAGTGTTGTAGTCGAGACCAGCTCACTCGTGACCAGAGACCGAGACCAGAGAGGGTTGAGACTGAGTCGAGAGCGGGACCATAGAGGGTTGAGTCCGAGTCGAGACCGAGACCATAGACAGTTGAGTCCGAGTCGAGACCGAGACTGAGACCATAGAGGGTTGAGTCCGAGTCCGAGTCGAGACCGAGACCAGAGAGGGTTGAGTCCGAGTCGAAACCGAGACCATAGAGGGTTGAGTCTGAGTCGAGACTGAGACCATAGAGGAGGGTTGAGTCCGAGTCGAGACCGAGACCGTAGAGGATTGAGTCCGAGTCGAGACCGAGACCATAGAGGGTTGAGTCCGAGTCGAGACCGAGACCGAGACCATAGAGGGTTGAGGCAGAGTTGAGACCTAGAGTCGAGTCGAGACTTTAGAGGGTTGAGTCCGAGTCGAGAACGAGACCGAGACCAGAGAGGGCTGAGTCCGAGACCGAGACCGAGACCATAGAGGGTTGAGTCCGAGTCGAGAACGAGACCGAGACCAGAGAGGGCTGAGTCCGAGTCGAGGCCGAGGCCGAGACCGAAACCATAGAGGGTTGAGTCCGAGTCGAGAACGAGACCGAGACCAGAGAGGGCTGAGATCCGAGTCGAGACCGAGGCGATAGAGGAGGGTTGAGTCTGAGTCGAGACCGAGACCATAGAGGATTGAGGCAGAGTCGAGACCAAGACCATAGAGGGTTGAGTCCGAGACCGAGACCATAGAGGGTTGAGGCAGAGTCGAGACCGAGACAATAGAGGGTTGAGTCCGAGTCGAGAACGAGACCGAGACCGAGACCAGAGAGGGCTGAGTCCGAGTCGAGACCGAGAAGCCTAGACCATAGAGGAGGGTTGAGTCTGAGTCGAGAACGAGACCATACAGGATTGAGGCAGAGTCGAGACCGAGACAGAGACCGAGACCGAGACCATAGAGGGTTGAGGCAGAGTCGAGACCGAGACCGAGACAATAGAGGGTTGAGTCCGAGTCGAGAATGAGACGGAGACCAGAGAGGGGTGAGTCCGAGTCGAGACCTAGACCTAGACCATAGAGGAGGGTTGAGGCAGAGTCGAGACCGAGACCATAGAGGGTTGAGGCAGAGTCGAGACCGAGACCGAGACAATAGAGGGTTGATTCAGAGTCGAGAACGAGACCGAGACCACAGAGGGCTGAGTCCGAGTCGAGACCGAGACCATAGAGGGTTGAGTCTGAGACCGAGACCATAGAGGGTTGAGGCAGAGTCGAGACCGAGACAATAGAGGGTTGAGTCCGAGTCGAGAACGAGACCGAGACCATAGAGGATTGAGGCAGAGTCGAGACCAAGACCATAGAGAGTTGAGTCCGAGACCAAGACCATAGAGGGTTGAGGCAGAGTCGAGACCGAGACCGAGACCAGAGAGGGCTGAGTCCGAGTCGAGACCGAGAAGCCTAGACCATAGAGGAGGGTTGAGTCTGAGTCGAGAACGAGACCATAGAGGTTTGAGGCAGAGTCGAGACCGAGACCGAGACCATAGAGGGTTGAGGCAGAGTCGAGACAGAGACCGAGACAATAGAGGGTTGAGTCCGAGTCGAGAACGAGACGGAGACCAGAGAGGGCTGAGTCCGAGTCGAGACCTAGACCTAGACCATAGAGGAGGGTTGAGTCTGAGTCGAGACCGAGACCATAGAGGATTGAGGCAGAGTCGAGACCGAGACCATAGATGGTTGAGGTAGAGTCGAGACCGAGACAATAGAGGGTTGAGTCCGAGTCGAGACCGAGACTGAGACCAGAGAGGTTGGAGTCCGACCCTATTGTTTACTGTTAAGGGTTCTTTGTTCAGCCACTCTGTGTTTTAGCGCCATCATCTCATCACTTTGTGTAACAGCAGCGGATGATCTAATGCTTTCATCTCACTGCATGGTGAGTTTTAATGCAGTGTAAAAATACAATCTACACACTAGTCAAAAACCTTTTTAGTAAACCAGTGTTTAAGCTAATAAGCCCATATGATCCAATAGAACTGTGGAAAATCCACAAACAACATTAGAACTCAATCTGATTAACGTTCTACGTAGCTACGGAGGGCGTGCACAAGAGTCATCAGTCATCGTATCTGTATTCATTTTATTATTTAATTAAACGAGATTTGGTTTTCTCTGTGACACTTTTGTCCTACGTTGTAAACAGTAAATCTATTAAAATAACACAGTTGAAACAAATAATGTAGCATTTGACTTTCTGGAAAGCGGGATCACTACAGGCGTATGGCAGGTGGACACAGCGTAAAATAGAAGCGAGAGCGGGCGGGTCACGGGTGTGGGAGAGAACCTGGCTGGAACGCAGGAATAAATAGTCCCTTGCAGACTTCTACACCGAACTAAGCATTAGCTGTCAAAATGCTGAAATGTTATGCATACACAAATTATGAGTTCTTAAAGGGAAACTTCAGGATTTAGCATTAAGCTTTTTATTAGTAGAAAACCTGTAGTATTTTCAAATTACCGTGCTTTCCACCCTCATATCCCCCTGAGACGAGATTTATGTATTTTTTGTCTGTAAAAAATCCTCCGATGACGCAAAAATCGTCATTTTGCGTCATCGGAGGATTTTTTGGCCAGAGGCTAAAGACTACAGTCAGTAGTAGGGGCTGTCCCACATGTTCTCAACCCGCCCATAAAGGGTGTGATCTCACTCACAGTATGTACACATAGTGTCAGCCATCTTTTTTGGAAGCTAAGCTAGCAGGCTCTTGTTCTGTGGAGAAAGCTGAGTAACTTAGTAGAAAGCTGAGTAGTAGGGGTTACCACTCATCCTCTTTTTCCCGGACATGTCCGATGTCGAGATCGTGCAAAATGTCCGGGATTCAGCTTTTGCTTTCTGCAGTCGCCATTCATTGTTTACATGCACACCTTTTGTTTCAATCTAACTGAATTCATTCCGATTGGTGAATCTGAATGTCGTGTTTACATGAACGCTAAACAAGTGATCGGTAGCATTGCTAAGAAAATTCCCGCTCCTCCGTGAGAGATACGAGACCGATGCGTCTCACAGGTGTCGCTCATCGGTAACGTTAATCACGCCACCGGCCTCGCCCCGTTCTCCCGCGGCCCTCACTCGTCCTGCTCCCCACAGTAAACATAATTAATGGCGACTGTAGAACGCAAAAGCCGAATCCCGGACATTTTGGGCGATCTCGAAATCCCGGGCAGACTCATCACGGAGACTCACTAGTAGCCTAGACTTGTTGTTTAACTACTGCAATCTGTTACCGGTAGGCATGGTCTCCTAAGGCAGCGAAGCAAGTGCATTCTGGGAGTTGTTGTCTTTCATCCACATAAGCCAAAAATACATTTTCTGGCTTTTCTCAGTCTAGAAAGCTCCAAATTCAAAGATAATTGCACATTTCTTCTAGCATAAATGACCCATTTTAAATACACATTCATCTTTCCAGAGGTGAAGTAACCCTTTAATCTTACCTTTCTTTGTGCTTTCGCTCCACATGTCGATGAAAATTGGAAGTTGTTCCCTTTGCTTTGGTAATTGATGTACCGCAGAATTTACATTTCGCAGAATGTTTCTTTTTTAGAGTCTTACTGCATATGAACTCTTTGTGGCTCTTATATGCAAACTGAATAATAGATGATGTAGCAAACTTTTTCAACACATATAAGAGCTAGAGGCTCCACGTGACATTCTGACCTGAGTCCTGCTGCCTTTGCGCTAACGTTAGTCTCAAGTCATGCGCAGTTGCGCACAAGAAAGTCCCCAATCACTGGACGTGTCAATCAAACAACAATTTAAAGAAAATATTAACATACAGTAATAAACATGAAATATTTTGAATGGGACTCGAGTGTACTCGGGAATAAGTCCGAGTCCTAATATGTTCGAGTACGAGTCAATACCAAGTAAAAATGCCCTCAAGACAAGACCAATACCATTAAAATATGGTCTCGAGACCGAGTCCGAGTCTCGAGTACAACAACACTGATATAAAATAACACACACTGCATTTAAAATTATAGTCTAGAACTTTACATGCAGTATGTTAATCAATACATCAAAATAAGTGTAGTTCTTAGAGCAAAACAAAATATGAATAAAGCATAATGATTTAAAATGTACTTTAAAGTAATGTTTAAAAGGGTACTTGAGTATGTTAGGAAATATAGGCTTTAGGCACCCCACCGGGAACCGCAGAACTGAATATGCCTCCACAAACACAATCACAGTCACCTAAATGGAGCATGGTTGTAAAAGATGGTCGACGATTAAAACAGATGCAGAATATCGCGAATGCTGTTGCGGGGCATAAACAGCTAAAACCCTATAACACTCGTGAACCAGCGAGAAGGGAGAGAAAGCAGATCGGAACAGTTGGAACCGGTGATGGGAGTAATATTAAAGTGGTCAAAACCAAGCTGGTGGGTGTGTTTGCCACTAGATTTGCTCCTGATCTTGAAGCTGACAACTTATGTAACTATCTGTCAAAAAAAACTGGGCAGATCAGTCAAGTGTCGGAAGATTGTATCGTCAAGAAACAGGTTCAGCTCGTTTCATGCCTTGGCTGAATGCAATGAAGTAAAGGAAATGTAAAATCCACAACTTTGGCCAGCAGGAGTTTATGTTCGGCCTCACTATGAATCTCGTCTGCCCCGCCTCATGTCAGCTGATGGAGGGCATGGAGCGGAGGGAGACACTGGAGGCCAGCGACAAGAACAAGCAGCTGCGGTCGCTTCTGGTGGTCACAATTTGGTGATTACTATGACTCAAGACAATGGGCAAGTGAGCACAGCGCAGTTATTATAAAAGGCCTAATATGAAGTTTCGGGTTGGGTCATATATTGTGCGTGGCCTGTGTCCTGTGTCTCGGGCATAGTGCAGGGGATAAGTCACGTCGGTTGATAAGCTTCTTGACAATTGTGATGTGTGTATTCAAGAGACTTTTTTAGCTAAACAGGATCTGGAGGGTCTAAATACATTACATAATGGATATTATGGGGCAGGGGAATCTACCACTGATCTAAGTACTAAAATTGTCAATGGTGGGAGTGGCTATCCTCTGGAATAAGAACTATGATTCACTAATATCAGTGGTAAGATTGGGTGTGGATTGGGCTGTTGGTATCGAGTTTAATTGTCATGATACAAAGTTTATTATCTTGAATATATACACTCCGTATGAGTGTTACCAAAAATGAAGCGGAATATTTAAATAGATTAGCATTTGTTGGCTCTTTTATTCAGGATAATGCCTCAACCTGTATTTTTGTTGTAAGAGACATGAATGCTGATATTTTTGATGCAAACTCTCTGTTTGCTAATCACTTAATGCATTTTTGCACTGACACTGGATTAATACTGTCAAGCAAGGTCCTTTTGCCTAATAATAGTTATACTTACATCAGTGAGGCATGGCATACCACCTCATGGTTAGATCATTGTGTATGTACAACTGATGCACACGCTTCTTTGGATTCTATGATGATTCATTATGATTTTCCCATTGCCGATCATATACCGTTTTCACTGTCTTTAAATGTTAAAAACTTACCATTGGCTAATAGCATAACACAGGAAGACTAGACTAGTATCATGTTAGGACTGATGGGTTGCTGGGAAACATTGCATTGCCCAAAGACGCCATAAGATGTGGTGATATTAATTGTAAGAATTCACAACAGTAAAGATCTATGTGTTTTATATGACTCAATTGACCGTTCGCAAAAGCCACGCCCCCTAGTTATTGTTACTACGCCCGTCAAACAAATGGTCAAACACGACCAGCGCGACAGATTGCCATGACGGGAAGAGGTATACCCGTGCGGGTCAGTGACCTTTTTTGGAGCAATACCTCCGCGATATCCTCCAGATCGAGGCACAAGGGGTTACAGTATGCAGTGGAGGTATATATTCAAAATATAAAAATACGCAATGAAGGAGACACGACTACTATCGAGGCTGTGGTAACCCGAGTATTTAAAGATGCACGCAGACATTGCTGTTTATCGTCTTTACTAAAACTCAGCAGCAAGTACAGAACAGCGGCTTGCAAAACGGCAACAACACATACATCAACAACCGGTGAGCAACCGCTTAACCAGGACCGGGGGAAACACAATAACAAACAAAGGTTCCGGGTTCCACCCCGGCCTACAAAGCAACTAGTCCCTTTGCAACACTTCTCCCTCTTTAAGTGCAAACATAAAACATTAATACACACACTGAAAGATAAGTACCTCTCTACCAGGAGAAACATTGGTAACAAAATGAACATCAAATTTTTGTTAAACCAACAACACTCTTTTATGAGGGATATTTAATGTTTGTATCTATAGCTCAACATGTCAGTCTGTTTGGAGGCTTGTGTTGTCTCTTAGATCTCCTAAGCTCAGGAATGGTGTCCTCCGAACTGGAGGCAGGCTCTGGTCCCCCAGGTAGGCTCTGAGTAGGGTCACCCGTAGCTGCCTGCTCCGACAATTCATCAGGTGCCTCCTCTGAGGGCCCAGACAGACCCTCATGTGACATTTCCACGTGCCCTGGAGCGACTGGCACGGCCTCTGCAGAGCCGCCCCCACTGTCTTTGCATGAAACCCCGTGAGAACTCTTCCCTCCCCATCATGGCGGACCCGCAAGTGATCTTGGTGCCTGCGTACCTGCCTACCATCACATAAATCCACAACAAAAGATACTGGCCCTGTCTGGCGGTGGATAACCCCTGGCAACCAGGGTGAACCTATGGCAAAGTTCTTGACATACACACTGTCCCCTGGGTGAAAATGTCTCTCTTTGGCATGTTGGTCCCGCCTTGCTTTTTGTTCCTCCTGATGCCTGGCAACCCTTGCTCTGATGTCTGGCTGGAGGAGGTCTAGATGAGACTTTGGTCTCCTCCCCAGCAACATCTCAGCTGGAGACACTCCAGTAGTTGTGTGTGGAGTAATCCTGTATTGAAACAGGAAGCGTGCGAGCTTGGTTTCCAGAGATTGTCCTGACATCTTCCGCAGCCCCTCTTTGAAAGTCTCCACAGCCCACTCTGCCAAGCCGTTGGACGCGGGATGATAGGGGGCAGTGCAGACATGGCGAATCCCGTTTCTATTCATAAACTCCTTGAAAACCTCACTGGTGAAAGTGGGCCCGTTGTCTGTCACAATTGTGTCTGGCAGCCCATGTGTTGCGAAAATGCTTCTCAGCGTGTCTGTAGTAGTAGGTGCAGTGATATTTGCCATGATCTGTGCCTCGAGCCACTTGGAGTGCGCGTCCACCAGCAATAAAAACATCCGACCCATAAATGGGCCAGCAAAATCCAGGTGAAGTCTGGACCACGGACGGCCAGGCCACTGCCATGGGTGTAGTGGCGCTGCCGCTGGCATCTTCAGGTTGTTTTGACACTGAGAACATACCTTCACCTTTTCTTCCAAAGCACTGTCCATCCCAGGCCACCACACAAATGATCTGGCGAGACTTTTCATACGGGAAACCCCGGGGTGGGCCTCATGTAGCTCATCCATCACTTGAGCCCGCCCTGGAGGTGGGACAATCACCCTGGAACCCCAGAGGAGACAGCCATCAAGGACACTTAATTCAAGTTTGCGCTTGACGTAAGGTTTGAACCCCTCCTGTTCCACAGTGGCAGGCCACCCCTGCATCACCCACCTCTTCACCTGCGACAACACTGGGTCTCTTTCAGTCCACAGCTTTATTTGCTTGGCTGTCACTGGAGCCTGTGACAGTCTGTCCATCAGAAAAACAGTCTCTGGGGGAAAGCCTGTGTGGTGTGGTGTGTCTGGGAGAGGCAGACGGCTAAAAGCATCAGCATTTGCATTGTCGCTACCCGCCTTGTACTCTATGCTATACTGGTATGCTGACAGGGTTAATGCCCAGCGCTGTATTCTTGCTGAGGCCATGGGTGGAATGCCCTTTGTCTCACTGAACAGACCCATTAGAGATTTATGGTCTGTGAAGATGGTAAAAGGGCGGCCGAACAGGTAGTGGTGGAAACGCTTTACTGCAAAAACAACCGCCAGGCCCTCCTTCTCTAATTGCGAGTACCCCTTTTCTGCAGCAGCAAGAGTACGTGACACATAGCTGATTGGCTTTTCACTTCCATCCTCCATGTGGTGCGAAAGAACTGCCCCCAGTCCATACGGGGAGGCATCACACGATAGAATGACCTCCTTGTCTGGGTCAAAATGTACCAGCAGTCGTGTTGAGTGTAACAGTCCCTTTACGTGCTGGAAAGCGTCGTCCTGATCCTGCTGCCATCTCCACACACAGCCTTTGTGTAGCAGCTGGTAGAGTGGGGCCAGCACGGTCGAGAGGTCTGGTAAAAACTTCCCATAATAGTTCACTAGACCCAGGAACGACCTGAGCTCTGCAACGTCCTTTGGTGTTGGAGCTTCCTTAATTGCTCTCACTTTGTCTTCGACTGGAGACAAGCCCTGAGCTGAAATCCGATGGCCCAGATATGTGACACTAGGAGCTTGAAAAACACACTTACTGCACTTCAGACGCAGCCCCGCCTCAGACATTCTCTTTAACACCAGGTCAAGGTTTTGCAGGTGTTCCTCTTCTGTTTGCCCTGTGACGAGAATGTCATCCAGGTAGACGGCAACCTGGGGAATGTTCTGAAACAGATTGTCCATGGTGCGTTGGAAAATAGCCGGGCTTGAGGCCACGCCAAACACCAGGCGATTATACTTGAATAGGCCCTTGTGAGTGTTTATAGTCACATATTGCTTAGAGTCTTCATCCAGCAAAAGTTGCTGATATGCGTGACTCATGTCTAGTTTAGTGAATGTTTTTCCACCTGCTAGTGTAGCAAATAGGTCCTCCACTCGCGGTAGGGGGTAGGCGTCGAGCTGTGAGGCCTGATTAATGGTCATTTTGTAATCCCCACATATGCGCACTTCCCCGTCCTCCTTCACTACTGGCACTATTGGGGCTGCCCAGTCAGAAAACTCCACGGGCTCGATCACCCCTGCCCTTTGCAGCCTTTCCAACTCCGCCTCCACCTTTGCTTTCATGGCATATGGTACTGTTCGCGGTTTGAAGAAACGCGGTTGTTTTTTGGGCTCAACACACAGTTTAACTGTGGTTCCTCGGAGGGTACCCAGTTCCTCTTTAAAGACATCAGCATATTTCCCTATGATGTCCTGTACCACAGTGGTATGTTTGATTTCACCCCAGATCTGTCCCCAATTCAGGTGAATTTTCTGGAGGAGATCCCGCCCCAACAAGCTCGGTCCCTCCCCCTCAACCACAAGCAGTGTCATCGCGGCCTGCTGTTCCTGATATACAATGTCCACCTTGATAGCCCCCGCGAGTGGAATGCACTCACCCGTATACGTTCTGAGCCTAATACTCGTCTCTTCCACTGCCGGTGCACCCCCTGAGCTCCACAACCTGTTGAATGTGGTTTGACTGATTACTGAAGCTGAGGCCCCAGTGTCCACTTCCATGTTCAGCTCTTTGCCATTTATCTTAATTGTTGCGTATATGGGCTGAGCCCGGGGCTGGCCACGGATATTAAACATGTTGAATGAGCACTGCTCCTCAAAATCCTCACTCTGCAGGTGATGTGTGTTGGGCTTAGGTGCTTTTCCCCATCCTTTTGTCTGTTTAGTTTTAGCACCCCTGCACTTTTTTGCAATATGCCCCCTTTTCTGGCAATTATGGCAAACGGCGTCTTTAAAGCCACAGTCATTCGCAAAATGCGGACCCCCACAACAATAACACTCTGTGGGTTTTCCTGAACTACTTTTGCCTTCTTTTGCTACAAAATGGGCAGTATCTGATAGCGTCCCTCCGCCTGCATTTTTTATGTCAATCGTGTTGTTTGCCGCCGTCTCCATGGCTAGGGCAATGTCTAAAGCCTTTTTGAAAGTCAGTGTGGCTTCACCCAATAAGCGGCGCTGTATGACGTCATCGTTAATTCCACAGACTAACCTGTCCCGCAACATGTCCTCCAGCACTGCCCTGAACTCACAGTGCTCGGATAGCTGCCTCAGCTCCGCCACGAACTCCGCCACTGTCACTCCTGGCTTGCGTGAATGCGTGTGAAACTTGAAGCGCTGCACAATCACCGAGGGCATGGGGTTGAGGTGATTTTGCACCATCTCCACAATTTCTTTAAACCCGATCTCTCCCGGTTTCTGCGGCGTTGCAAGATTTCGGATCAATCTGTATGTTTTAGCCCCGCACACACTCAGGAGGATTGATCGTTGTTTCTCCTCATCCACAATGTCATTAGCCAGGAAAAAGTGCTCTAGTCTCTCGACATACTCCACCCAGTCACCATCCTTCTCCGAGAACTCACTGAGCGAGCCGACAGTAGCAGCCATAGCTTTTGTTTACTTATGCGCCAACTTCTTTGCTGCCGAACCGGCTGACGTACTGGGACCGTGGCTTGGTTAATATCGGTTTTAATCCTCGTCGCCAGTGTGGTAACCCGAGTATTTAAAGATGCACGCAGACATTGCTGTTTATCGTCTTTACTAAAACTCAGCAGCAAGTACAGAACAGCGGCTTGCAAAACGGCAACAACACATACATTAACAACCGGTGAGCAACCGCTTAACCAGGACCGGGGGAAACACAATAACAAACAAAGGTTCCGGGTTCCACCCCGGCCTACAAAGCAACTAGTCCCTTTGCAACAGAGGCGAATGCTTATACCGGTCTCAAGCGAAATCTGAGAAACCCCATGACCTGTAACTTACCTCAAATGCAACCAGCACAGCCTTGAAGAAGATTTTATAAGCTGGTTCAGTGGCTAATTGTTTGGAGTTAGAAATATATAACTCGCGCTGCATATTTAGTAATTTTGCCTCAGATACAGGATTAAGTTATACATTCGCTTTAACAAGCAGGTTGTTCATTACCACGGCAACCACTTGCGTGTCATGCTGAATGCGATTTTCGTGTTTAAAAAGTAACTATACATAAGAGATGGAAAGATGCAGATAACCATACATTATTTAAGGTTATTTCTATTCGTTACGATATTGATATATGAACTGATGTTGTCAAGTAAGCTTCATGCTTTCCCCGTTGCGAACGTGCACTCCTCTAAACTGTAGTCTACGGGTGCTGCACTGCTGACTGCTGCTCATATTCCCCCGAGAATATCATGTTAACAACAACCCTTTAGAAAACGTAATTCCTTTGTGGATCCTCTTGATCTGCTTTCTCCATGTTTCTTTGACTAATCTCAGTGTCTCAGTCTCACGCGCGCTGCACGCGAGTCAACCATGTTCGACACATTTAACTGGGAGTGGGGCCGTCCACACTGTTTTTATCCATTGTAGGCACCGCTCACGTTGTGTTTTCGGCTTTGGAAACGGAAAGAACACAACTCCTCCAGACAATCTATCGGGGTATCTATCGGGGTACTCCAGACAATCTATCGGCCGTGGGCGCACCGCTTCACCATCTTGCTTGGAGTCAATGTTTGACGGACCTGCTCACATAGTAACGGTTGCTATGATGTGTGATTGGACAATGGCCGTTTTGGGGGAGGGGCCGGCGAAAGGTCAATTGTGGGAACACTTAATATTGCCAGTAGGCATTTTTATAAACCTCAGCGAATGGCATGTAGCATCAAGCCTGGTTGGAACGAGCATGTAGCAGAACTTCATGCCAAAGCTCGGTGTGCATTTAAAGACTGCATAGAGTCCGGTAGGGATAGACAGGGCCCTTTATTTGAAGAGAAGAAACGGGCAAATGCAAATTTTAAATATGCACTAAGATTTATAAAAAAAGAATAAGAACTCGATGAGGTCAGACTCTTTGGCATGGAAGATGCATAACAGAAGTTATAATGACTTTTGGAAAGAGGTTAGAGCCATGAACAGTATTAAAATGTCTTTGCCCTCAAATATTGAGGGTGTCAGTGGCTCACATGTAATTTGCCAGATGTAGCGACAACATTACATGAGCTGTTTAACTGTATTGGGAGGAATACTTTTGAGACAATGTTTTGAAAATGTTGTTGTATTGACAATGTATTGACAATGATGAAAATGTGGTTATTAATTCAGAAGAGGTACAATCTGCAGTATTGGGATTAGATGACAATAAAGTGTGTGGGACCGATAAAATAACCGCTGAACATCTAAAATATGCAAGCAAGAAACTTGTTCCCCTGTTTGCTATTTGTATGACAGGTTTCCTAGTTGATGGGATTCTGCCTGAATCTATCTTGCCTGTTTTATTAGTGTCCGTCATTAAAGACAAAACTGGCAAAATAGGCAGCATGGACAATTATAGACCTATAGCTAGCATTGTATCCAAAGTGTTGGAGAGAATTCTTCTTAACAGGTTGGAACAGTATATTCTTACGTCTGACAACCAATTTGGTTTTAAACGTCAACACGGTACAGATATGAGTATATTTGCCTTAAAGGAAATTTTAGATCATTATAAAGGCCAGAATTCCACAACTTGTATGTGTTTTATAGATGCCTCTAATGCATTTGATTGTGTAAACCATGAAAATGGGGGGAGGGGGTGGGGATGTCTGTATGAGAACCATTTACTGTTGGTGACGGAGTTCGTCAGGATGGTATTTTGTTATTCTCTCTTTTTTAACGTGTATATGGATGACTTGTCACAACAATTAAATAAATGTAATACAGGATGTATGATAGGCAATACTCTCACTAATCACCTTATGTATGCAGATAATTTGGTAATCATTTGCATATATAGTGCTGGGTTACAACAACTGTTGAAGGTTTGCTCTCAGTACGGTGCGGATTTTGATATGAAATATAATGCAAGTAAGATCAATATCATGATTGCTAGAAGTAAAGAGGACAGGAAATTAGTATTCCCTGATTTCTTTTTATCTGGTACTGCCCTTAAAGTGTGTGATGAGATTAAATATCTTGGCCATCATATCGCAAAATATATGCTCAGGCTAATGTGCTTGCACGTAAATTTGGCATGCTTATGTTAAGGTAGCCTTATTCAAAGCATTCTGTACTCCACTGTTTACTGCCCGCTTGTGGCGGTCTTACAGCAAAAAGAACATGCAGAGACTGAATGTAGCGTATAATGATGGCATGAGACTGCTTTTAAAACAACCAAGATGGTGTAGTGCTAGTCAAATGTTTGTTAGTGTTGGTGTGCCTACCTGTTCTGCCTTAATAAGAAATCTTATTTTTCGATACATGGGTAGAATGTCTGTCTCTGAAAATAGAATTATACAAGCTTTAGCTGTGGCTAGACTGTGGAGACATTGGCGTTCCTGTTTGTATATTACAAGTGAAAGTTATTGACCTTTTATTTCTATGTACTGTATATTTATTGCTATGTTGTAACTATTGTCATTTTTTCTTTTTTTGTACTATGGACCTTCCATTTTGAGTCCTCAATAAAGTCATTATTATTATTATTATTATTATAGTTATGAAAGTTTACTCTCTTTAGGTACACTTAAAGGTATTGTAGGCAAGAAACTCTTTTCCAAATTTGTTTAAACTTTCTGTTATATCAATGCATAATTAAAATGTAAGTACTCTGAAAAAGAAAGTATAAAAATCGAATGTCTGTAGACTTCTCACAACTGTTTTAAAGACAGCTCATTATTTCCATTCACTCCACCCCCTCCCTTCTGGGCACCTTCCAAAGCCACGCCCCCAAAACACATGAACTCGCGACTCCGACCGCTGAGCTGAAGACGCATTATTTACCTGAGACGAGCGGAGAGGAAGGAGCGCAGTGCATGTAGTGACATCATGTCAGAATCACATGTAATAAAAAAATCTAACTTTATCATTATGAAGATAAACAAATAAGATGTATTTTTGTACTCACTATCAAGCTAGTATATTGATATCGGTAAAGTTTAAAATATATATTTATTGATTCGCTAACGAGCTAGTTATCTATAAGGCAAAGCTTAAAACAGGTTGCATGATACACGTTTTTCCATTGCCATCATTTACACTGTGATTAAGATGAATTTCGTGTAACATTCATATATATGGTGTTCTGAATGTAAGAGTTTCCATGATGAAAGCATTGTTGACTCTGATGAGGACTATCTGATAATCACTCTCCAGAGACAAGTACCGCATCGTCAGCTCGAGGACAGATAGATCGTTGTTTATCCAAAGACTTTTTGTTCATTACCTTTTCTAGTAACGTTAGTCTCTTCCTTTTTTGGCTGGTTTGCCTTCGCAAACTGCATATGTGAATTTTGATTGGTCTTTCTCTGCCATTGTTTTGCTATTCCTAGGTTCCTGCCTCTTGAATTCCTCAAATCAAACGGATACGTGCAAGTGGGCAGGTCCTGTGTGGCAAAAGGGTGGTTGCCATGGTTGCGAGAGAGTGACAGTCGCCTAAGCCAATCCTTTGTTTCGTCCCGGAAGGAAATGAGCTGTGTTTAGTGCAGATTAAACGGTGTAGAGTCACTCAATTTTTATACTCTTTTTATCAGAGTACTTACATTTTAATTATGCATTGATATATATAGAAAGTTGAAACAAATTTGGAAAAAAGTTTTTTATAAAATTTCTACCTACAATACCTTTAAGGTCTTTTATTTCATTAATGTATTATCTGAAAGAACAGTTTTTTTTTAAGTTTTGAAGTACACTACAAGTGCACATTCAATTAAATGTAGACTAAAAGTAGACTTTTTTTCTCAAGAATTAAATTTAGGTTTATTCATTTTTTTAGCTTGCAGTCAAGTTCATAATTTACTCATTATATGACGGAGCAGCTGTATGTGTTCAACAAAAGAAGGAAAGTCATGCAGGTTTTAAAAGACATGAGGATGAGAAAATGATGGTGGATTTTCATTTTGGGGGAAACTATCCCTTTAACTCCTGTGTAAACCAATACAATGCGGCACACAAAAACGAACACACGGCACATCAGTTGCTGAAGAATAAAGTGGTGTGATGTGATGTAGTTGGGTTGTCATAGTAACTGTTATCTCTTTGAAAATACCCTCATGTAAATTTCAGCCAACTGAGAGAAAGGTGAGAGACAGAGGGAGACTTTGTGAGAGACACCACATAGTGCCGATAAACACCACCTGACATGCTCTTCACACAAGATGCTTATTTTGATGTCTCTTAAGTTATGCTGCTGCACCTTGAATGCTAATGTGGTAATATATCATAATGAGCTATGAATAGATTTAAACATGTTTGCACTGCCATGAAATTTCACCAATTAGAGACAAATTAGTTTGCTGTTATAAATAAACGTGTTGTACAAGACCATACATGGTTTAATGGAGCATAATCTTACTTCAAATATCACACACATTTGCTTAAATCTTTATTTGTTGTCTGGCCATTTCTTTGTTTATTTAATAAAGTTTTGTTGTATATTAGAATCATTCACACATAACAGTAAAGTACATGATTTGCACCAATTAATTAAGTCAAGAGCAATCAAACATCCAATGTCTATGTAATCCTATTTACAATTTACAGTATATGCACACTTTTCATTTGCATTATAAAGGAGATTAAAACAATTCTACGAACGTGTCAATGTTTTATTGCATTTTCCCTTGGCTTTAATATAACGGCATTTAAAAAAAAACAATCTAAATACAGTAGTGTTTAATAACAAGGGAGAGTGAGTGTGTTTTAAAGAGATAATCTAGTAAAAAAAATAGACAAGAGAAAGATCTTCAAAGGGGAGAGTGCCGTCATCAGCAGGATGAACAGACGGAGGTTGAGGACTTTGTTAATGAGCCAAGCGCCCGAACTCAATGGGGTGTATGACGGAGGACAGAGGGAAGGAGGGATGAAGAGTCAGCAGAGAGTACAATTGGTTCTAGTAGGTCTATGTGAACAAGTTATTGCTGGAGAGATGTGGATAACTTCTCTGGCCACAAGTTTGATGTAGATTGTATGAAAGTGACAGAGCCAGAAAAATCATAAAAACATGCTAGTGGGCAGAACATGAATGTACATGAATGATTGAAAGCATTTGCCAAATGCATAATAAATATTTTCACATTTTATCATTGGCTAATTATTGTGCATACATTCCTATAAGGAAGGATATTCAACTTAAAACAATCATTTGTGACACGGAGTTCCATTGGAAATGGTGGAACATCTAAAATAAATTGTGGCCAGTCATAAGGTGATGATACACTGGGCATTGAGTAATGTTGCTGGGCAATCTTGCCGAGCGATTGTTGCTTGGGCACTTTCCCATTGAAAATGGGCAATACATTTCTATCTGGATACTTTAGGTCGGTCGTGGGCCCTGTGTCTCATCTGGTTGCCAGTTGACGGCAACATTGCCCAGCAACATTGTTCAAAAAGTTACCCTGTGTATCATCACCTATAGTTTCTAAAAACAGAGAAATATGTACATTTTAACCTAAAATCATTATTTTGGAAAATGTCCATATCAATTTCTCAACTAAAGAAAAACTGTTGGTTTATTCAGTATTTTCTGTGAAACTTGATATGATTGTCAAATGTTTGCAGATGGATTTTAAACATCATACATGCATGTTGGAGAGTTATGTTTGGGGTAAAGAATCATTTTCATATACAATTAAAATTGAAGTTCAAAGATGTGGTACAGAATTAATTGGATCAGTTTACCTAAAAATGTTGTCATTTGATCATCCTCAAGTCGTTCTATCACATCCGTGGAACAGAAAAGGAGATATTTAGCAGAATGTCCAGACAGCTCTACCAACCCCCAAAAACAACATACAATACCAAGCACCATAAAAGTAGTTTTTAGAGAAAGAAGACCTTTTTCTATTACTTTCGATAAAAATGGTAATTTTGAAATTGGGCGAGTTATCCAAAATATAAGGATCTGAAGTGGATTCACTACTGCATGTTTCAGGATTGATGGAACAGTGCCTTGAGGTAGGCTACTATTTATTATTGTTAAAACAAAAGGTTCAACTATACACTACACAACTACACTGGGGTGTAAGCAGATTGTATAAAAACTTATGAATGAGATTGTACAAACTCATATGAATTTGTCACCAATTCGCTAAAACGTTATGAATTGTCATGAGAGTGTGTCAAAATTCATACTCATTTGTAAGAGGCAGAGTAATGTCAGCATGTGGTTGAAGCAAGGTCAAATCAAAAGGCTGGATTTTAATGCAGCAGTTCGTATTTATTTATAAAAAAGGCATATAATGCATAGAACACTGGAACAGAACAACCAACATAATCAGATGAAAATACAATAGATAAAATAGACACAATCACAGAACATCTCTTAAAAGTAAATTAAGACAGAAATTTGATTTTTGGGTGAACAATTAATTTAATTTATCGCATTTGTGAATCCCATGCACTGCATCCGAAATCGAATACCTCCCTACTATATAGTATGTGAAAAACATTATGCCAACTATATTAGTATGTCCGATAGGCCTATATAGTATTCAAAACAATGAAAACAATAGGCAATGCAAGAGTCCAGCACTCTGTAAAGTCTCCTCCAGCACATCCCAAAGACTTTCAATGAAGTTAAGGTCTGGACTCAGAGGTGCCAATGATGAAAATGTGAACATTATTCTTCATGCTCCCTCCCAACCATTCTTTCACAATTTAAGCCTGATGCATCTTGACATTGTCATCCTGGAATATGGCCATGATGAGTCTTCCTACATGGTTGTTTGAGAAACTACTTATAGGAATACGATGCCTATCACTGTATAGTATACACTCCTTCAGTATTATCAGCAGCTATCGCGTTTCTCGGGAGCTAATTAAATGGTGAAATGCGGCAGGCAAACCGCATCATCTCACAAGGAATCGTGCAATCGGGAATTTAGCGAGAAGAATTCATTCCCCACAAGGATTTAACCTCAGATTCATTCAAGTTTGTGAACTTGAACACGAGATTCACCACATTGATCATAAGCTGCATGATTTAGAGTGGCCTCAGTCTGCATTGCTGCTCGCATCGCTGCATTATTGACACGTGATTCACTCTCCATTCATCTCTGAAAGTCTTCACGAAGCTAAGCTAATAGCTAAAAGCTATCAGGGTATTGGCAACATGCTTGTTGCTAATGCTATCCGTGTTGCTTGGGCTTATCTAGTCGTTTTCAGTAAAATACTCTTGCTTGGCTTATGCGATCATATTGGCAATGTGCGTTACTTATCTGTTGTCATTGGCAACTGCTCGCGTTGCATATGCAGTGCTTTTAGGACTATGCAGAACAGATTCAAGCAGCTTGAAGTGATAGTTAGGAAATAACAATTCATGGTGCAAACGGAATAATTTCTGCTGTGGCACAGCTCTAAAAAGACATAGTAAACAGTAATCATTCAGTTGAGTCAGTTTCATGGAAACACAGCGTTCTTAAAGCTATAGTGTATTAATAATAATAATAAAACTTTATTACAGACTCACCGGTCCAGATAAAACAAACAAGACAGTACACACAATACAATACAATATAATACAAAAAACAAATACAACTTCAGAGGAGACAACTATACCAATGCTTCCATAACTTGGACTTATACCGTGTAGTGCTAAACTTGATATTGGTCAATGCCACAATTATATAATTCTCTGAGTTATTCAGCCGACATATAAATTTGTACATAACATTTCTCAATGTGGCTTGCAGAGTATTAACACCTGCAGCCACAAACATCTCACTGGCACTACACCAGCGTGGTCTTCTCAGCAGAATTCTCAGTCCATCGTTGTAAGCTACCTGAAGTTTATGCAAGCTAGCTTTGCTGAAACTAGACCACAAGTGGGCATTGTGGAGAGGAGTGCAGTAAGCTCTGAACAAAGCAACTTTCACTCCATCTGTGCACCCACCAAACTTACGAGCCAAACTATTCGCCTGAGCATATATAGAGCGGCATTGCCTATAAACGTCAAGGTCATCCTTCAACTGGTCTGTAATGAGATGCCCAATATACTTATATTTGCTCAAAACTATCAAGGTATTACCTGCCAATTTAAAAGGAGGAAACATTTGACATTTATCCTCCTTTGTTCTACAAATCATCACCGCACTCTTGTCTGTATTAAATTTTATGTCATGAACAGTTCCATAGTCAGAGCAAACATTAAGAAGCTGTTGAAGACCAGCACTGCTAGGACTGAAGACCACAAGGTCATCTGCATACATAATATGATTCACTAGAGTGTTACCTATCATACACCCAGTGTTACACAAATTCAAGCAGACAGAGAGCTCATCAACACACAAGTTAAAAAGAATAGGGGAGAGGATTCCACCTTGTCTGACCCCGTTCCTGACCCCAAAAGGGGCAGAAACACAATGGCCCCATTTTATAAACATAGACTGGTTGGCATACCAGTAGGACAGAATTCTCACAATACATTTAGATACACCTCTCTTACTCATTTTGTCAAATAACTTGTAATGATTGACGCGGTCAAACGCTTTTGAAGCATCAATAAAACTCATTAAAACTGAGGAGTTCTTATCTCTATACGTATTAACAATTTCCTTTAAGGAATATATGGCCATATCTGTGCCATGTTTTGGTTTAAAACCAAATTGGTTGTCAGTAGAGGGGATAACTGTATTGTATAAATTATTGTTTTAAAGGCTATCTAACCTATATGTTATTGAAACACTGCTTGTCCTACAGGCTATCTAGTGCCTATTGAAACTGCTTGCTCTAAAAGCTGTTAGTTGCTATTGGAAACATGGTTGTTTTACTTTTAAGGTTATTTAGCCCAGTCGTTATTCGGAACATGGCTGTGTTTTAGGCTTATATCTGGTGTCATTGTCACATGTTGTGCTAAGCTAATCAGGTATCAGCAATATGCTGTCATTTCAGCAACATTGCTAATGCAAATGTTATCGAATATATGCTCATTACTAGGCTTCTAGTATTATTGCGTACTGTCCTAAGCAACATGCTGTAGTAATCAAGCGTTGTTTTAGGCTTATCTGGTTGCATTGAAAAATTATCGTTCTTTATTCTATCCGATTATTGCAACATGCTGTGTTAAAGTTAGCACATGTTTGAAGCTAAAGCTATCTAGATTATTGGTAACATACTTGTGCAAAATACACAGTAGGTACATTCACCGCAGAGGTCTGTTATTCAACAATAACAACATCGTAGCTTCATGATCCCGTGAAGGAGTGTGGAATCATGGGAGTCGTCATCTTCACCTCCACAGCCGATGGAATCAGTACGATGGGAGCAAAAATCATGTTCATGAATGAGAAAGCACACCTGCCAAACTACACTAGTTTTAATACTAGTCCTAGGGTTATACAAACAAACTTGTTGTATCAGATTTTGTTGCCGCTAGTTGGAGCTATTGCTGTAGGGTGTAGCTTCCCCTGCCAAACTACACTAGTTTTAGCAATAGTTCTGTGATTTATACAACATGCTTGTTGTATCAGATTTTGCTGCCTCTAGGGGTGTAAGCTTCCCCCCCAATACATCCCTTACACTGATAAATTGGCTACAGCAACACGTTTGTTGCAATGTGTCCTTGCTTGCTCCAGCTTGGGGTGATGCTTCCCCCATAAGATTGGATCTACAGTGCTCAACTTATGCTGCTAACATCAGGACATTAACCATTCTATCAGCCTTAGTCGTGTTGGGGGTAGAGTGTAAAAAAAAAAAAAAAAACCTTTCTCGGTTTCTACAGAAGTTTCATTTCATTTTTATTTTTATTTGGATGGGACAGTGCATATTAATGAACATACAATATAAGTTGACGTAAATACGCCGGATTTAGCACAATGCTAATTTCCATCCGTAAACTACAACCAAGTATAACAAGGTTATGACCTCATTGACAGGTGACAGTGTACACAGTGTCAACAAATAACTTGTCTAATGATTGGAATTTATGCAAACCTACATATTTGTGCCTAAATATATCTAAGTATCAGCATCACACTGTTGCATTGAACCATCCAGCTGTATTAATGACATGTGTTGCTTAATTCTGCGTGACCCAGAAGTTCCCACCAACATTACTTCAGTATTGTGACGTATTTCAAAATGAAAAGGATGATTGAAAAGGTAATCTCCACAAGCAAGCAGCTGATCCATTTTGATATCTCAATTTTCACTTCTTCAGACGGCATGTCATTCATGGCATATGCATGTTTACTGCTTAAGCATTTTGGGTATTGACAACATCCTTATTGCTATGGCTGATGGGAGTATTGGCAACATACTAGTTTAGGTCATCCAAGTAAAGGCAACATACTTGTTGCTTAAAGGGATAGTTCACTTTGAAGTTAATTTTTGGTATGTGTTAGCTTACCTAGGGCATCCAAGATGTAGGTGTCTTTGTTCCGCAGTAGTTTCAATTTTGATATTTTTAGGTCAAACCGTTTTTGTCTGTCAGTCATATAATGCAGGTCTATGGTCACCACCTCAAAGAGCATGCACAGAGAAGTCCAAATTAAACATGATTTAATGACTCGTAAATGTAAGTACACATTGATGGCCTAAGACACGAAACGAGCGGTTTGTGTGAGAAAATGAACAGTATTTATATCGTTTTTACCTCTTGTAAACACAGCCACGTCCAAGTGATCTGAGGGTGCGGGCGCTTCGGTTTGCGCAAGCGCCGGAAGTGATCTCTCGCGCGTGTACGTCACTCATTGTTTACACAGAGATTTCGGAAGTGTTACCTTTCACTGTGAAGATCTAAACATATTTAGATATACAGGAAATCGCAATGGAAGACGATTTCGATATATCAACAGACAACGTTGAATTTTTTTCGTACACGCGCGAGAGATCACTTCCGGCGCTTTCCGGCGCTTGCGCAGACCGAAGCGCCCACACCCTCAGATCACTTGGACGTGGCTGTGGTTACAAGAGGTAAAAACGATATAAATACTGTTCATTTTCTCACACAAAACGCTCGTTTCGTGTCTTAGGCCATCAATGTGTACTTACATTTACGAGTCATTAAATCATGTATAATTTGGACTTCTCTGTGCATGCTCTTTGAGGTGGTGACCGTAGACCTGCATTATATGACTAACAGACAAGAACGGTTTGACCTAAAAATATCGAAATTGAAACTACAGCGGAAACAAAGACACCTACATCTTGGATGCCCTTGAGGTAAGCTAAAACATACCAAAAATTAATTTCAAAGTGAACTATCCCTTTAAGGCTTTCTGGTATTGTTGGTAACATGCTGTTGCTCAAGCTTTTCAGGTATTGACAACATGCTTGTTGCCTTGGCTCACATTCAGATAACTAAAAAAAAACCCTAAAAAAACAGCCTGATTTGCGCTGTCAGTTTGGGTTTGGGGGATATTGGCATATGGTTTTGTTTTGGGGGGTTATTGCTGCTCTCCCTGCTCTTATCCATGCTAGGCTGCATGGATGCGCAGGGAGTTCTCGCCCAGAACGGAATCATACCGCCAATCCATTGTCAATCGTATTTGACGATAGTGGTCCTGACAGAAATTCTAGAAACATAATAATCACTGCAATAATTATCCAATCATAAACTCTTAAGCATTTGACAATTTAAATTCAAACAGCTACTTTTCTGTTCTGGTCAGGCATATAGAACATACTTTTTTCAAATTAGTGAAGTAAGTCTCAAAGCAAATGTAAAGTTTGCGATTTCAGATGCAGCGATGGACTGTTAGACATGCACGTTTTGTAAGAGCAAGCGGTCATGTGGATACATTGTTCAGGTTTCATTTAAACCCTCCCTTCAGATACAAGGTGTTTCTGTTGTCTTAAACACACATTCAATGTGTTACATCAACAAGCTTGTACATTCCCTGCTGACTCTGTAGAGGAACATCCACAGTGTTGATTAGGCTTTTGGAAAACAGGATGTTTCATTAGCGCTGTTGTTGTCACCCTGTTTGTGATGTATGATTCCTATTACTGGAAGATTAAGAGCCATTTACCCTGTGAGTGCGGTGAGGTTATGAGTCGTTCTCTCTTTCTGCTAGTTCTTGCTCCATCCAGAGGCTTATGTTCCCAGCTGCCTCTGTCGCTTGGGGGCTCCACGAGTTCCCAAATGTGACTCACGCTCAGCAACAGCGACAGTGACACAAACAAAAGCCAGAAATGAGAGCTGATTGGATGAGTATTATTAACCTTGCATGAATCTAGATATGCAGTACCTGGGGGAAGAATAAGAGTTCAGGGAACATCTACAACATCTTAGTCAAGTGGAGAGTAAAGAATGGAAGTGAAGAGAAAAGAAAGAGAAATCAAGAACATTGTTTTTCACGGTTTATCTGTGATTGAGTTTATGAGTAATTTCAGGGCAGCATAATTTTTTTTTTTTTTAAATGGACAAAAATGTTCAGAGATGGAGGGATACATTATACAGTTTATCATCTTTGATTCAATAAATGTCTGGGCTGTAGTTACCGTGGTAACGTGCCAGAGTCTAGATCAGTTCTGAGCCTTGGCAGTTATGCTAAAGGTGAAATGTGGACACACATGAGTCAAATAAACTTCACAGTAAACTTGTGTTCTGCAAACTGCAATATAATAACCATCATTATTGTTACGTGTATATAGTATATATATATATATATATATATGTATAAAAATTTTTTTTTGTTTTTAAGATGTGGTCATATAAAGGTGCATTTATATCTTTTTTTTCAGCAGATATAAATGCAGAGCAGAGCTGGCATTTTCGGTTCATTCCTATGGGATCTGAGCAACACGCTCGAGCAGAGGCTTGTGGGATTGACAGTGGACTGGAGAACGCATTGGCTTTGAAGAGTGTCCAAAAGTTGAGAAATGCTCAACTTTATGTAAATGAGATGTGGAAAACGCAAAGCGGCTTCTAACCGTTGTCATATGCAGGTTTGTCATAACCATTTAAAAAATATGCTTGTGTCATATCTGACTTAGAAAAGTTCACTTCCAGGCTTAAGTTATGGCTAAAGACAAACCAAAACTGTAGCCATTTTTAAGTATTGTTATTTTTCTGTTTGTGTGAGTGAGTGAGTGTATGTTTGAAGAAATGTGAATGATTTATACTTGTATATATCTGTCTTATAATATACTTAGAGAAGCCAAACCAGGGACAGGAGTTGAAAATTAGCATTATATAAACTCTTTTAGCATTATATAAACTCTATATGCTGCGCATCAGTTGCAGGATTTGTATTGTTACTATGTTTGACTGCATTGTCCCTGTAAAAAAATAAAAATAAAATTGACTGTGATTTAAAAAACACTTGCTATGTGAGGTTTTGCAGTGTGATACTTTTGGTAAATCTCTGGGTTTAACACCAATGTCTTTCAGGTTAATATCTGCGTCACCATCTATGATGCATTGACCACTGTTATTACAGTGTTATTACTCAGTATAAATCAGTAAACCGTCAAGACAGATTAAGAATTTTCTCAAAAATGACTGCATTTGCAAGACAAAATGTCTGCTTTAATGTATTTTCTTCCTAATCTAGTTGTCTATTAAACTTGCATAAATGTAAAATGTTAATTTCTAGTAGTTAAAATTGCAATAGGCCTAATTATAAAATGCAATTAACTACCAAATAGCACTTATTTTACAGTCTTGTTTCACATGAACATACTATGTACTTATTTAAGTAATGACACTAACCAGGTACTACCCCTAAACCTTAACTTAACCCATGCAGTTACCTTAAAACTTACTTACTTTTGTGATAACTAAGTACATTGAAAGTGCGTAATGTATTTGATTATCTAATTATTATTTGTTGTGATTCTTATTGCCACAATAACTAACTGATAAATGCAGTAGTGTTAAAATTATTCAAGAAAAACATGTATTGAATAATAACCACCATTTAAATGTGATGCAATAGTGTAAAAAGTCCTTATGAGCACTATAGGTGTCAATATCTCAGGCTGTGTTTGATTACGAAGATACAGGGAGAAGGGAAGGAGTGCTAGGAAAATGGGATGACGTCAGTGGCTCTACTGGAGTCGGACAGATTATCTGACACCGTTTGGCTGATTCATGACGATAGATGTGGCCTGCCGCTTTCTCTGGGCCAACTGCGGTTCTTTTACTCACTTTCAAATTGGGTTACGATTGATTGTTCATGATGCATTTCTATGCAGTATATTTCCTCTAACAAATACAGTGGACACACACATTTTTTTTAACCAGTGACTGGATGATAAAAATGCTGTTGCGTAAATTCAAGTAATAAGCCTTCTGCTTGAGCTCTGTCCTCCCTTACCAGGATATCATTGAATGTATATTTGGTTATTTGGAGCTGCCATTACAGATGTTTTGAAGTCAGATTGTCTTACCTTATTACAGGTACAATGGTAACTTGCCCATTAGAGGTCTTTTGAAAACTATTTAATGTATTTAGCTTTATGATGTAATTTCAGACTGCTGTTTTTGGGTAATCCAATAAGTAAAAGCTGAGAGTGTAGTGTCTATGAGATTTGTTATTGTCTGTGGTGATCTTTCTTTGTATTCCAGATCTCATATACGATTTTGTAATGTTTTTGAAAGACGTCACTCTGTTAGTATTTTGTTCTAAATAGTCTCTGCAGAGAGAGAGATTTTTTTTTTGTCACTTGCAAAGAAGCATAATACTCGATGATTATGTAAATACCATTGTGTATTTTTTTCCCCCTTAAAATGTTTGTATCATAACTGACTGATTGACTGGATGCAAACAAACAAACAAACATATCACTGTACAGTATGTCCTTTTGAATTGTACAGTCGAGTTCAAAAGTCTGAAACGGCTATTTTCCAAATGCATTGATTTCATTACAAATTTCATTATCAGAATAACAATTTGAGTGCAAAGTTATTGATTTGCTTAATTACTTATTCATCAGCATTTACATTTTAATTCTATATTTTTTGTGGTTTTAGATGTATAGGCCACACTATAACATTAACACAACTAAAACGTTTTCAAGAGACACTATGATGGCATTTAAACGTATCCCAGCGAGCAAACAGTCGTCTATAATACGTCTAAAAGACGTAATTGTTAGACATCCAGAAGACGTCCTCACAGGAGCCAGAATGAAAGTTTTTTATACGTCTTTTCAGGACGTTGTTTAGACGTCAATTAAAGACGTGCTACAGACGTAATTTTTAAACATCCAGAAGACGTCCTCACAGGAGCCAGAATGAAAGTTTTTTATACGTCTTTTCTGGACGTTGTTTAGACGTAAATTAAAGACGTGCTACAGACGTAATTGTTAGACATCCAGAAGACGTCCTCACAGGAGCCAGAATGAAAGGTTTTTATACGTCTTTTCTGGACGTTGTTTAGACGTCAATTAAAGACGTGCTACAGACGTAATTTTTAAACATCCAGAAGACGTCCTCACAGGAGCCAGAATGAAAGTTTTTTATACGTCTTTTCTGGACATTGTATAGACGTAAATTAAAGACGTGCTACAGACGTAATTGTTAGACATCCAGAAGACGTCTTTACAGGAGCCAGAATGAAAGTTTTTTATACGTCTTTTCTGGACATTGTATAGACGTAAATTAAAGACGTGCTACAGACGTAATTGTTAGACATCCAGAAGACGTCTTTACAGGAGCCAGAATGAAAGTTTTTTATACGTCTTTTCTGGACATTGTATAGACGTAAATTAAAGACGTGCTACAGACGTAATTGTTAGACATCCAGAAGACGTCTTCACAGGAGCCAGAATGAAAGGTTTTTATACGTCTTTTCTGGACGTTGTTTAGACGTAAATTAAAGACGTGCTACAGACGTAATTGTTAGACATCCAGAAGACGTCTTCACAGGAGCCAGAATGAACGTTTTTTATAAAAAAAATTTGGACATTGTTTAGACGTCAATTAAAGACATGCTACAGACGTAATTGTTAGACATCTAAAGGCAGCCAGAATAAAAGTTGTATTAGTCACGTTTTCTGTAGTATAAATGTCAAAGAAGACTGTTAAAGACCCATATTGAAACGGAAATCCCATTTGTGCATTTTGCAAGGATCCAACTTTAAAAAATCTTTACTTCAAAACAGTGGCAGTGAGTTAGTTCTCACTGAGAAAAACCCAGTTACTCATTGTTAATGGTTGTCGTGTCATGAAACTGCAGACACACAGACCATAGACCTAAATAAGATTTGAAAGAATTTTGATAATATTGAATACTCAATTGAATACGGGAACTGTGTAGTGTATATACAAGTCTTGCATTTGTATATCTTATCAATATAATTGTAATAAACTGCTTACCATTTGCCTGTAAACCAAACTGATCACTCCAAGAAATCAACTATTTAAATCTCAAAATATATATTTTATTACTATTTTGTTCTACTGGACCAAAACTTAAAAGCCAGAACAGTAAAGTTATAAATTAACACAATTTCCCTTTAAATAATCTATAAAATGTTGTTAAAACAGTATAACATATCAATTAACAAAATGTGGCTGCTATAAGCTTCACAAGCTTCATTTATAGCGGCAAGCCCCGACTCTCCCGGGGGCATGTTTCAGATGATCGGCTGCAGACTTTATTTGGGCCTCTGTTGCAGCTGGGTCCCATTTCATGACAGCAGCTACAATCAAAGCAAAAAAATACACATGTAAAATAAATAAATACAAACGCCACTGTTGTGGTTTAGCTTGCAGCAGAGATGCATAGAAAATTTTAGTACTCGAATCAATGAAATGAAACAGTTATTAAATCACAAATCAAGTAAAATTACATCAAGCCTGATATAAAGCATTCCACACACACATACATATATATATACACACACACACATATACATATATATTTTCGTATTCGTATTGAACCGTTCGGTACGAGGCTTTCGGTTCAGTGTGCATTACAAACCGAACGGTTTGTTGGACTATTTTTCCTGCTGACCAAAATTTCGTTATTTAAAATGTAGGGGCGTGGCAAGCGTGCTCATAATGTAAGAGATGCTGCCGCGACCACAACATTGCCCAACATCAAATAGCAAACGTAATGTAAGCGGAACGAAACTGCAGCTGCGCTACTCGTTATTGTGTGGTTGACGGATCGTTTATCAGTTTGGACCAATCCAGCGTCTTGATCAAGCGACACTGTTACTACACAGCACTAAGAGATCCAGTAAAGAAAGCAGTTGAATTTGCCACTGAAGTAATAATATCGCAGCGAGATCTAGTGAGAAACATTCACATTTCTCCGTTATTAACGGATCAAACAGCGCTGACGTGGAAAACAGGAATAAACATTGTGCCATGAATGAACTATCCAGTGCCCACAGATCAGCAACATTCACCATGGATTTACTGTAGTAACACTACTAACTGTAACCATGGAAGTTTGGCAGGAATAGTAGGCTATAATGCTTTCAAGTAACGTTACGTCGGTTTTATTTCGACATTATGAATAAAATTGCTGCCCTCAAATGTTAATCTGAAATAAAATAAACCTTTGTTTATAACTACTACAATATTACAATTAATTTTTTTCAAGGAGCAAGGAGCTGTTTTTGTTTTATATGCTCCTAAGAAGAGTCAAGTGTAGCTCCATCACTGCTCAAAGTAAAAAATTATCATACTTTGATGAAAAATTATTAAAAAAATTAAATCAAGGAAATTTCTCTGGCTTTTCTTTCTTTTTGCTGTATCAAAAACGTACCGAACCGTGAATTTTGTGAACCGTCACACCCCTAACATATATATTTATTTACATTTGAATAGTTATCAAAGACCTGTTTGTGAAAGGTTTTTTATTTTTATTATTGTTTATGTTAAAACTAGGGGTGTGACGGTTATTATATAACCGTGAGACCGATGGTTATAGTTGAACACCGTCATTAGAACTTGTGGTGGCAATTTTAATGATATTCATTGATCTTTAGTTAAATATAGATGATTCAAAGAATGTCACATGTGTGTCTCTCACTTGTAGTGAGAGAGGATTCTGTTTATGTACCTGGGGAGGCAGAAGAGGGAGACACTCCAGAGAACAGACGAACAAGGACCTCTGACCTAGATGTCAGAAGGCCACTTAGTGCAGGGGAGCTTAGTGGGCCAACTAGTGACGTCTATGGAAAACTACTGGGAGGAAGGCTCTGGGGGGAAGAAGGCCTTGAAACTAAGATAAAAGCTAGTTCAGTCTGTCTGGGGGTGTGTCACTCTTCTGCACAGGGTAACAACTGTGTATTAGACTGCTCCTATTCTTGCAAGAATAAATACTTCTATTTTATATAATTTGACTCTGAGTGTCTCTTACGCAGTGATGTTTGTTTGAGATGAATTTTTGCCACAATAAACTCTATAACCGCCAAAACCGTGTTATTAAAATATATTGCAGATAAGGTTATACTAATATCAGTGTTGGGGAGTAACGGAATACATATACCAGCGTTACGTATTCAGAATACAAATTATGAGTAGGCCTAACTGTAGTCTCCACAGAACAAAAAAAATTGTAAAAAAAAAAAAAATTGGGTTTGCATTTATGAGGAAAAAACAATGTTACGGACATGAGCGCTCTGAACGCGGCACTAAAAGATGCTTTAAAAATTTCACAGACACACCAAACAGAAAGCACAAAACCTTTCTTTAAAGTGCATTTAGTTTTGTATTAATTGTATCTTAATTTTAATCAATGTTTCATCAACCAATTGCCTGGATTTAATAAATAAGAAGTAAATATAGCAGACGATAAACACGGAGGCGCCGGCGTGTGAACTGGAGCTCGTCTCATAAATGAACCGAAACTCAGCATATAAGGTAGCCTACTTGCCTCACAGACAGGTCTACTTTTAAACAGAACAATTCAAAACGTAAGAATACAGACTGCTCTCTGCTTATGTAATAAGCAGATAATCCGTATGAATTGTGTATTTCTCTCTGGCGCGTTGACTACTGCGAAGATCGTGAGTCAGCATCGTCAACTTCATCTTTGCAGCCGACACTGGCAAAGAAAACACTTGTTTATTAATAAACAATTAAAATATCTCATTGCTATATTTTACATATTCATAATCATTACTTTTGCCGGTTCTTTGTGACAGATTTTAGGTGCTTATTGGCAGCACCAGCCTTACATGTTACACCACCGCATCACCGCACCCACCAGAATAGGCCTGTTTGATTTTTTTTTGTTAAAGTCCCACTCCGATCATATTTTGAGCTATTTTTAAACATTCCCAGTGGTCTTTAAATTATGATTATGCCATTTTTAGCCAAAATCACAAAACCTGTGCCGTATTCTGGGACTTCGCTTCAGCAGAGAGGCAGTAGCTCATTAGCAAATCGCCTCTGCGTTGTGGGCGGTGCCGTTGGCACGGAGACGACCCTCCCCCTGCCCGTTGCTGAGAGCTCTGTCTCTCCCGCTAGCTTACACCCCCAATACCGGTGGGGCAACAGTATTATATACACGTTAATTATTATTATACGAAGTTAATCAAAGTTATCACCGATCACCAATCATTATTTCACTCCAAGACATCGCGTGTGGAGACGCCCAGTGGAGTTACTACGTCACAACTCCAGTCTATTTTAGCCGGCATTTTAGCGTCTGCTACTGATTCACAGCCATTTGAATGTAGAAATACAAGCTTATTTTTCTCAAGATATGTCCTCTAACATCAGAAAAATGCCACAAGAACATGTTAACACCTAGAAAAACATTATTTTCATCGGAGTGGGTCTTTAAGGATTTGTTTACTGTGTGTGATTCATTTAATGGAAAGCTCAAGTCACTGCTAGTTGTCTGGCTGTTAATTCTAAATAAACGTAGAGCAAGTAGCAGTGTCTGCTCGTTTATTCAAACTAAGTTGTCCTATAACAGACGAACGTCGCAACGCTATGTTTTTTTTTGTTTTGAAAACCAAATCTTTTGTATGTGAAAGAGCCATGCGTTAAAAGTCAGATGGCACAAAATATGAACAAAATAAATAAAATAATTGAATATTGAATTGCATAGCATCATATTTTTCTCCATTGCATCGTATTACATTGAATCGCATCGCGTTGAGTTGAAATCAAATCGCACCGCATCGTAATAATAGTGAATCGCATTGCATTGCATCGGTAGCTGCTTATATGTAGCCTATCTTTAATGTATCGTATCGTTGGCTATGCATCGACATGCGTATCGCATCGGCCTCAGTTATGGAGATGCACATCCCTAATACCTACATAGGAAAAGTAACTACATTTACATACTGTGAATCGTTTTTTTTAAATCGAGAATCGTTTTTGCATCGAAAATCGCTATTGAATCGAATCTTGAGCCTAAAAATCGGAATCGTGACATTTTCTGAATCGTACACCCCTAATATAAACACACATAGCTGTTTGCTTGGAACACCTCTTTAATTGTAAATTTATTAAATCACATGTAAGGTTTATAAATAGTAGCTAAAGGAGAGTAAACTGATACCCCCTTTATTTTCTCTACCTTATGCCGTCCGAAAGGGTATGTGATTTTCTTTCTTCAGATGAACACATTTTAGAAAAAATAAACTAGACTTTTAGAAAAATTATCCATCTCTTGTGTTTGTGTTAAATACTGCAAGTGAATAGACACCAAAATGCGGAAGGTCGAAAAAGTCCAAGAGCATTGTAAAGCTCACATGATAAATGCAGAAAACATCTTGTGTGAACAACACAGCAGGCTGTACTGTATGAAGTTTCTGGTGCATGCACTTGCATTATATTGGCTTACAATAATGGATAATTTTTCAAAAAATCTTTGTGGAAAATATACATCTGGAATGGCACGGGAAAAAATAGATTTTTTTTTATTTTGGAGTGCACTGTGCCTTTAAAATTGACTACGGTTTTAGATACTGCAATGGATACTTACTAGTGATGGACTTGTTTCTCTGTTGGTGCCTGTTCTGCTCCGTAAACATTGTTCCAATGCTTGATCTAAAAAAAAAAAAAAGTTAAAAAGTGCGTTAATAAATTATTGATCTGGGTGACATAGGACCATTTTGAATGTGTTCCTTAAATAAATTATACAGGTTATGTGTTATATAAATCTGGAGAACCCTTACTAAAATTAACAATGTTTTGTGACACTAACCAAATGGTAATAAATTATTGTAATCAATCCACCATAAAAAAAACATGGTTTCTACACCTTTACTATAATAAAAACCATGGTTAATTTAGCAAATGTCCTTAAAAGAACAGCTCATCCAAAAAAAAAAGAAAAGTTCTCTCATTATTTAGCCTACTCACCCTCATGTTGAAACTGTATGAGTTTCTTATGTAGAACCATAATTAAGATATCTTGAGAAATGCCTTATTTGTTTTTGTTTTTCTCATACAGTTGTTTTATTCCCAACATTCTTGTGTTTCACAAAAGTAAGTTAGACATTTATTTTTGGGTCAGCTAGGCCTGTATAAACTCAAGAAGATAGAAGATAAAACATTGTCTGGAGGGTTTGAACCAGTGTGCCTTTGAGCAGAGTGTCCATGTTCTGCCTCTATTTCACGTGTATTTTATGACAATACTCACCATCTGAAGATCGTGTGGCTGGATAATATTTAACGTTACTCCCAAAATGCCTGGATCATGAAGGAAACACACACAGCAATATTAGCTATTTGTTTTTACTTAGGCTACTAACAGAGACATTTACAAAAGCTTGCAAAATTGACTCACCAGCTCCAAGACAATAACGTTAGGCCTAACTTTAACGTTAAATCCCGCGATCAACAATTTAAAAGCCTAGTTTGCAGATTCTTCTAGACTCGAGTAAAGGAGTGTGGTTCGAGTTCTTCTGTCTAAAGAGACAATGTTCTCAGTTCACTCATTGTAAAGCTCCAATGCTGAGTTTTATTTTATTTTTTTATCATAAACTAAGTTAGCTGACAATACACATGCTAGCTCAGCACATAATTAGCCTAATACATTGGAATACCGTACTAATATCAATATTTCTCTAATCGCGTTTAGATTCTCAATTTAATACACTATATTTTGATGTATTAGAATTTGTATAAAATAAAAAGTTATTTACGTTACCTTCCGTAGATTGCAATATGTCCATTGTTCGTTGTCCATATTCCTTGTTTGTTCTTCATTTACATCCCGCAACTCGCTCAAAATAAACATTTAGCAGTCCGATGTAAAATAATCCATGTTTTAAACAATGTAAAAGCCACAAAACCGAAGTAGGTCCCGAGCAGGAGCACAGACACCCACTCACTTCAACTGACGTATTCAAACTTGACTGGTAAAGGCGCGCATAGTTGTCATTGGCCAGATTCCTGGATGACAGTCAGAATAACCAATCATGCTCAAAACAACTCGGAGAGACAGCCAATAGTGTGAAAACATTGCAATAACAGGACAATATGAAATGTTTTAAAAGAAAGAATAGGAAAAAAATATACACGTGCTATTTAGTTGTATTTGTAGGCTGGCTGTTATATTTAATCAATTGTTTAAATGTGTTTTCATTGCAGTGCATGATTAAAAATGAAAGATAAAAAATGAAAGATAAAAAATGAAAGATTAAACAGTAACTTGTATACCATATATAATAACATTTATTTATCACTGTTCTGATAAACAGCAATTTATCAGAACAGTGCATAATGAGTGTCCTTACATGCAAACCGAAGCATTGAGAACTTTGTAAGTGTATAGACAGTTTAATAAGAAGATACTTTACACAGACAGTACAGTTAGCGCATACAGACAGGAGCCATCTTGGAAAACAGTCTCGACCAATCGAACCACGAGAGTGAGCGAACAGTACGTGTAGATATTGAAGATAAGATAAATTATATTTATTTTTTTATTTTCTCTGTTGCGTTAAGTGCTTCTCTTATGCGAGACTGTTTTCCAAGATGGCTGCTGTCTGTATGCGCTAACTGTACTGTCTGTGTAAAGTATCTTCTTATTAAACTGTCTATACACTTACAAAGTTCTCAATGCTTCGGTTTGCATGTAAGGACACTCATTATGCTGCCGTGTTAGTGTGGGGCTAATTTGAGCCTTGTTAATGGTATTAACTAGCGATCTCTTTTTGCTTACTCGATGCCCAATATACTAGCGTTATAAGCTAAACTGTTTTTAGAGATAAAACTCTTTACATTCGATTATCATGAAAACAAATCTCAGGGAACGATTTAGTCTGTACCAATGTGTTATTACACCCGAGGTTCATTTTGCGCCGGAGTTCTCCTTTAAGCCTGTAGTCCAGACTAAAATGCACGTTTGAGCTGTATTACCTGAAAGCAACTTGTAGGCTATACTGACATATCTTATGTCAGTGCCATTGTTTTGTCTCAAGATGCACACCAGTAATGTTTTTTTCTTCTAAGGTACATTTTTAAAAGCTATAATTGAATGCCCAAATTTAACTAAGGCCTAATCCTGGCTTTATATCTAAACCCTGTCTGTGAAACCGGGGGTTAGAAATTAAGGGGTTAACCCTAACCTTAACCCTTGTCTACAGACTTTTATTTAACAGCATGGATACTCCAAGGTGTTGACTGCAGTGGTTAGGTCTTTAGCATTGATAAAGGACAAAGATCTTCTCACTGTGACAGTCTGTAATGTATTTTAGCAATGATTGTTTGTAAGGATTGTCCCTAAAATAGAGCTATTGATGCATTCAAGACATGTCATAAAGATCGTATTTACGAATTGAACACACATGAACGCCACCACAATGATGAAAATAGGAAGTTATTTACTGTAAAATTAGGATATTTTTTTTACAGTGCAGTATGAACATCTGTTCTGAACTAGTTCTGGCTGTCAGTGGACGTTTAGATAATGGCCAGATTGGACATCTTTTATTTACGTAATTTATTGACTGTTTCTGGATGTCAACGGACGTCCAGATTATAGTCAGTATGAACGTCTTTTCTCAACTAGTTCTGGCTGTCAGTGGACGTTTAGATAATGGCCAGATTGGACATCTTTATTCACGTCATTTATGGACCATTTCTGGATGTCAACGGACGTCCAGATTATAGTCAGTATGAATGTCTTTTCTCAACTAGTTCTGGCTGTCAGTGGACGTTTAGATAATGGCCAGATTGGACATCTTTATTCACGTCATTTATGGACTATTTCTGGATGTCAACGGACGTCCAGATTATAGTCAGTATGAACGTCTTTTCTCAACTAGTTCTGGCTGTCAGTGGACGTTTAGATTGTGGCCAGATTGGACATCTTTATTCACGTCATTTATGGACCATTTCTGGATGTCAACGGACGTCCAGATTATAGTCAGTATGAACGTCTTTTCTCACCTAGTTCTGGCTGTCAGTGGACGTTTAGATAATGGCCAGATTGGACATCTTTATTCACGTCATTTATGGACCATTTCTGGATGTCAACGGACGTCCAGATTATAGTCTGTATGAATGTCTTTTCTCAACTAGTTCTGGCTGTCAGTGGACGTTTAGATAATGGCCAGATTGGACATCTTTATTCACGTCATTTATGGACCATTTCTGGATGTCAACGGACGTCCAGATTATAGTCAGTATGAATGTCTTTTCTCAACTAGTTCTGGCTGTCAGTGGACGTTTAGATAATGGCCAGATTGGACATCTTTATTCACGTCATTTCTGGACTATTTCTGGATGTCAACGGACGTCCAGATTATAGTCAGTATGAACGTCTTTTCTCAACTAGTTCTGGCTGTCAGTGGACGTTTAGATAATGGCCAGATTGGACATCTTTATTCACGTCATTTATGGACCATTTCTGGATGTCAACGGACGTCCAGATTATAGTCAGTATGAATGTCTTTTCTCAACTAGTTCTGGCTGTCAGTGGACGTTTAGATAATGGCCAGATTGGACATCTTTATTCACGTCATTTATGGACCATTTCTGGATGTCAACGGACGTCCAGATTATAGTCAGTATGAACGTCTTTTCTCAACTAGTTCTGGCTGTCAGTGGACATTAAGATAATGGCCAGATTGGATATCTTTATTCACGTCATTTATGGACTATTTCTGGATGTCAACGGACGTCCAGATTATAGTCAGTATGAACGTCTTTTCTCAACTAGTTCTGGCTGTCAGTGGACGTTTAGATTATGGCCAGATTGGACATATTTTTTTAAGTCATTCATCGACTAATTCTGGATGTCACCGGACGTTCAGATTATAGCCAGTATGAACGTCTTTTCTCAACTAGTTCTGGCTGTCAGTGGACGTTTAGATTATAGCCAGATTGGACATAATTTCTCATTGTCATTAATCAACTAATTCTGGATGTCAATGGACGTTCAGATTATGGCCTGGACGGACGGACGTGATATCAACCTGTTTTGTATGTCCACAGACGTCGCTTGCTCAGTGGGATGTTTATGAACATTAAAGGATCAAAAGTGCATGCATTGCTAGAGGAAGAAGTCACACAGAATGTCTTGTCTTGCACTGACCTCTAGTGGTCAACATCACACACCTCTTTTTCCAGTTTTAAACCATTTAAATCAACAGGCAATGTGATCATACTCATAAAGTATTCTAGACTCTAGAGTATGCATCTGTTGGAAGTTTGTCTTTTAAATGTAACCCATTAATGCAATGTAATTAGCATGCAGTAAATGACAAACAACAGAATGAGGTTTCAACTTGATTACTGAAGCATCCAGATGCCATTTACCCCTCCAAGCATAGTGTAACACAGTTGAAAAGACATTATCTAGCCAACTGATCAAGTATCTTCAGTGTCCTAAGGGATTTCAGACATGGGAAAAAGCAGCAGGTCTAACATGCTAACGGCTAATGAGGAAGTCTGAGATTGCTAATTCACATAACACAGTTTAGATGGATTAGTCATCTTCACGTGTGTCATATGCATTATATCACAGAAGAAATAAAGTCTATCTACAGGTTTGTTTGCTGACCTTTTGGCCTGTTGACAGTTGATACTGTACAGATGGATATTTAGCATTAGCTAACCTTATAGCCAAACATTTATTTCTCATCCAAACTTTTGTCTTGTGTCATCTCTAAACCAAAAGTAACAGCTAACACAAATGAGTATACAAGCATGCCAATACTTTAACAGTGATTATTTTCTTGAATAGCTTGTTAATAAGTAGGTGGGCACTGTTGTTTTACTGTGAATAAAGCACTGCACTCTCTCTGAAGTGGTTAAAGCAGAAGAACATTGTTGCCCTTTAAGCTTAGAATTCAGAGGAGAAAGGACCTCTATAATTACTCAGTGACCTTTCCATACTGGAGGCTAGATAGCTTTCATCACATTGACTACTGTAATCAATGTACACAACTCACAGCACAAACTCAACTGGAAAAGGCTATAGACTCCCCAGTGGCTGTGACAGTCACACAAGACTGATTTCAGAGCTGCTCTTGAGAAAAAAAGATGTTTGCCTAATTGTATTGAATGTGCACTTGAAATATATATATATCAAATCTTGTTAAAAGTATATTTGAAAAAAAAAAAAAACTGTCCTAGCACGTAATACATAATAGCCCTATACATTAAATAAAAAGCCATTTAAGTGTACTTAAAGAGAGTTCACTTTCATGACACAAAGTGCACTTTGTAATAATGTCAAATTAAATGTTTTTTTTTGGACATGCTTTACAGTACACTTATTTTGAGTTGACTAATTAATATACTACAGCAAATGTAAAGCATTTGATTTCAATTTTAACTGTTATTTAATTTTGCAGTAAATCATCATCATTACAAATGTGTAATTACAAATATATTTAAATAAATGACACAAGTTTCAATAGAAATGATATTAAATTATATTTTAGTTTACCATAAATGCTTTGTCAGTACACCCGGCAGTATAAGTAATTATGACATTACACAGATGTACTTAAGTCCTACTTAAGTATGTAAAAAACATCTGAAGTTCAATTTAATTCGATATAAATGTAAACTAGTTTATTATAATAAATACTTATATTTATTAATAAATCATAATCAAGGTCTGAAAACATATTTAATTTGCACCTAAGTATATTCTTTTAAAAATATTTTTTTTCTGTGAGTATTCTTTTTTAAAAGTATGCTAAAGTCTACTACTTTGTCACAAGCGAGTAACTGTAGCATTCATGATAACTGCCTAATATGGCTAGATAATGAGATATTTACATGTTGAGTCAGCTTAGTCAGACAACTGAGGAGATAGGAAACCTTGTGCTTCAGTTCATGTGATTTACTAAAACAATTGACTCACTTCTGTAAAGACCACCAGTGATTCTCAACTGGTTTTGTTGCAGGATCCAGATTTTATATTTATTAAAAACTGAGCCAACACAGTACCAAAAATGGGAAAAAGTATTAGTGTATTTATTTATTTTAAGAAAAAAGGCCTGTCATGCATCCTAAAATTATTTGATCTTCACACAGAGAAGTCTGTCTTAGGGAACATGTTTGCCAATAGACATAACCCACACTGACACATACACATATATGCTCATACTGTATCTGTACTAAGTGAAACACACAATTCACTTCTTAAAGGGATAGTTAACTTTGAAATAAATTTTTGATATGTTTTAGCTTACCTCAAGGGCATCCAAGATGTAGGTGTCTTTGTTTCCAATTTTGATATTTTTAGGTCAAACCGTTCTTGTCTGTCAGTCATATAATGCAGGTCTATGGTCACCACCTCAAAGAGCATGCGCAGAGAAGTACAAATTAAACATGATTTAATGACTCGTAAATGTAAGTACTCATTGATGGCCTAAGACACGAAACGAGCGGTTTGTGTGAGAAAACGAACAGTATTTATATCGTTTTTACCTCTTGTAACGCACAGACCGAAGTGCCGGCGCCCTCAGATCACTTGGACGTGGCTGTGGTTACAAGAGGTAAAAACGATATAAATACTGTTCATTTTCTCACACAAACCGCTCGTTTCGTGTCTTAGGCCATCAGTGTGTACTTACATTTACGAGTCATTAAATCATGTTTAATTTGGACTTCTCTGTGCATGCTCTTTGAGGTGGTGACCATAGACCTGCATTATATGACTGACAGACAAGAACGGTTTGACCTAAAAATATCAAAATTGAAACTACAGCGGAAACAAAGACACCTACATATTGGATGCCCTTGAGGTAAGCTAAAACATATCAAAAATTAATTTCAAAGTGAACTATCCCTTTAACCACAAAGTACAACATTCAGAAGAAGAAATTAATGTTCCTATCAGAGAAATGTCTGAAAAGGGTATATGGCAGGCACTTTTTCCAAAGTGATGTGCTTCTAAATACTCCCTGGTTCCTCACTGCTCTGTCCTCCATGAGCCGGATATCGATCGAGCTCCATCATGAAGGATATATCAATTTACTAAACCCACTATAAGGCGAGGAAGCTTCCAGAGGAGACTGGAAAACTTGGAAACATAGGTGTATCCTTCCCTGGAGTCTTTTTTTATTTTTTTTATGTGTCCAATCATTCTTTACACTTCTGGATTACTGAACATAAAAGTTCTAATTTGAGTTTTTTGAATCAACCATAAATCACATATCAGCAGTACATCTTCCTTTATTCAAAATGTCTTGTTTAACCAGCTACATCAACATAACAGCACAGCAAAGTATTAAAGCATTACAATGTTTTATTACAGTAGGCCTATTTGAATTCAGTATTTTAATATTTTTTATTAATAACACAAATACATTGATATTATAAATACACATTGAATATATACATTATATATTCAAAAGCAGCTTTGGCTTTGCATATACTCCTTGGTTTTATAAAAAAAAAAACAATAAATAAAGGTTTGTGGTTATTAAATTTGCTTTAGTGAAAATTAAATGTTACAGTAAGCAACAGTAAATGATTAACAATAAAATACGCTCTTTCAGTTTACTAATAATGTTTAAACCAAACATTTGTCAGTCCACGGATGTTCAGTTATACCTTTACAAAAGTTTTTTTCAAAGTATTTTAGTGCAAAATCATTGTTGACGTGACACTTGAATATTCCACCAATTCCTCCATCCTCACATGTCATTCTTTCCACACCTCAGCTAAGTCGGAAAGAACGGATGTGGGGAAAGGTAAATGAGATTGCACAATCAAACAAATCAGAGGTATATATTTTTCTCCTGGGAATCGAACCTTGACCATGATGTTTCTTTCCCACTCCTCCATTTGAGCTTCTTTGTATCTTCATAGTGACCTACACACTATATGAGGTGTGAGGGCACAGCTCTCAGTGCCAGCGGAGTTATTCTATTGTCTTTGGGACTGTCACCACACTTGCTAATAACAGTAACATTTGTGAGCACAGAGGATTTGCTCTTCCATCCAGGATGCAAAAGTCTCCCAAAAACTTCTCGAGCTCTCTTTCGGAAGTGACTCCCTACGATAACGTACAAGAAAGGGTTTATTGAGCTATTGCTATACCCTATATAAGAAGCCAGCTGGTTGCCTATTTGCAATATGTCCTCCCAGAGGCACCCAGGAAGGAGCTTAAAGTAGTCAAGAGTGTTTAGGAACCGCACCAGCTGAAAGGGAGTCCAGCACAGGAAAAATACCACTAGGACCGTCAGAACCAGCTGAGCGGCCTTCCTCTCCGTCCGCACCCTCGGTTGAATCACCAGGCCACGATTTTTAAGTGCCTTGACTATGTGAAAGGTGCAAAGTGAAATGATCGGCAGGGGAACCAGGAATCCAATCAAGTTGGTCGTAAAGTTCCGTTGGAGCACCCAGGCCGGATGAGGGTACACTAGGTAGCAAGCTTTCACCCCTAAGAATGGAACGAAATTTACTCTTCGGAAAAGCAAGGCTGGGAGACTGAGGGTGAATCCAACCGCCCAAATCATCGCACAGATACGCTTGGCCCATTTGGGGCATCTCAGCCTACTAGGATTCATGGGTTTGGCCAAGGCGAGGTAGCGGTCAACACTGACCAGCACTAGGAAGAGCACGCTGCAGTAGTAGTTCATCGAGATGGCGGTGTTGACCACCTTGCAGAGCAGTTGACCAAAGTCCCACTGATAGTCTTGGGCGATGGTGACCGCCCAGAAGGGCAAACAGAGGACCATTACGAGGTCTGCAGCTGCCAGGTTGCCCAGATACACATCAGCTACGCTGCACGACTTCCGCTGGAGGCAGAACACGCAGAGGACCAGACTGTTGCCCACCACTCCCAGGATACTGATAAGAGCCAGAAAGGGAGGCTGGAGGGAAGACAGCCATATCCAGGCAACTGTGTCGTTGCAGAGGAGGTTCGATGAGTTTAGTTCCATTTGGACACTGTGAAAAATGTGTTGTTTTTGTTACTTTTAAGTTTGACTTTGAAACCATTTTCACTCATAAATTTGAATAGTTATTACAAAGAAATGGCAAGTAACATTAAACTAAACAAGACATTTTGAAGTAGACCGACTAAAATGGTATTACAATGGATGACAATAATCTACAGTGTAAATTGAAGTTGAGGATAATCACAAAAACCTGCTGGTTATTCCAGAATTGGTGAAGTTTAAAGTTTCCTTCCTGTTTGGCAAATAAAAAAAAGAACTAATCCAATTCTAGGAATGAAGGGGAGTCATTTATGGGAACCGATTCATCTAACTGTGAGCAAAACCTGGAAATTCCAAGTATCTTCAGTAGGCTATGTTACATTCTTACACATTTTCGGAATATTAGCATAATGAGTTAAAATAGTTGATCTCAAGTTTGTATTCTGACTTATAATGTTTCATATCCATATATCAGATAAATAAATGTAATTATTCAATAACAAAGTCTCTTTAAAGTTAGCATAACCTGTTACTGTGATTAGTGATGAAGTTTGTTTGAATATAACCATTATTATTAAAGTCCCATTGACTTGTAAGAATCTCACCTACCTTTCATGTTAAGTGACAGCTCCAGATTACAGATCCAGAGCCGCTATCCGTTCACTTTCGATGTGTTGTCTGGCTGAATCTCCTCCAACAAGACAGTGGTGAGATCAGACAGGCGCTCTTATAAACGCATAATGAGGCTGTCGTCACTGGAAGCCTGGATCTGTTCTCACTTTCCATTTGTCATGCTCTGGCTGTCTTTCGTGTGAGTAAAACACTTGCACACATAACTGTTATGAAGCTGATATGAAGATAAACATTGTGACTCAAGCGTGACGTAGCCTTTATAACAAATCTTCAGCTCATGACACAGCAACTGCAGATAAACCAGATATTATGGTGGAATTCCAGAACGATTTCACATGGGGTTAAATGTCTTCCAGATGCATTTCCATTTTTACTACATTTTATGGAATTTTTTCTCGTAAACCAAATAAACACAAATGTAAGTTGGCAACACATTAATCTTGTAAAACCCAACATGCAGGCCAAACAATATAAAGTGTTTCTCCTTGAACCGTGGAAATGGCTATTAGATTTTGAGTATTGAAAATAAAAAAACGGTTCCAGTCTCTAATCCTTTCCCCTCAATTCTAATGTTCACTATGAACTCAGAAGACAAAAAGATGACATTAAAGCTTAACTGTCAACAATGGTTGAGGCAAGGATCTTATAGAGGCTGGATCTAAACGCAGCGGTTAATTAATTTATACTCAAATCAAAATAAACTCAAACTAAGAATAACCATAGAAACATTTTAATGAATTTTGGTCATCAGCATTTGGAAATCAGCATTTTGGCGGACTGAAAATGCAAGTTTTTGAAATTGGTTTTCAAAGTGCAAGTTTTTGAAAACGATACCGTTCTCGTATCCGTGTAAACAACAAAAACGCAGATTTGTGAAAACGGTGACGTCATGCTCATGTGTATTACATGTTCAGTCTATAGGCGCATAGTGTTTCTTTTCAAAGTGGCATCGCCATCTACTGGCCTGGCATGAATAATGAACAGTGTTTATAGTCGTTTTTACAGATATGTGTGAAAGGGGGTCATTTTTACATCGTTTACGCCTGTGCACAAAAAAAAAAAAAAGCGAAGAAAAAACTTTTCCAGCATTAGCACATCATTGTCATGTAAACTTACCCTTAGAGTCCATGAGAAACTAAACTCAAAATCAAGTATAATGTTACATTAATATTATTTCATGCCATTCGAATATAAACAAAAGCAAAAATATATGAAATAAAGTACAAATCCAAAAATGACATTCCCTTCTGTTAACCCTTAAACGTATACCTCGTGTCTTTAGTGATCCCGAATGTCATTCACTCCTCCTCATTCATTTTTTTAAGGTTAGACATAAACCTTCTTAGTATTCCACAATTAATTCATTATATGATTTTTTTTAAAGAACCTGAAATGGCTCAGTGATTAACTCCAGAGCAAGTACTGAACACAATCAAATATTAGTTTCACTGTCACTTGATGGTGGATCTGGTGAAGAAACTGTCAGCAATCAAAATATTCATTTTGAAAATGTTGAAAATGATAGTTTTACAACATTTTTTGAGATTGCAAACATGAGCCAGATGCTGCATGTAATGGGAAATGAGCTCTGATGAGGACAGTGATGATGGTATAAAACATCTGTTCAAACTGAAACCTTCCAAGATCCAAAAGGTAACAAAATATACTTAATTTTATTCTTCTGTAATTGTAATAATTGTAATTGTTTCATCAGGATAGTTTTATATTGTCACGACAGGTAGAGATCCAGATATAGTTATAGATCTGGGTCCCTAAAGATCAGAATATGTAATAATTATTGGCGAAACATTCATGCATTTAAGGGTTAAATGTATATTTGAAGGTCCAATAGCTACTAATCTGTGAAGTATCATATAATTTACCAGAACTGCCATGGGGTAAAATCGACCGTTATTCAAATGTACATATCAGATTTTCAATAAAATATTCCAGTCATTGACCCCTGGCGGTTAAAGTGTTAATGATATTTTCATATAAAGTAATTATTTAGCAGTAAAAACTGTAAAATTGGTCTCAGAGTAGGGGAAAATAGATAATTGTATTTAATGAGTTTGTTTTCCCATAAAATCTTTAAGATATTAGGTTAAACTTATTTGGCTTGCTGTCCATTGGAGAGGGCCTTGATGAAGCAGCTTCAACTCGAGCTCTGATATACCCCCCTGCGGGAGTATCTTGGGACTGGAGGTTTGAGTACGAGGTTGAAGAACGCCATGCCACATCCATGACATGGAGCCCCATGGAGCTAGAGAACATAGGGCCTCCAGATGTCACAAATGGGGGAGGAGGTCCTCGTCCCTAAAGGCAAACGGGCCACCAGTATCTGAAGCGAAACTCCCTACGCAGCAAGAGGGAGCCTATGGTATAGATAGGAAATGCAGAACTACCGAGGGAACTACATAAATAGGGAACGGGAGAGCCTACGATGCCTCTGGACGGGGGAGCCCACACTGCGATTCAGATGGGAGACCCCACTCCAGGAGTGGTATGTCACACACATCTGAAAAGGGAGAGCTCTCACTGCATCCAGATGAATACACGCCCTGCGGGGCTAGGTAAGCGGGAAGATGCAAATAGTAGGAAGAAGCAGTCCGGACTCAGAAGGATGCTAGTGTTTGTTGTGCTTGTCTAATGTTATGCAGATCTGAACGAACGTATGTTTCGAAGGCGTGGGACGACCATCGACCTAGCATTTTGATTTGGTGATCGGAAAGGCCCCTTTGCGCTGCTGTGGTGGCTGCACCTATTTGGAAGGAATGTGAAGAGAAATGTTTGGTTGGGATGCCGGAACTGTTGAGGATGGATTTGAGGTTCTTTTGAAACCAATGTCTGGAGGTAGGGAGGTTTTTATCATCGATTGTTAGCTGAGGAGCGGCAGATGGGGCAAATGGAACGGGCGTGAGCTCCACCACAGAAATTACAGACATGGAGGAAGCGGCATCGTTGTCTTTTGCAGCCTGATGAATTACAGCTGTTGCACACTTGTCTGCCTGAAACAGAGGTAAAAATCTGGTTCATTCCTTGATTGAGGGACATGTGAAGTAGATTTTTCTTTGAAAAGAGCTGGATGGGTTGGAAGATCTGGGCTGGTTTGGGGACATTCTGAAGTAGAATGAATGATAGACCTGTAGATAGATTCATTGAGAGGGACGGAAGTCAGTAGAGAAGGACGATCAATATCTGCACCTGATAGAATTCGGGAACGGAGATGGGCTGAGACTGGAGGTGGTGCCATGGAGACTGCGTTGGGAGGAGCTGGAAGATGGACTGCTGTGGAGAGTGAATGGGCTAGCAAGTGAATTGTACCTGAAGAGCAAGTGTTAGTGTTGAGAAAAGTTGATGAATGTTGATCGGAGGGTCCCATTACTGACTGGTGTCCAAGATGGCTGGCATGGGCTGAAGTGAGAGGAAAGGGAGGGTTTGTGGGAAAAAAGGGTGTAGAAATCATTTGCGGAGACAACCTCATGCTTGGATGTGTACTGGGAAGAATATTAGGAGACAATTGGAGGATAGAAGGGGGGATGCCTGTGAAGGTGAGATGAGGTGAATTGGAATAGAAGGAAAGAGGAGGGAGAATGGGTAGTGAAGGCAACCTCGCGCTAGGATCCGCTCTTTGAGTAGGTTGGTTTGGCGGTGAGAGAAATGTAACTGTCTGCGAGGGTGACCTGGCACAAGGGTTATTATAACGAAGATTAGAGAGAACTGGAGAAGCAGAGGGAAGTCCGGTGGAATGTGTTTGTTTGGTTCTTGCCTGGGGAGTGGGGCTGACTGCATGAAGTTTGTGAAAGCTGGAGAAGAAGCGGAACTGTTTTTTTTTGCGGCCGCTGTTGTTGGCCGGGTGGAAATACCGGCGGACAAGGAAGTGCGAGCCCCGGCGGCGCCGGCGGCCTTTGGATCGGCGTATTTGGATTGTGTGGGTGCATAACGCGGGACCGGGAAAGAAACGGAGGTAGAAGAGGGGCGAGTCTTGCTTTTATAAGATGTTGAAGTGTTTGATGGAATGCTGGAACTGTTAGAACTGATGAAAAGATCGTAGAGTTGAGCTTTTGATGATCTGCGAGAGAAATGGATTCCGGAGCTGTAGAGGACTTGAGGTAGGCTGTTGACTGAACATTTTGAAATGGGTGGAATCGGTGTAATAGCAGCGGTAGAATGGAGAGATGAATTCTGAGAAGAAGATGGACGAGGCTCAGTTTAAACTGGCGATCTTGAAGGTGGAGGAGAGCATTGCCTTTTGGAACTTGGTCTGTATGAGCGCTGGATTTTTCGTCCAGAACGCTCATGAAGATTATCCGTATTTGGATCCGTAAGAATCGATCTTATGCAAGACTTTCGGTGTCTCAGGAAGGCTTGTCAGTTCGTCATCTGAAGGAAAGAGCTGGATTTCCGGGATGTTGGACATTATTCCGTGCGGCAATACCGCGTACTGGAACAGCTGATGCTAGGGAGAGGCAAGCGGCTGCTTATACTCAGGCTGTTGATTGAAAGATTAGATTGGCTCACTCCTCCCTAACTTACGTTTAGAACTTCATTTTTCTTAAAAAAAGGAATTACTGTGAACTGTACTGTATATCTTAAGTACACTACTGTCTAATTATTTATAATCTAATTATTATTAGGTTTTTAAACAAATATAACTTTTTAAATTTAGACAAATGGTCTGTACATAGTTTTTTAATTATTCTTATTCTTATTTATATTCTTATTATTCTCAACAACCATCATCATTATTATTTATTTTCATAATAATATTATTATTATTTATATTTTTGAGGGGATCAATGCGCAGCAAAATGGCAGGCTTACTTTATTCATAAAAGCAGGTCACGCAGACAGTCCGTGCCGTGATCAGCACTTCCCGCTCTCACCTGAGATGGATTGCTTAATTAAAGCTGGTGGCTGCAAGACTTTGTTGGGAGGCTCAGAGGAGGTCATGGGTGGGGGTGGGCAGGAAGCCATCTGTATCTGTTATCTGGATCCCCCATCAAGACAGTCGCCACTTTTTATATTTCCAAACAGTAGAAGGTCCTTGTGAAACTATGCTTTTCTGTCTGCATTCTTCCATACACTCGAACAGTGAATAAGCAGAGTTTATAAAGTGAAATATTTTTTCATCAAGAATCTAGATGACATTTCATGACCTAAACAGAGCTGGTGCATTAAGAGGAAATTATGAAGAAGAGGCGTTTCAGCTCTATTACTTTAAAAAAATAATATTTCACTTTATAAACAGAAAGAGAAAGAGAGAGAATGAGAGTGCCAAAAGCTGCACTAAAACTGATTTCTTGCCATGAACAATCTAGTTCATAGCTATTACTGTATGCACAAGATTAAAATCATCTGTTTAAATTTTCCTACTGCTTTCAACAATCTTCTGAGAGTTACTGGATAGTGTCATGGCAGATTGTCAAATGTCTGGTATGTGGATAACACAGCACGTCAGACAGCAAGAAATGGTGAACCTGAAGAGCATGAGGCCCATGAAGGGCTATTTTGCAAATCAATATTACTATGGAAACGTGACATAGTATTACATGACTGCTAGTTCCGGTCTATGACTGGCCCGAAATGTTCCAGAGAACTGATGTGTAACTGATATTCTTTCCTTTCACTTTAATGGCCTGTTCACAATTATATCCTAATTTTTGATTTATGTATTTATTTATTTTGCTTAATTTGAATTGCTTGCTCTGCCTACATATAAGTAATGTTAGAGTTAATCTTTCTTACATTATATACAATTGATAGTCAAGATAAATAATATAAATATATATATATATCAAATATACTATATCAAATCAAATATACACTGTAAAAAAATTGCTGTAGTTATGGAGCTGTTTGCCAGTAACTTACTGTAGATTTAAATTGATGTATATTTACTGGCAACAGTTTGCTCAAAGTTAAATGAACATTAAACATTAACAAGTCTTTGTCTTTACAGAATAAAACTATAAAATAACAATCTAATGCAAAGCATTCTGGGAACCAGAAATCTTCATCAACCTTTTTCTGTTTTTTTTTTTCCCTTCAGATTTTGGTTCCCAGAATGCTTTGCATGAGGCTGTTATTTTAGTTTTATTCTGTAAAGATGAAGACTTGTTAATGTTTAATGTTCATTTAACTTTGAACAAACTGTTGCCAGTAAATAACATCAATTTAAAACCACAGTAAGTTGCTGGCAAGCAGCTGCCAGTAATACTGTAATTTCTACAGATTTTTTTTTACAGTGTACTGTATATAACATGTTTGTTCTATTTTGGCTTATTTTCATTATATTTTAGGGGCTGTTTACCCAACACTGTTTTCAACTAAAAACATAAAACTTTGTTTGTGTTTTGGCCATCCATTTACGCGACAACAGCAATTTGGGTGCCGTAAAACGCAAACTTTTGAAAACGGGTTTCAAATTGCAAGTTTTTGAAAACGGTCTCCGTGTAAACAACAACAACGCCAATCTCTGAAGACGATGACGTCATGCACATGCGTATTATGTGTTCAGTCTATAGTGTTTCGTCATTTCAGTCGTTTTCACGGATCCGTGTGAATGGGGATCGTATTGACAAGGGTGTCGTCTGTACGCAGAAAACTCGAAATGAAAAACTTTTAAGCATAATCGTTGTCTGTGTTCCCTGACTGTCATTTGACCTAGTTTCCAGTTGGTTCCTTTGATTAATCGTTCAGTTCACCTGTTGTTCAATTAATTATCTCATTCAGTCTGTGTATTTATACTCCCTGTTTTATTCAGTCCTTGGTACTGTCTTGTCGGTGTTATGTGGTTGTGTTTTCCTGTTCTCAAGCATGGATTTATTTAATTTTCTTATTGGAGACTTGAAAGCTTTTAAATAAGCTTCATGTGTTATATGAATTTAATTTATTTCAGGATAACCCCTTGAGATGTATCATCTCATTTTCAAGGGTGTCCTGCAGCATACATATATGTACAGACACAAAGGTTAACCACACAGTACATATACAAAAACGGACATATATTCAAAACAATAACTCGCTCACCTGCCCTTACCCCCACAATTAACATAGCACACACATTAAAGTAAATTGACAAATAATCAACCGAATGCATTAAACAACTAAATATAAATAAACATATAATATAAATGACAGAATGTAGCATCTGTATCAAGCAGTACTTGTATCAGCAGTCTAAATTCTAAGTTATACGGTAATATTTTTACTTCTTAACTAATTTATTGCATGATTTAAGCAATTTTTGTCATTACGTTAAATTGTTAATATGCTAATCATTTGTTAATATTATATTGGTTGCACTTTATTTTGATGTTCCACTTTAGACATTCTGACTATAAGTAACTTTGCAACTACATGTCAACTTACTCTCATTAGACTGTTAGGGTTTGGGTTAGTTGAATTAGTGACATGTAGTAGAATATCTGTTGGCCGACCATGAAAATAAAGTTTTAGCAGATATTAAGCAGTCTAATAATACTATAATGACTGGTGGTTGACATGTGGTTGCAAAGTTACTTATAGTTAGCAGTCCATGAAATAAGTGTATTAATGTTAAAACGGTAATATTAAACAAATTGTTTTTGACCTTCTGAATTTTTAGACTATTTGTTGAATAACATTTAGGACAATATATATATATATATATATATATATATTAAATATAGAAACAATTAAACTAAATTATTTAAATAAATAATTTAAAGTAAAAATATAACAAATAAATAAATAAATATAGCATTGATGTGTGCCCGTTTTAAAACATTTATATTCTGGGCATCATCTGTTTGAATTAGAGAAACAGAAGACTTGTATGTTAGTTATTAGCTATTTAACAAAGCGACAAACTAAACAGAGCTGATCAGTGTGACATATATGAGCACTGTAAATTTATGTGCCATAATATTACACACAGACCAGCAATATCCGTTCAGGACAATCTGTCCACAAGATGTCTGAGTTATTCCTCAAGAGACCAATCAGTAGAGTTAACAGACTCCTAATCATCAAATCTTACTTTCCAGAACATGGAAAACATGGGACAGGAGCGTATAAGATCATATTTCATACATCTGCAACATTGGACATTTCTCTAAAGCAAATAAAGCAGATCCAGGCTTGGTGTGGCAGATCTAATTATATGGGCTTGAGTCCCAATTTCATTATAATTTCTTGGGGAAACAAGGAGGGAACACCGTGCTGGGAAACAACATGAAGATCGATTGTGTGAGGTTCAATTGTGCTCTGTGTATTTTTTCAGAACTGCCAAGTTAACACTTAGTATGTTTTCTTTTTTTGCATGTTACCCTTTTCCAATTTGCGTTTCATTTTTGTTATTTAATTGTTTTAAATTGCTAAAATACTATAAAATAAATAATTTTAACATTATAGTACGTTTAACTTTTGATGATTTAATATTTCAAATAAAGGTATTCTTCTCAAATCATTGTCAATTATCAGCAGATTCCCTTTATCTGTAACATGTTAGACACGCACGAGGAAATATGAATCAAAAATACTTAAAGAGAAAATAGGAGATAGATATAGTAATAACACATTCACATAAACAATACTGAACATTAAACCAGAATGGAAAACAGAACAGGTGTAGACCTAATTAACAACTATGGAAACAAACAAGGAATTAGAACCCAGGCATACGGGCACAGGGAAAACCAAACTGAATACACAATGAACTAAAGAATTAAACATAACTAACATTATCCTCACGACAGTAGCATTTATTTCTACCATGTATGTCCATAAGAACATCTGCCCCGCAACTTTTATAAACAAATTAAATTCGCTACTGAATCGCTACAAGGTCTGTAACTTACAATAAAAAAATTAAAAATAAACTTACAATATTCACTGGAGTTAAATGTGTGACAAGTTATTCTCCTCAACTTCTGGAGTAAGAGCACATTTTGTTTGTGAAATAGAAATAAGTATTTAATACTTTTGGAAGGACAAAAATTCTGATCACAAAGTACAATTTTCTGCTATTTTTCCAGTGTTGTCAATATACAACCATTTTCAAAGAACATTATTTGAAATCATTTTATCCATGCCAATCATTTATAGTGGTATTATTTCAGATAAACTTGAAATTATACCACTATAAGGTAGTGTAGGTTAAACTTTCAGATAAACCTACCCCTAAATAATTTGCAAATCAAAACCAGCTCTGGTTGTTTGCTTAATGTCAGTTAATCTCTTCTGTCCAAGTTAGTGACTGTTGGCCAGAATAAGCAGTGAAGTAGCCCGGGTCTAATGCCACTGGTCCAAAAGGATAGATCAGTGGTTCTCAACTACGGGGCTGGGGCCCACTAGGGGCACTCAATATACCAGGTAATTTACTCAAATACAAGACAAAATAAACATTAAAATAAGTTTCTTATTTTAATTCAACTGCAGGTTTCCCACTGACTAAAAAACTTGTAGACTTTTTATACCTGCAAAAATGTATTAATATGTGTTATTTTATCAATTTTCAGGGCTTGTTTTGATTGTTCCATGGATGCCTTATAGCTAAACAACCCAAGAGACTATTAACTACAATTTTTTTTTCTTTTAACTATACTAAAGTCTAATTAAAACATCTACAAATGTATAAACATGATCAGAGATCAGGTAAAAACCATAGAGACTTGTTCAATGGTTAGCCGTTGGGGGGCAATCTTAGATGGGTGTGCTTTTTGAGTACAGCTATCACTGTGTGATGAGGTGCACCTGGGGCCGGTTTCACAGAGCTATTTTAGACCGGTCTATAGTGTTAGACAAGTCTAAAATTTGCTCATAGACTAGTCTAATGCAAGTTAGACTGTTTCACAAAAGTAAAGACTGACTTAATTTAGACAAAAAAAATAGACACTTTACCCCCAGGCTAACTTAGGGTCAGTGCCCGGTTGCATAAAGCACCTTAAGTTTTTCCCTTAAGTATGATACTTAAGGGGCGATTTACCCTTACCTAAGAGAACAACTTAAGGGTGTTGCATATAATCTCTTAAACGGTTCTCTTAGGTAAGGGAAACATTTAAGTGTTTCACGACAGCGATCCTGGATTCACGTTATAAAAGTCTGTTGTTGCCATAGATACGCAAAACACTAACATGTCGGAATATCACGTGTCAGTCCAGTGACGCTATCACGCAACACGGCGTTAGCTCCGAACGTGGCGGCAGTTTGTATTGTTCACCGTCTCATGCTTTGGCATTTGTTTAGGTTTTGTGAATGCACTTCTGGCTCTGTGTCTCGAAATACAGCTGAGTATATTTCCATAGCATACCTGTTTTCTTCTGTCAGGATTCCTTTTAAAACACAGAATCAGCTCGTTCTCCTGTAAATTTTTTGTCGGCCACACACTCTCCGTGCGCGCACTGACTTAACGTTGTGATAGTTTACATGCGAGTCGCGTGTAATGACAGACAGACAGCCGTCTAGTTTGATAGCGATGTCAAATATTGCGCGTCGATCAAATCGGTATTCTTGCAACAATTTTTCATGGCTAAATTGGTCCAAAGGGTTCTCCTTATTCCCTATGATCTTCAGCTGGTTTCATAAATTCAGCCATGTCGTCTTATTTTTGTCCGCGTTACTCTTAAGGTTACGATTTCCAAACCTTAAAGGGATACTCCACCAGTTTTTATTATTAAACTATGTTATTCCCTTAACTAAGACGAGTTGATACATACCTCTCTCGTCTCAGTGCGTGCACTATATCGCTCTGTATTGCCGCAAAACTATGTTAGCACTTAGCTTAGCCCATGCATTAAATATGGGCCAAGCAGAGAAGCGACCAAACACTTCCACGTTTTCCCTATGTAAACACAGTTACTCGAGTAGTGTAACTTGACCTGGGCTGGTGACACAAAATAAACCGTTGCGCTTTTCTAAGCGTTTAAAATTGATGACTATATTGTATGGCGGAATACCATAACAATTGCTTTTGAGCACTTCGACTTGGCGCAATAATATCTTCACTCGTGAAAAGTCCTCTTACCGGCTCCCGCTTCCTCTCCCCCTCCCTCTGACATTTCCGTCAATACAACGTGACATGCGCCGGTAGTAGTAGTTCAAGCGGAGTTGACGAAGTAACAGGTTGTTGGAAGCTAGTTTGTGTACAATAATGGTTAAAGCGTGCATCGTAAAGGGTTGTGAAAATAAGGAGAATGTACATAGTGCTGTCATTTTTCACCGAATTCCAACACACCACATACAGCGGAGAGCTTGGTTAGCTGCTTTGAACAAGAATCCCAAAACACCATTGATGACTCTGAAGAAGTGGCGTGTTTGCTCCGAACATTTCACAAAGAAGGACTATACCTGCACAGGAACACGCCTAAAGGATGAGGCTACACCAACAATATTCAGATCACTTACAGAAAGCCCGTGGTCTTTCGCCAGCTCCGGTCTGTTCTGGATCATATCTTTCTTGCCTCTCACGGTCCACAAGAGCTAATTCCTCCTCCGTGTACTCGGGTTCAAACAGATATGGCTCTGGGTCTTCTAAAAGAAGTCATAATCATCTACAAAGTCGGCCATTGCAAATGATCTGCAGTTTGCTAATAGCACAGGTAGTAAAAGTCACGTTGGTAGTATTGACGGAAATGTCAGCAGCTGGATGCTATTGGAGGGAGGGGGAGAGGAAGCGGGAGCCGGTAATCTTTTCACGAGTGAAGATATTATTGCGCCAAGTCGAAGTGCTCAAAAGCACTTGTTATGGTATTCCGCCATACAATATATTCATCAATTTTAAACGCTTAGAAAAGCGCAACGGTTTATTTTGTGTCACCAGCCCAGGTCAAGTTACACTACTCGAGTAACTGTGTTTACATAGGGAAAACGTGGAAGTGTTTGGTTGCTTCTCTGCTTGGCCCATATTTAATGCATGGGCTAAGCTAAGTGCTAACATAGTTTTGCGGCAATACAGAGGGATATAGTGCACGCACTGAGACGAGAGAGGTATGTATCAACTCGTCTTAGTTAAGGGAATAACATAGTTTAATAAGAAAAACTGGTGGAGTATCCCTTTAAGTTATACTTAGGGAAATTACCGTTAAGGGGTTTTATGCAACACTTAACGATTACTTAAGTGAAAAAACAGCATTTAAGGGAAATTCTAAGTGTTTATGACGTTTCACTTAACCCTCATGTGGTGTTCGGGTCAATTTGACCCGGAGAAGATTTTCTTTTTCCCGAAAATACTAGTTAATGTTATCGCTTTGGACTGAAACTTAGTGACTTTGTTCCCAAACGGTTTAACTAAATCTCAGGTTTTTTTTGAAAATTTTCTTATTTTTTTGTGGGAGTTTTGTTACATTGTTACACTTGTGGTGTTCCCGGTCAAAAATGACCGGCCTATAGAAAATAGCTTATAAGTCACTCATTATACCATATTTTCACCCAATCTTGGATTCAATCTTTTTGTGAACTTGTTCTCTTTCAATTAGGACTGGTTTTATATTTCTGTTTGCATCTGATTAATCGGGGGCCTCATTTATCTGAAAGTAGGCATCTCATTTTTTGAGTAAACAACAAATAATTTATGAGTAAATTTGGAAATATGAAAAAAAAAAATGAAAAAAATGGCTACTGTTGATCACACTAGTCTACTCTAATGTTTCACCAGGAATTTTGTTTTGAAACTTTTGTTTTGTAAAAAATATGGCACATAGTCACACTTGTGGTGTTCCCGGTCAAAAATGACCGGCCTATAAAAAATAGCTTATAAATCACTCATTATACCATATTTTCACCCAATCTTGGATTCAATCTTTTTGTCAACTTGTTCTCTTTCAATTAGGACTGGTTTTATATTTCTGTTTGCATCTGATTAATCGTGGGCCTCATTTATCTGAGAGTGAGCATCTAATTTTTTTAGTAAAAAACAAATAATTTATGAGTAAATTTGGAAATATGAAAAAAAATATGAAAAAAATGGCTACTGTTAATCACACTAGTCTACTCTAATGTTTCACCGGGAATTTTGTTTTGAAACTTTTGTTTTGTAAAAAATATGGCACATAGTCACACTTGAGATGTTCCCGGTCAAAAATGACCGGCCTATAAAAAATAGCTTATAAATCACTTATAATACCATATTTTCACCCAATCTTGGATTCAATCTTTTTGTCAACTTGTTCTCTTTCAATTAGGACTGGTTTTATATTTCTGTTTGCATCTGATTAATCGTGGGCCTCATTTATCTGAGAGTAGGCATGGTCAAAAATGGTCACAATGGCCGACCATTGAAAGTGAATGGGAGAGACTGAAAATAACAGAACAATTTAGTTTTCAGGAGCATGTTCATTATTTTCATGTACACATATGAGCATGTGTGCTTGCAAACATCGAGCCTTTGGACCTGTGCATGTATCGATACATTTATACACACGCTACCCAGACACACACGTTAAAACACACAAACTTTTTTGAGTATTACACACATTCTTTTCCACAGAGAGAAATTTGATTCTACCCTAACCTGCATCTAATATACATTTATCCATCTGACATTACCACACACACACACACACACACACACACACACACGCACACACACGCACACACACACACACACACACACACAAACTGGCCGTGACTGCAGTGACCCGGCTTCAAAAGAATCTTTCTTTCATGGTCTTGTTTCATCACAGCTTCCAGACAAAATATTATGACATTTTGTTTTGGAACTGTGAGGTTCTCACACAGAACTAGACAATATTTACAAATATACATCATGTGATAGCACAGGCATATATAAAATGCCTCACAGCACCTTGCTTGTCATTCATTTGTGGCAGCACAATGGCAAAACAGCTCTGCACATGATGTTATTCATCAGATTTTTTACTCAGAAACTAGTGAGGAGGAGGAAATGCAGGATGCATCTTGCAGTGAAGATGTTTCTGAAGAGGAAGGCCTTCAGAAGAAAACCTGCCTTGCCTCATAGGTGGGGATGAAGGCCAGGACAAAGTTCCATCTTTTGACCAGAATGAAACGGTAACCTCAGCTGGGCCCTCATCACTGGAAGACTGCTCCTCATCAGTTGTTTCAAGCTCCGTAGCCGATTCAGTGGTGCCTTCCTCTTCAGAAACATCTTCACTGCAAGATGCATCCTGAATTTCCTCCTCCTCACTAGTTTCTGAGTCAAAAATCTGATCACGGCCTGTGTGTGTGTGTGTGGTAATGTCAGATGGATAAATGTATATTAGATGCAGGTTAGGGTAGGATCAAATTTCTCTCTGTGGAAAAGAATGTGTGTAATATTTAAAAAAGTTTGTGTGTTTTAACGTGTGTGTGTCTGGATAGCGTGTGTATAAATGTATCGATACATGCACAGGTCCAAGGGCTCGATGTTTGCAAGCACACATGCTCATATGTGTACATGAAAATAATGAACATGCTCCTGAAAACTAAATTGTTCTGTTATTTTCAGTCTCTCCCATTCACTTTCAATGGTCGGCCATTGTGACCATTTTTGACCATGCCTACTCTCAGATAAATGAGGCCCACGATTAATCAGATGCAAACAGAAATATAAAACCAGTCCTAATTGAAAGAGAACAAGTTGACAAAAAGATTGAATCCAAGATTGGGTGAAAATAAGGTATAATGAGTGACTTATAAGCTATTTTTTATAGGCCGGTCATTTTTGACCGGGAACACCACAAGTGTGACTATGAGCCATATTTTTTACAAAACAAAAGTTTCAAAACAAAATTCCTGGTGAAACATTAGAGTAGACTAGTGTGATCAACAGTAACCATTTTTTTTTTTTTTTTTTTTCATATTTCCAAATTTACTCATAAATTATTTGTTTTTTACTCAAAAAATGAGATGCCTACTCTCAGACAAATGAGGCCCCCGATTAATCAGATGCAAACAGAAATATAAAACCAGTCCTAATTGAAAGAGAACAAGTTGACAAAAAGATTGAATCCAAGATTGGGTGAAAATATGGTATAATGAGTGATTTATAAGCTATTTTTTATAGGCCGGTCATTTTTGACCGGGAACACCACAAGTGTGACTATGAGCCATATTTTTTACAAAACAAAAGTTTCAAAACAAAATTCCTGGTGAAACATTAGAGTAGACTAGTGTGATCAACAGTAGCCATTTTTTTCATTTTTTTTTTTCATATTTCCAAATTTACTCATAAATTATTTGTTTTTTACTCAAAAAATGAGATGCCTACTCTCAGACAAATGAGGCCCCCGATTAATCAGATGCAAACAGAAATATAAAACCAGTCCTAATTGAAAGAGAACAAGTTGACAAAAAGATTGAATCCAAGATTGGGTGAAAATATGGTATAATGAGTGACTTATAAGCTATTTTTTATAGGCCGGTCATTTTTGACCGGGAACACCACAAGTGTGACTATGTGCCATATTTTTTACAAAACAAAAGTATCAAAACAAAATTCCTGGTGAAAATGTTAAGTTGACTAGTGTGATCAACAGTACCAATTTTCTTCAGATTTTATTTAATATTTCCAAAATTATTCAAATTTTTTTTTTAAATTACTCAAAAAATGAAATGCCTACTCTCAAATAAATGAGGCCTATGATTATTCAGATGCAAATCAAAATATAAAACCAGTCCTAATTGAAAGAGAACATGTTGACAAAAAGATTGAATCCAAGATTGGGTGAAAATATGGTATAATGAGTGATTTATAAGGTTTTTTTTATGGCCCGGTCATTTTTGACCGGGAACACCACAGGTGTTATAGGGTTTTGAACACCACATGAGGGTTAAAAAAACCGTTAAGTAACACTTAAGGGTATTTTTCTGCAACACCCTTAGGTTTAAGGGAAACATAAGGGCGACTTTAAGGGAAAATTACACTTTATGCAACCGGGCAAAGGTGTCTAAGACTCTATGTTACCTTGGCAACCAGCAGTAACAATCAGATACATTACAAACAGCCAAAAGAAAAGGGAAAATTGCTCTTACCATATACAGTATATTCATCACAATTTCAGTGGTGTCTTTAAGTTTCTCTTGGGGTCCTCCAACCATTTTTTGGATATTTCCTCTTAAATATTTCTTTTTTGGCATCTTGTACTATGTTTTTGTATCTTTTCTGTACGTCTTTAACGCTCCGCTCAACGGTCGGATTAACGCTGTTAACTGTTGTAGCAATCTTTTTCCAAATTAAACATTTCTTCTTGTTACTACATTCTCCGCTAAATTCCCCAAGTAAAATGTCCTTGTAACTGTTATACCCCTCCAACAAACACATATTTTCCGCTGGGTTAAACTGCACAGGAGTGCGTTTCCCGAAAGCATCGTTATCCAACTATGATCGCAATTTCCATTGAACTCTATTGGTAACGACGGAACTTGCGACCATAGTTGGCTTTGGGAAACGCACCCCTGAGCGGTTGAATGCGCTTACTCGATCCGGCATGTTTTTTGTTTTGAAAAGTGTCTTATTTTACCTAGAATGCATTGCAGTGTAGTCCTACTTAAGATAGTCAGAGTCTTAAGTGCTTAGTGCAACGGTCTGATTTAGATGTCTATATGAAGTCTGACTATCTACTATATCTAAGCCATAGTCAAAGTCTATCTTTGTGAAACCGACCCCTGATGCTAAGGCTACACCACCCATGAGACGAGATGCATCCAAAAGCTTATGCCGAGGACTTGTTGCTTTACAGGGCAATGACTTTACAGGCAGCATTTTCACATGAAGGTACCCCACGAAACTGTTTTCGGACAGACTTTTGAGGCAGCATAACAGTTTAATGATCTACCTGTACGACAAAATAAAGTGAGCTTTGGTGATAACTAAGTGGATATTTAAGTGGATATAATAGTAATTTCTCGCTAGAAATAACATCAAAAGTGGAAAACGTTGGTCAAAAAAGTTAATTTACACACAAACTGACCACCAACAGCAACTTTTAGAAGCAATCTTTATTTTTCAGCTCAACTGTCACATAATGGAAAGCACAGGATTCTGGGATATCAAAGACAGTGAAGGATACAAGGATACATCTATGCTGCCTTCAAATATCGATCAGATGAAGGTCTCTCAGGAGACAGGAAGTGAAGCTAACGCTGGATTCAAACTTGCCTTGATGCCTTCTTACCTTGGAATGCATCCTCTGAAGGCAACATTTTTAAGCTTTCGAACATATAGCCATCAATCAGATGAAGGTACCAAGGGAGGAAGGAAGTTAAGCTAACATTGGATTCGGACATAGCTTGATGCCTTCCTACCTTGGCATGCATCCTCCGATGGCAGCATTTTTAAGCTTTCAGACTCAGCCAGGGTCAGTGTTTCCCAACCCTGTTCCTGGAGGCACACCAACACTACATGCTTTCCAACTCTGCCTAATCAAATAAACCTGATTCAACTCATCAGCTCATTAGTAGAGTCCCTAAGACCAGAAATTGATGGGTGCGATAAAGGAGACATCCAAAATGTGCACTGTTGGTGTGCCTCCAGGAACAGGCTTCTGCTCTAGGTCACCATCAATCCGCACAATCCAATCCTCATTTTACTGTCAGGGGGAAGACAGCATGTCCTGCTTCGCTTCTCTCCTTGCACACATGAAGTTGGCATGAAACAGAGTTTGCGAGTGAAATGACTACTCGAACAAGACAAAAGTAGGGTGGGATTTGATTTTGTCCATTGAAAATTGATTGGATGGTTGAAATTGGTAAAAACTGTCAATTTTAATTTCATGGCGACTTTAAGGCCCTTTCAAGAGAACAACATCTCCAAGGTTGATCTAAATCCGGAAAATATAAACCTGAGGTTAAAATTCAAAAATTTTGATCCTACCACAATCATTCCTTGCAATCATTTCTCATTTGAGGCCTAACACTTGCACAGTTTGAAAAATAGACTATATTTTGTCTCTATCATTCTTAAAACATTTTGTCATTTCTAAATATTTACAGATGGTTGATCCTAATAGTTCTTTTCCCTAAACAGTCCATGTTTTGTTTTTGTGATCTTCAGGGTACAAGTGTTCTAATTTGGGAGTGTTGGGTGAATGGAAATTCCTCATTACGTAGCCACATCATTGGTGTCTTCTTCCTCTAAGGCCCTTGACACAACACTGAAAACAGGGACGTGCAGAGAGTGTGGGCAGGGGCTCAAATGTAAAAAAGGGCATCTATCACTACGGAGCAATTCTAAAATGTAAATTGCTAATAATAAGTTAGATAATTTTATCATCACCCTGGTATACATTGCAAACAGACTGTGTGTTCTCAATTAATGAATACGAGACTACTGAAACAAGTACAAAGTATATAAGGATGCAGAGTATGCATTGAAAGCCTACTTCGTGCCAAAAGCTAACATAGTAGCTGAACACCATGCCTTCCATAAATGCTGTCAGGCATCTCACGAGACAGTTTTACAGCACATTGTTGCTTTGCGAGAGCTTGTTATTTCATGTGAGAGTTGGTGCCAGAACTGACAGAACGATTCATGATCAGTTCGTAGATAATGTGCTTATCCCACGAATATGTGAGAGAATTTTACTAGAAACTGATCTCAAACTGGACAGCTGTTACAATAGCAAGTCAGGGGTGTGTTTCCCATACAGGGACGTAACTTGCTGCCTAACCACCATAGTACGATACATCATTAAAGAAATCAACCACTTAGACATGACTGTTTCCCGAAACTGTACTGTTGCAAATTTGTTGTTCAATCACGTTGGCTTGATGTCAAGCAGGTGGTGGAATAATGGGGAGGGACCTAATGTCTGCACTTCCCACGAGGATTGAAAAATATCAAGTCCTGCCTCCTAATGCCCTTCATGTGCCTGCTTCTCCTGCACTAGTCTTTTAGTACTGAGTCAACTGAGTTTGTTAATGCTAAAAACTTTATACACTGCATAAAGCTGGATGAAACGGTCACACCTGTGCTCCAAATACTTTGCTGTCTGCCACTCTTGGTTCGTAGAGCTGTGTCAGAGGAACGCTAGCAAGCAGCTGGGGTGATAAAGCACATCGACGCCTCTGCATGGGTGTCCCCAATTGTTGTTACGCAGGAAAAAATCAGGCAAAGTTAGGATGTGCATTGACCTCAGAGAGCCAAAGAAAGCAGTGATTGTGGACTCTTTTCCATTACCACACATGGATGAACTACTCTCTGCTTTAAAGGGTTCTACTGTTTTCTCTACCATCAACCTGACTAATGATTACCACCAAGTAGGGGTGTCGTGATATACCGGTATTTGACGATAACCATGATATTTAAAAAATGAAATATCGTTATCGTGTTAATTAGGGGTGTCACAATATACCTCGGTGATAATCGTAATATTTCAAACGAATAGTGCACGTATGATACTATGGCGGGTAGCGCGGGTAGATGCTACTGCCGCGTAAAATTATGACAAGACTCTACCCACATACCAAGATAGTTAACTCGGGACAAAAGGGAGCAATACTAGAAACCTGTTCACCCACCTTCGCGTCCTTTTTTTTTTTTGCAGATTTCGCCACTGTACAAGAGAGTAAGTTGCCATTATTTTGCCAGTCCTGAAATGGGAAATGTAACATTAAGTCAAGTCAAGTCACCTTTATTTATATAGCGCTTTTTACAATACAGATTGTATCAAAGCGCTTCACAGTGATAACATAACATGAAAACAATATAACAAAGTTTGTTTCTAAAAGAAAATTGCGTCAGCGTCCACCTTAAGTAAGGCAGATCAATAACATTATTGAATATTAAATGTCCCCAACTAAGCAAGCCAAAAGCCAAGGCAACAGTGGCAAGGAACCAAAACTCCATCAGGTGACAGAATGGAGAAAAAAACCTTGGGAGAAACCAGACTCAGTCGGGGGGCCAGTTCTCCTCTGGCCAACGAAGGAACAGTGCATGATTCGGGCAGCATTACAAGTCAGATTGGATCGGAACATTTAGAGTATTTATCTATTTCCATCTTTTGGAAGTCCAAGTAATCACGCCGGTATTAAGACGAGTTGTTGAGGATCAGTGCCGTCCACCATAGAGAGTCCATATCGCCCGTGTTGAGTCGTCAATTCACAGGCTTTGTGATTGGAGCATCTGAAGTCTCCGTGAGAGGCTGGATACAAACTGGAGCTGAAGAACGCCATTTTCTCGGGACTCGCGTCCCGAGATAACAGCAGAAAAGCAAAAAGGGAAAATAATTAGCGTAGCTGCTGTTCATAATGATGATTTCCATAACACAGGCGTAAATGATAAAACATGAAGACAGTGACTCTTGCGTCCCAAAATCACCCCCCTCCGTCCCCCAGTTAACTCAGCCTTGCTTACTGACCTCTACGTCCCTCCTGCTGCTGAGACCTAACCACAATCTCACAATCTCTCCGCAACCCAACCATACGCGCCAACCCGTTTGACTAAGGCTGTCGAGCCCCACTGGTGCGTTAATATGCAGTTTCAGTGGACAACGGTTCCCTATGGCATACCACCTACCGCAACACAATATCTGCCCAACCACCCGTCATTCACGCAATATACACAGGAACGTAATGACTGTAAATACTATGCAACCTATACAAATAACCTACAGTCTCTTCAAGTTTTATAGTATTAAATGCATTTGATCTGATTCAGCAGTGGTATAAAAGGTAAGCATTATGTAAATGCTTGGCTAAAGAGATGCGTCTTTAATCTAGTTTTAAACTGGGACAGCGAGTCAGAGCCTCGAACAATATCAGGAAGGCTATTCCAGAGTTTAGGAGCTAAGTGTGAGAACGCCCTCCCTCCTTTAGTGGACTTAGATATCCTAGGAATGACCAGAAGCCTCGAATTTAGTGATCTTAAAGAACGCGATGGATTGTAGGGCGATAGAAGGTCCATTAAATACACAGGACCTAAACCATTTAGGGCTTTATAGGTCAGTAATAGTACTTTGTAATTGATACGGAACTTGATAGGTAACCAGTGTAGAGATGATAAAATTGGTGTTATATGATCATATTTTCTTGACCTAGTGGGAACTCTAGCGGCTGCATTTTCGACAGACACGTTGCGGTCTAGTATAACTCCCAGGTCCTTTACCGTAGAGGATAAAGTAACAGGACATCCTTCTATATTAAAGTTGCATTGTAAGTGGTTTTGTGGGTAGTTTTTTGGACCAATAAGTAATACCTCCGTTTTATCTGGATTTAGTAGCAGGAAATTACGCGTCATCCAGCATTTTATATCTTTAAGACACTCTGTCAATTTTGATGAGTTAGTGTTTTCATCTGGCCATGATGAAATATATAATTGAGTGTCATCAGCATAGCAGTGGAAATTAATTCCATGTTTTCTTATAATATTACCAAGTGGCAGCATATATATTGAGAATGGCAGAGGGCCTAACACCGATCCTTGCTCCATATTCTACTGACGTTATCTTCAATTTTTCCCCATTTAAACAAACAAAATGGTAACGGTCCGATAAGTACGATCTGAACCAGCTTAATGCCTATCCCTGAACACCAGTGTAGTTTTGTAGTCGATCCAAGAGTATTTTATGATCGATAGTGTCAAACACAGCATTAAAGAGCATATTGCAGGTTTAAAAAAAATCTAAATTAATATATAACCTTGTATGAAAATACCATATGAAAAGGTAATGCAGGATTTAAAATGTTTTAAAACGACATAAGGGCACAAATTTAGTAGATAAAGTGAGCGTTTCTTTGACTGCTCGTAAAAACCTTTTTTTTTTCAATATCGCGTCATTTTACGTCACCAGAGGGAGGGAGCATCAGCAGCGCAGATAGGTTTGTATTCAGTACAAGCGGGTAAATTTGCTTTTTTATACTCAGAATGACAATTTGGAATGTAACAACATATTATACAGTTATTTGTTTTATTAGGAAAATACCATATACATAAAAAGAATTGGGCTTTTTTTCACGTTTTATAAATGACTTCACATTATATGTACATCTTTTGGAACAAACAAAAAACAAAAAAGCAATGAAAACATGTAATGCTTTGAAAGCACTGGATTTTATTCAAAACTTTTTTTGTATTTTTTATTTCCTGGCAGCTAATGTTAATGTGATATTGTGAATATGTACATGTTCTTGTGGCATCGAATTAAAAAAAAAAAGTCAGTAAGAGCGGTCGTGAATCAGTGTTTTCGGTAGTTTTTGTATTTTAATTTATCATTTTCATCATGGTAAATTATTGTGTTTGTGGAGGTTGCAAAAACTCCGGCCTGTCAGGACATCGAGTCAGGTTTCCTAAAAAGAAAAGGGACGGTGCTGTCTATCGTGCCTGTGTGCGGTTTGTGCAGCTGTAGAGACAGGATTTCTCTTCCGCATCGGCTTCGAAAAACGCGATCGTGTGTAGCGTACACCAGATCTGAGGAACAAAAACGTGTATATCAGGAATAAAAATATCTATCTGTCTCTCGATGAGAAACCGCTAAGTTATATCACGTAACGTTAGTCTGGACGGATATTAATGAGCATGGCATACGCGCCTGATCAATATAGTTTATTCTGTTATTGGTAAATTCCAATACTCCTAGATGACCAATAATAGCTTTGCTATTAACTGATATACGATGGTAATAATCTATATACACCTCACATTTTACCAAACAGAATGAACGATGCACTATTAACTATTACACTATTAATTAAAACTCACAGTGAACAGCATTAAATATAAAAACACATATGCCTTACCTTTTTGTTGCAGTGCAGTTTTTATTGCAATAATGTTTTGCCAACAGCACTACAGTCCTCATTTTTTATTGCTGCTTCCATTCTCCTGTCCTGATTGCTATTATTTAATTTCTTCGTTAAAAAAACATCCAGGGAAGATTGAATAGGCCTGTTCTTTTAACGTTTACTCAGTATCTGACAGCTAGGCTAATCAAAAATATGCGCGATTAAGTGATGCAATAAACTGCGGCTGCGTACACTCACTCCACACAAGTTTTTTTATAATAATACTTTTGCAATAATGTGTGTCTCCTCTGACCGTTGTTCTGTCTAACATTAATCCTGGCCTGTCCCTGCTCTCTCAGCAGCATAGCAGGCTCATAATTGTAAGGCTGTCGTCCGTGGTCTGTCATACGAGTAAGTCCGAAATGTCATTGCGATCCATTGTTTTCCTGTTGTTTGAATGGTTTGAATCGACCGCTCTCCCGCCCGTTACGTCACGCCCGTCACGCCCATTTTCAGATGCGGAAGTAAAATTCTCTCACAAAAACGACTCCAGAAGCCAATGTAACGTATTTATAAGTATATTTTAACGAAAATCGAATTACTACATTGTTTTTCTATACATTGACTCGTTGGGTCCTCTAACCTGCAATATGCCCTTTAAGATCGAGTAGAACTAATATTGAGATACAGCCTTGGTCAGAAGCTAAAAGTAAATCATTTGTAATTTTAACTAGCACAGTTTTTGTGCTATGATGCGGTCTGAATCCTGACTGAAATTTTTCATATATCTCATTTTCTTGCAAGAAAGAGCACAATTGAGCGGACACAGTTTTTTCTAGTATTTTAGACGTAAATGGAAGATTTGAAATCGGTCTGTAATTTGCTAAGTTATTTGGATCTAATTGCGGTTTCTTAATGAGAGGTTTTATTACTGCCAGCTTGAATATTTTTGGAACATGACCTAAAGATAAAGACGAGTTAATAATATTAAGAAGAGGCTCTTCCACTACAGGTAACACTTCTTTCAGAAATTTAGTTGGTATTGGATCTAATAAACATGTTGTTGGTTTAGATGCAATGATAAGTTTATTTAGCTCTTCCTGTCCTATAGTTGTAAAGCGGTGTAGTTGTTCCAGAGGGGCCATAGTTGAGGCTGAATCATAAGACACCATAGAGGATTGTACATTTACAATTGTGTTTCGGATGCTTTCTATTTTCTCATTGAAGTAGTTCATAAAATCATTACAGCTATACTGTAACGGAATATTTTGCTCTGGTGATGTCTGTTTATTTGTTAGTCTAGCCACGGTGTTAAATAAAAACCTTGGATTATTTTGGTTATTTTCTATTAGTTTGCGGAGATGCTCTGCCCTGGCTGCTTTTAGAGCTTTTTTATAACGTGACATACTGTCTTTCCACGCGATTCTAAAGACCTCTAAATTAGTTTGTTTCCATTTACGCTCTAGGTTACGAGTTTCTCTCTTGATAGCATGCGTAGCACTGTTGTACCATGGTGCATTAACCTGATAACTCTTGACGCCTTTCTGTGTTGTATTATATTTACATCCCTTGGGACTTTTAGACCAAGGGGTGCTCAATCAGATATAAATTTATGGATTTATATTTACTTCAAATATCTTTAGAGATCAGTATTTTTCCCCCCTATTTTTACCCAAAATTTTACCCAATAAATGTAATTTATGTTTCATTCATACTTGACGCCGAAGAGTGCTCCAAAGTCCACAAGTAAGACTCATGAGAAATAGGTTCCAGGAAATCCCTAATATGGGCAAAGACATCTGGCGTGTCACTGTAGCTGAATAAAACACAGATAGAGACATTTTGACTGATTAAACATGAAGATAATTATTGTGAGGAAGTATTTTTTATCTGTGTTCTTCAAGCCATATCAGGTGTTTTCATAAGGATAATGTATGTTTATAATGCAATGCTAATCGACATAGCCTTTATCACTGTATGTAATACTAGAAAATAATATTATTTCTATTTGACTGATAGTGTTATTTTTTGCTTATTTTTTCAAGATTTCAAATAGATATTGCGATATACAGTTGTGAATTATTTTGGCCACGGTAACCATGTAGTGAAAAATCTGATATCGTAACAGCCCTACTACCAAGTGTCGCTGCACGTAGACAGTCGTGACCTCATGGCCTTTATTACTCATGACGAACTGTCCCACTTTTATCGTGTTCCTCACGGATTGGCTTCAGTGCATGCAGCATTTCAGAAGATGATGATCATCATCCTGACTGGCTTGTCAGGGGTTAAAAATTACCTGAGTGACATTACCATCCACAGAGATGGCATGACTATGCATGACAAAGCACTTCAAGCGGTCTTACAATTACTAGACGGTCTTACAATAACTAGAAAGAAGCTGCTGGCTTGCAGCTCAATATATAAGAGAAGTGTCGCTTCCGGCAAACCAGCCTGCTGTTCTTGGATCATACTGTTACAGTGGAGGGTTTTCTTCCTGATGAATCATGTGTACAGGCGATTCAAAATGCCACTGTTGATTATCTGTCACATTTAGCCTTAATGCTTCTCCTGCAGATAATGCTGTTGTTCCAGCTCCTGTTGATAATGTTGATGAAGAGTTTATTTTAGTGCTGTCAATCGATTAAAAAAATTAACTAGATTATTCACACATTTTTTTTCTGTGATTAATCGCTTTTTTTTTTTTTTTAGTTTTATATATATTTTATAATGTAGTAATTTTACAGTTAATCTCCAAATTAATGTAGAGACAACATAAATACAATATATTGTAAATACTTGTTTAAAGGGGTCATATAATGCCATTTTTGTACAAGCTAGTATGATTCTTATAGGGTCTAAATTAAAAGTTTGTAATATACTTTAATTAAAAATTCTCATTAGTATTGTAAGAAAACACTTATTTTACTTGGTCAAAAACAGCTCTGTTTTCAGCACGCCGTTTCAGTGCATATGACTTTAAATGATAATGAGCTTTGCTCACCCCGCCTCTCTGTTCTGTGTGTACACCGTTTGTAACACAATAACACAATAACCATAACGCGTTGTTCAGTATAAACGTGGGATTATGAATTATATTGAGAACATCATACATAGAAAACATGCCGTAATGTACCCTAAGTGTAAACCTTAGACGCATTCATTGTGAAGCGTGCAGCTAGCGATTTGCAAAGATTAATATAAATATTAATATAAAGTTTAATAAAACGTTACACTCACTTCAGTTGTTCTAGAGGTTCAGCAGGAACACGAATAGCTGGTACCGATCCTTTTTTCATGAGCAGCTTCTTAGCAAAACCAGCTCATACTGACCCTCGTTTATAAAGCAGTCCACTGAGAAATGATTCGCGCAAACATGAAAGCATTGACGTTGCTCGTGGGAAATATTCCCTTCGAAAACAAACTCAGCCACTGCGTCTTCAGCGGTTCGGATTTAGGAACATTAAAATGACTGCTGTGTTCGTTATTACACCCAAGAACAGAACACCACAATCGCTTAGACGCCATTCTGCTCATAGACAGTGCTCCAGCATATCAACAATGACCGCGCCGGTCCGCGCGGACTATGATTGACAGCTCCCTCACGAGCGAGGGCAGGTCTGTCTTGAAACGATGCTGTCAATCAACAATCGTGGGAGGGGCTTCCGAGCGTGTGACGTCACAAAATCGAACGGCTCAATTTGAGGCAGGGGAAAACATAAAAGGAGATTAAAACAAAAACACTGGATGGATTTTTATCATTTTATGATGGTTGTGTACAGGCACTGCCAACACACATTTCAGTACAATCAACTTATAAAAGTGCATGTACCATTATATGACCCCTTTAATGGCATCTTTTTATGAACAAAGGCCAGTATCACTGATACTAATAAAGCTACTGATTTCACGAGTTCGCACTTACAAATAAGTCAGATAGAATAAATGTGTATTTGGCGTGCTGTCCGAGGAGAGGGCTCTGGGTTAGGTATTCGGCCCGAACCCAGAGTACTCCCCCCGTATTCCTGGCTGTGAAAGAATAAGCCAAGAGTGAGGAGTCGGGTGGTGGAGGGATGCTGAAACTGTCAAGGAATGTTAGGTGAGTTGGCAGAGTGAATATATATACATGCTTCCTCTCGTGCTGATGGGGTAGATATGGTAATTGTTTGATGACAAGTTGATTGCAATGATTGTTTGAACGTGCTCCTCCCGAACTTTGTTTATAAAACATAATTTCACGAGTTCGCACTTACAAATAAGTCAGATAGAATAAATGTGTATTTGGCGTGCTGTCCGAGGAGAGGGCTCCGGGTTAGGTATTCGGCCCGAACCCAGAGTACTCGCCCCAAAAGCTGCAAATAAAATGCGGGACAGGTGCCAGAATTATGTTGATGACCCCCCAAAACTTGCAGAGTGCAAAGCTTAAAGTATCAGCCATGGGAAGGGGTTAGTCACTGGAAGGTTTCTTCTAACATAGGACGGGAGTTGGTTGTCTTAAGGGTCGGATAGGTGTGCCTCTCAGGTAGTAGGCTGGGGATGGTCTACTGCGGAAGCGAAGGAGATGACACTGCTCCGGCAGTGGAGCAAGTTTGGACGGAGTAATGGAGCTCCTGCGGGAGCGGAGTGGATGACATTGTCGAGTTATCTGGGAATTTTGTGCATCAGTATTTGCTCCTAATTTGAAAAGAGCATCAGCCAACCACAGGGGACACAGAGAACAACTCCAAATAACTTTTCAGAAGGATTTATTAAGGTTGATAACCTTAAAGAGAAGAAGAAAACAAAGAAAAACAAAGAAAAGAAAAGGATACATAATTACTTCTGATTATACTTTCAAATGTGAACAAATACAATGTAAATAAAGATTTTAACACATACAACTGTCCAAATATTTGTTCATTTACATATTTAAGCTTTCTTCCTTTCCTTATTCAATACACAATATTATAAATTTCCACAAACTAGTTAGAAAAACGTGGTATCTGTCACTGTTGCATTTCTTATTAACACACAAAGTTGCATTTTTTTATGAACACATGAGAACTGTGCACCATACACTTAAATAACAACCAAAACATGACATTCACTGTTCTCCTCTATATTGTAAATTATAATAGTCAAATAACACAGATTTAAGTGATAATCAGTACTTCACGCAATTAAAGAGAGATGTCATACCATCAGTGTCCCTGAGATGACCGATTGCTGATGCGTTTCCCGTCTTACGCGTTACTCTCCTCAGCCTTTTAACTTTTTAGCATGCTTCATATTCATGCAGAAATTACTCATGCATTGAATTCGCGTCGTTAATGCACTGAAACGATCGCGTCTTTCACTAACTCTGCACTCTAGTTCTGTGTGCGTGCATCTGCATGTGAGTTTTTTTCCTTCCGCATTCACTCGGCATTCTCTGCCACTCTTCGTCACTCAATTTTAAATTCGGCTTCTCAGTTTCGCCGTTTTTATTTTAACAGTGCATCAATCTCAGACACAAATCAGCTCTTTAGCGTCACAGACATTGCTGCGGCATTGGACCAGACTTGCTTTACGACTTGCTTTGAGTAATGGAGCCCCTGCGGGAGCGGAGTAGATGACACTGCTGCAGCAGTGGAGGAAGTTAGGACGGAGTAACGGAGCCACTGCGGGAGCGGAGTAGACACTGCTGCGGCAGTGGAGCAAGTTTGGACGGAGTAATGGAGCTCCTGCGGGAGCGGAGTAGATGACACTGATGACTGGGATCTCCCTGGCACATGACACATTGAAAACAAGCCAAGCGTTGTGGTCACCCATTCCCCTGATGCAAACCTCGCCATCTCACGGTGTCACAGTGTCTGGTTGTTCCCTGGGTTAAACACTAGAGGTCCTCAGTTTTCACGGTGTCATTCACATTAGACTATATTTCCCAGCATTCTGTTCTGCCACTCATCTGATCATTGCACACAGCTGTTTCCCGTCACCTTGTTAGTTCTGTGTGTATATATATCCTGTCTGTTTCAGTGTTTGTCACGGAGTCCTTGTTTATAGTCACCACACTTCGGTTGTTCTCGTTCTGTCTACCTTGTGTTTTGTTTCTTGTTTTGGACTGCTTGCCTGGATTTTGACCGCTGCCTGAACTAGTTTGTGAGTACGGATTACCCCTAAATAAAGTCATTGCATTTGGATCTCTCTCCCCAGTGTGTGTTCCGTGACACACGGGACACACATCCTGACCCTTCCTGTGGGGGAAGGGCAAGAGTCCGCAAAGCTGCCTGAACGCTGAAGGACAATCACACATTAACGCACACACATTCACAAACTTTGAACATTAAACTTAAAATATAAGCATGTCAATGTTTCCTATACTCCTGTGTGTTTCTCAGTTTATATTTACTGCATGTATGACGTTTGTTCGAAGGAACAAACTTGCTTTGAAGGAACTAAATGATTATAAAATCTGCATATATTATGTAACTCTGTATTCCTATAATCTTCATGTGACGTGTTTGATATCTCTGTAATTCTCTCAATCTAACGGAGCCGAATTCCGATAGCAGAATGCAGTAATGTGCATTCTTTTACACATTTCATAGTGCTGGAGCCGAACGGCTCAACACAATCTCCTCAGTCCAGTGGGCATCCCCCACAGAACAAAGAAAACTTTGTCCGCTTCAGATTCTCGGATGGTCATGGGTGGTTCGCGCAAACAGAGGCCTGAACCCAGTTTTTCCATAAAAGACTGACCCCACGAAGTTCCTATAGAGAGCTTTTTCCCTGTGAGAGGTTTCCGGTTCCATGGCTCCTTAGGGAGCTTTACGCCGTGTTTCACCTTTTTCTTTAATCTTTCTTTATTTTTGTCTTCGGACTTTCCTACGTTCAGTTTCAGTGAAATGAACGTAATCGGCAACTTCAACTTTAAAGAGACTCTTTGAACCAACCAGCAACTGCACCTCAAAGGACATTCAAACTAACGCGCTCCCTCGCTCTGAAAGACCACGTGAACGCGTGACACGAGGACAGAGACACACACACACGGTTTCGTTCTCAGCCACACGAAGAATCATGCAAGTATCGTAATTCCTATCGATCTAAATGCTTTAAGGTCTGTTACCCCATTCAGGGGATTTGATCTTTGTGTCTCTCAAGGTTCATTTTGTCTGTGGTTTGTGCCGTACTGCAATCTCTAATCCTGACCTTTAGTTTCACTTTCTCATCCTCTTACTCTCTCTCTCTCTCCCTCTCTCTGACTCTCTCTCTCTCACTCAATCTCTCTCTCTCTCACTCCCGTTGTTATTCGTTTGTCTCGTTAGTTTTACTGTTTACTGTACATACATGTATCCCGGGTTTAAATGTAGAATTCTGTATCCGTAGTTTCATTTTATTAAAACCATATTCTTGATTGCTTCTGTCTAAAATGCTCATTTTTACAAAGTCAATGAAATGTTTGATCTTGCTACAAAGCTTTACAATTCGTTACTATTTCAGTAACCTAAATTTGATAATAACAAGAAGGTGATTTTTCACGGCCAGAAAATAGCTTTTTTGAATTATAAGAAAGAGATATTTTTTTTTTTTAAATTGATGTTAATCTTACGGCCGTTTGCTGGACAGACAGATAACTAAATTAATTCCTTTAAAGTTATCTCATATAATCGATCTGTAATGAGACTATTGATATATTAATGACGAACCATAACTCATTGTGGTGATCATTCATGTCTACAATCGGTCTATTTGCAGCTTCGATGATTTAATGTAACTGTAATATGTGATATATGTTAATCATATTCCTGATTAATTATTAAAATTCCCTATATATCATTTGAGCTAATTTAATGTAATACCTAATGTTGTTACAGTGAGTTGAGAGGAGGATTGGGCACTTGCTGGAGGGGAAGAGATAATGATTCCGTGGGAATGGAGCGAGTTGGAAGAAGAAAAAGGGAGCGGAGAGATAGCACTGTTGTGGCAGTGGAGTGAGTTAGGATGGGCGACGGAGCTCCTGCGGAAGTGGTGGGCCTGTAAGGTTGGATGTATGAGAAAGTTGATACTGGAGAATTTTAGCTGATGAGGGTTCGTTGAGCTTCTTTGGTATGGAAGCGGTTTGAATGGATGTAACTTTTAAAGGCCTCCGATGACCAGCGGCCAAGCTCTTGAATCTGCTGCTGGGAGAGGCCTTTTTGGGCAGCTGTGGTTGCTGCGCCTATACGGAATGAATGGCTGGAAAAGTGGTCTGCTGGGATGCCTGATTGGAGCAAAATGGACTTGAGGTGTTTTTGGAACCAGAATCGTGTGACGGGTGATTGAAGTTGTCAGTAAAGAGTGGGTCGGAAGGGGACTTGGTCTGCGAGTTTCTGAAATGTAAGTATGCTAAGAGAGATTGGTATGGTTGGATTGGTGATGGGAGATTGAAGATGAATATGAAATGGCCTTTTTTTCATTTGATCTTTCTTACTTTGCTTTATGAAGTAAGAGATGGTTTCGTTGTCTAGCACTGATAGATCTGTGATTGTGGGGTAGTCTTTTGGAATAAAGCTGTAAGTGATGGTGAGTTCTGAGCATCTGAGAAAACCGAAAAAAGCCAATATGAACATTGCGTCCAGTGTATGGGCGGTGTTGGTGGAGTGGTAGCCTCGACGGAGGGTGGAGATGCACTTAGTGAGTATGTCTAAAGTTATTGGTTGTCTGGCATCTGGGCGGGTGGGTTGGTTTTTTTGTTTGGATGCTTTTGATGAGCACTGATGTCTGAGAATTTGCTATGTCTGTGGAAGGTGAACCAAAAAGGAGTTTGTGGAAGAATTGGATTCCGTTTAGATAACCTTTGATGGAGCAGGCTTTGAGGTTCTTGATTCTGTTGAGATAGGATATGAATGAAGTGACGGTGAGCAGAGAAAAATTGGGAAACGGCAGGTTGTATGTGGAGTGAAAATACTTAAAACTCTTCCATGCGGTTAAGTAGGATTGGAGGGTGCTGGGTGAAACCGCTTGAAGAATGGAATTACTAGAGGGATCAAGAAGTGGTTTCAATGGGTGGTTTATGGGAAAATCAGCTCTGAAAAGTGAGGTACTGGGGTTGGGAATGTGTCCGCATCTGGTGCCAGCAGCCTGAATTTCTGGAAAGCAAAATGAGAGAGAGAGTCAGCTATTTGATTTTTGGACCCGGGAACATGTTTTCCAGTTAAGATGAACTGATCGCAAGCTGCGATCCAAATGAGGCGTCTTAGGAGAGGCATTAGAGCGGTCTTTGTTGATGCAATGCACAGTTGCTTCATTATCGCAGTGTGCCATGATGCTGTTAGTTGACCATTCTTTACCCCACAGGAAAGCTGCTACTACTAAAGGATACAACTCGAACAGCGCTGAGGATGTTAGTGATTGCGGTGAGTCTAACAGCTGGGCGGGCCATGTAGACGCAAACCAATGGCCTTGGTAGAATCCCCCGACGGAGGGAGCAGCGTCAGTGAACAGTTGGATATCCACGGGGAGAGAAATCAGATTATTATAGAAAAAGGACATGCCGTTCCATTGTTTAAGGAAGGTTATCCATAAACTGAGCTCGTTGCAACATGGAGTAGTTAGGGAGATTTGGTCCTCTAGCACGTGAACTGATGATGCGAGGAAGAGGAGATGTGAGATGAAAGGGCGGCCTTGCGGGATGATGCGCATCGCAAAGTTTAAGTGGCCGAGCAGAGATAGTAGCTCTCGTTTAGAGCAATTTGGATTTTCTAGGAGGGTAGATGCGACCAGAATAATCCTGTCGATTTTTTCCTTGGGCAGTGAGGCCTGGAAGTTAACTGTGTCCAATTTAATGCCCAGAAATTCGATGGATGTGGCTGGACCCATGTTTTTTTCTTGGGCGATTGGAATCCCGAGCTCAGCGAAGACTTTTTGGACTGTGAGAAGATTCGCGGCTGGGACGGTGTCGATTAGGAAATCATCTAGCAGGTGGATTAAGTAGGGTATCGAGTAGTTATTGGAAAGAATCCAGCAAATGGCTTCTGATAGCATGTCGAAAATCTTGGGGCTGAAAGTTAAACGGACGGTGAAGCAAAACATTTCTTGCCAGCATATGCCGAACAAATGCCATGAATCTGGGTGAATGGGCATCACTTTAAAGGCAGAGGTGATGTCGACTTTAGCGAGCGAAGCGCCGTAACCTGCGTCTTTAATCAAGGTTATGGCTTGGTCAATGGTGTGGTAATGAGGAGAGAATTGTTCAAGCGAGATAAGGCTGTTTATGCTTGGAAACGGAGAATTATGCTGGGCTGAGAGATCGATTATTAAAAGTTTTTTGCCTCAAAATTTCCTAGTGGCCACTCCAATGGGGCTGATGCGGAAACATTCGAAAGGAGGAATGTTAAAAGGACTAATCATAAAGCCTGATTCGATTTCTTTTTTAATCAGGATGTCGACTGTGTCACTGTTCAGCGAGAGCAGACTGGAGATTGTCACATATGATACTTTGAGTGGGAAGGCTTTCGACGCCGGGTTTGAAGCCGTGCTCGAGACCATACAGTAAATAGTCAGTAAAGTTAGTGTTAGGGTGGTAAGACAATTCAGAAGAAAGACGAGAATAATTCACAGGAGTCGACAAGTAATTTTTGGAATCTTTATTTACGGACCTTTTTACAGGGCATATGGTGCGAGCGTGCGCGCCGCCACAATAGCTGCAAATGTGTAAATAACGGCAGCGTTGCCGTGAGTAACGTCCTGAATTGAAGTTATTGCAAACTTGGTTGTTGGATGGGAAGGAGGTTTTTCTTCTTTTAAAATCTGTGGCTGAGTCGTTGAAATTTATGTTTGCTGGCCGCGGTACGTAACTGGTTGATTTTCCAGCTGGTGAATCTGGGCGGGCAGGGTTTGCAGGGTTAATCAAGGGACAAGCCGTGGTGGAGTGCGAAACGGATCTGCAGACAGCGCAGGATATATTAAGGCAGCCTAGGAACACTCTTTTGTGTAGCTCTGTGTCTAGGGCGCCCCAGTAAGGGCACTTTTTCCACTGAGCTACGCGGACGGCGCATTTTGCTGAAAACAATTTGTGGTAAGTATAGAAATGGGTTCCTCCATACGATAATGCGAGCTCTGCGATTATCGCGAGATAGTCATTTAGTTCTCGTCTACTTTGTGCCAGAAATGCGGCACAAATTATTTCGCTATACCGGCTGAAAGCAATTGCAAATTCAGAAAACGACAGAATGCGGGATCAATTATGAACTGGGTTTTTGAGGGTGACTGCAAAATCACCGCAGTCGATTTGGCGATTTGAAACAGAGGGAGGGAGTAAAGATGGAAGGGAAGATGAATCGATGTCCGCACCTGTGAGGATCTGTGCTCTGATGTTGCTGGCAACAGGTGGCAGTTCCATGGCTGTAGCGTTCGGCGGGATGGGCATCAGCATTGCGAAAAACAGAGTGAAAGGAGAACGATTTTGGGAAAAGGTGTTAGGAGGAAACCCCCCCGGGGCCGAGGCCGTTTGTGGAGGCAGCCTCACACTTGGGTCGGCCCCTAAAGCTTGAGGAGGAACTGGAAAAGTGGGAAAGGAGGGGAGCTGGGGAGGTAGAAAAGGTGTCTGGGCCTGCACCTCTAGCTGAAGCAGCCTCGCGCTAGAGTCTTGCGGTGGGGCTGCAGGCCATGGACAGGGGAAAGGGTTGGAAAAGGTGACAGGAAAATTATGTGGTAGTTGGGCCTGTGCCGTTGGCATACTCATGCTGACAGAGCGGCCCGTTTTCACTTGTGACGTGAGGTGCGGTGCTGGAAAAAAAAGCTACGGTCTGTAGCTCGGCGGAGCAGAGAGAAGAGTGGGGCCTGGCGGCGGCGGAATCTGGGGCGCGGCCCAGGCTAGCTGGAGGCCTGCTGCGGCCTGGCGCTCATGGAAAACTGGGCCCTGCAAGAGCGGGAGAAGGTGTTTTATGGGAACGTGAGTTTGGAGCCTTGTAATTACTTGCCTTTTTTGCGGATTTCGAAGGTGGAGTGGATTTTGGAGAAGGGAAAGCTGCCTGGAGTGAAACGTACAGGTTGTATAGTTGAGCTTTGTTCATTCTCCTAGAAAAATGAACATTGGTGCTGATTAGCGCTTGTCTCAACCCCAGCACTGTCCATTTCTCAATTGCAGGAATAGTGGGTTGTGCTGAGGTGTAGGAGGAAGCTGGAGATGGTGGTGGAGGTCTTGATGGTGGAGGTGAGGGCAAGCCCCGGTGCCTCGGGGTACGGAAAGTGGCTCGGCTAGGCCTGCGGCCGCACGGTGATGCTGGAGGTTCAGATGTGGTGTGCTGTTGTTGAGCATGGGAGCTCGTTGCAGCGATGGGATGCTGCGATGGAGCCTGGGCGACGAAGGAGTCGTCGTCGGACGGGAAGAGTTCGATCTCTGACATTGTAGCAAGTGGGCGGGACCAGATGCTGAAACTGTCAAGGAATGTCAGGTGAGTTGACAGAGTGAATATATATATGCTTCCTCTCGTGCTGATGGGGTAGACATGGTAATTGTTTGATGACAAGTTGATTGCAATGATTGTTTGAATCTGCTCCTCCCGAACTTTGTTTATAAAACATAATTTCTTGGTGAAAATGATTAGTGAGTCATTTTCTCTGTTCCCTTTGTTCTTTGTTTAACTTTACTGACAGACAGAATTAGTGGCTGCTGTCACTTTAATACCTGGAACTGCTGTCATAGAAGCGGATCTCACACGCGCCTCATTCTCTCACAACTCTTTACGTTAATTTGAGACTTTGTGTGTGTCTTATTGTTTGTTCAAGTGCGAAACATAACTCGATTCTGGCAAGATGTATGTGCGCACTGGCGCACGATACTGGCGCCCCTGTGTGTGTCAGGACATTCACAGGGAGCGCGTTTTCTTTTGTCTTGTCGTGCTTGAATCGTTTGAAAGCATTTGCATGAACAAGAGCGTGATCATATAATGTAACACTAGCTAAAGGATGACAGAACAAAACAGTTAATTGCATTAAATATTTTTTACACGTTAAACTGGAAAAAAAATAATCGCATGCGTTAACGCGTTAAAGTTGACAGCCCTAGTTTTTGTTTTGTTTTTCTATCTGCTGCTTGTAATTCTCTGTCTGCAGCTGATGTTGATGCTGCATGTGCTTCTTGTCCTGCTCTAATGGCCATCCAGCCATGGAAACCTGTGGTGACTGACTTTTTGCAGGTGTACCGTGCCATTTCACATGCTACAACTGGTATTTCACCCTTTCAGCCCCTCTATGGCTGGCAAATGCGCCCGAGGCTGTCTATTTTGCCATCTGCTCCTGTGCACCCGCCAACTGACATGACTGTTCACAGAAGGGTTTCGCGGCTGCAACACAAAACGAAAGAGTACACTGTTGCTAAAGCCGGGTACACACTGTACGATTTTGGCCTTGATTTGGCCGTCTGAGACAAATTTTGCAAATCCTAAAAGATTCCTCTGATCCCAGGCAAAAATCTGAAATCTTTGAACATTAGTTTGACATTTTCACCGACAGCAGATTAATGACCTTTGTGATCAAATTTTACCTACGGCGAAATTCTGGCAGAAACTTGACTCACAGTCCTGCGGTGTGACTTCTCCTACGACAACTGTCAACTTTTTCAAGACAAGCCATGACCAAAATTAATGTTAGAGATTTCTTTGTAGCCACCATTTAAATCCCGCTTGTAATGTAGCTCACTGTCACAGAATATGTTATTGATTGATAATGTAAAACAATTAACGTAAGTTGATTGTATTGTGGACTCTTATTTTGAAAAAGAATCTGAACTTTTGAAGTGTGTTCGACGTAATGTGTGTGAGAATGGAAGTGAAAGAGTATACAAGATGGATGAAGTTCACTCCTCCTGTCTCCTGACAGTTACCACACTGTGCCAAGGTCAATAAGTCACACTCAGTATATGATAATTAATCTTATTATGACAAGGAAAAGGTACTTGATGTAAAATGTCTTTTAAACAACTTGCAAGAGTGTATCTACAGTTTAGGTTCGGCCCTAGCATTTTGGGGGCCCATAGCAGATTTTCAGATTTCAAACATTAACACATGGCACTTATTACCAAGCATTACTGTCTGAACCCCTAACATGGGGCCTCCTGGTGGCCCCTATGTAACCGCTTGTATTGTTTTTATCAGTCATAAAGTTTAACCAAGTGAAAATTAATGCATTTTACAAAGTGACATTTTGTTACAATGTAAAAAAAATTATGGAGACCATTTGAACCATGTTAAGGTTACCATGGCCCTGGAGTCTTTAAGCCCCCAAAATCAAGGCTTAATATATCTTAATATCCCATATCTCAAAGCTTTTTTCCCCACTAGTTTTATTTTCAGTGGTGTGAAAGGCATCTCATTAAATTTCTCCAGCCTCTGTAAAGAGCTAGCTGTTCTCACTGTGAAGACATGAGAAAAGACTCATCCTGACCCCAAGGTCCATTAGAGCTCCAAGAAATTGCTGTTTTGACCCTTGATACTCCAGAGTTTCTTCTCTCACCAGTTTGCTTGAGGGAGCATCTCGACCATCTTGAAATTGAAGGAAATTAGATGCGGATGAATTGTCATCTGAGTGTCTCTATGGTAACAGCCACACAGGAGGCCCATTGCATGAGCGGTGCCTCTTGTTTTTTTGCCTCTTGTTTTTTTGCCTCTTTGCAGCTGTGGACTCACGGATGTTGCTTTCGGTCAACATCAAAGTGACGAGGCTTATGTTGATGCATCCAAGGGTATACATCACCTAAAGGAAGTAGAGTGTTCCAGATGCGTTATCTGACAGCTGCATTTTGTCACAGAAGGTGCCGATGGACTCAAAAAATGTTGTTTATGCAAAGTCCACACGCCTGCCAGAATTTTCTTACAGGGCGTGTTGATAGGAAATAGTGTGCAATAAAAAAGGTATTCTGCAAACACAGACCATTAAAGTGCATTTATGAGTTTAATATTAGAACAGTCGCGTAATTATTTCCATAAACTCTATTCTCGGGTAAAGTTCCAATAATAATGCAGATTCCAGTAAGGTACTTTAGCCTTTTCCTGTCTATGTACCATAAACTACCCTTAAGATATTAAGAGACAAAAATAATAGTAATATAAAACTCCATATAAAATTCTATACCATGAAATTATTTGTTGTGCAATTTAATTTTATTTTTGTGCAATTTTTTAAGTGCCTGAAAACCCTTCATCTGGTACCACCTCAATGCAATTTACAGTTATTTATTATTTTATTATTCTATTTTAAGTGTTAGTGCAAGGTCTAACAAGGGCAAAACAAAATAAATAAAATAATAATAATTAATAATACACATAATTTAAAAAAATAAAATAAAAAGCATTTTGTACTGTGACTTTTTCCCCAGTGATATGTTTTGAGATAATATTGATAATACTATGATAAGTAAATCATATAAAATATGGTCTGGTAGTAAATAATATAGTTTAATTATACAATATTATATATGGAATCATAACACACATTACAGTCTATTTCACATAAAGGATGTTTTCCATAGAGTCCACAAAATAATAGCTGTATTAAAAAAAAAGAACCTCATTCAAAAGTTTACATATGCTAAATTTGTAGATTAAAACTATAAACATAATCTTAAAAATAGAGAGTGGCCCTTATTTTCACATTTTTATGATCATAGTGGACCAGCTATGAAAACATGCTGTAGTGTAATTGTATTGGTGATTTGTTATACTTTAAAAACTATAGTTTGGAAGAGATTGTTGGTGGGAATTACCCAGTTTGCAATGTGTCTACAGGATTGCGTAATTCTTGGTGCCATCATTGATTGTTACTGTGGATGAAATGTGAGTTCCAGTTTAATAATGGGCTTGAGCTCAAAGTTTATTGTTTACAGTTAATGGCAGATAGTACCATCTGTTCATAAACTCCCTTGTGTTAATATTTTTTAAAGGTCATTGGTCAGAGATGTAATTGCTCCTTAATGGAGGCAGTTGTGGCCTAATGGTAAGAGTGTCAGACCGGTGACCCAAAGGTTACGGTTTCAATTCTTAATACTGGCAGGAAGTGACTGAGGTGCCCTTGTGCAAGGCACATAACCCTCAACCGCTCCCCAGGAGCCACAGTGAAAATGACTGCCCACTGCTCTGTGTGTGTGTGTTCACTAATCCGAATGTGGGTGCACTAACTTGGATAGGTTAAATGCAGAGGACAAATTCCAAGTATGGGTTACCACATGTCACTTTCACTATAATTATGTGTTGACCAGCTTGCTACTTATGATAAAAAAAAGCCCATGTCGCAAGTCCCTTATAGTCAGCTGGATAAAATATGCTCACACATGCTCTGATCAGTTAATTTTTTTTTCTCATTTCATCAGAATAATGGTGTCAAACAGCCACTCTGTATATGGGTTAGAGCTGTTTATTATGGCACTTAAGAGTCACAGCGATAAATTAAAACCAAGACACTGTTCTTTTCCAGACTTCTGTTAAACATAACCATAACAAAATACTATTTTCATCCTAGAATCAGCACTGACAGTAATTTTCTCCAGATAAAGGCCACATCCAGGAAACGATATTATAAATGTTACTTGGTTCCCATAATCAGATACAGTGAAAACAGAGACGATTACTCAGCCAAGTCCGACATATCATGATGAACGAATAGAGACCCACAGGCCCATCACATCAACTGTTTGCTCTCTTGCTAAATGAGTTTACCTGCCAGGTGATGTCAAACAGAAGGTGACAGGTGGGACCCATTCATCAACATACAGCTGTTTTGAGATCTATAGGATAATTGGAGCCAGACTCCTCCAGTTCTCTCCATTACATCCAGGCAATGAGCCATCAATCCCACGCACACAGTATGTGGGAGATTGATGGATCCGACGCGCTGCTGGATCTGACGTCACAGGATTAATCAGAGAGTATGCATCTAAGTCTGTCGCACACATCCTGATGAGATGAACGACATCGGTGTGAGTTTTCTTTCTCTGAAATCTGTTGCTTTGTGGTTCATAGCACTCGAACATCAGCTGCAGGGTCGCTGACAGCTTAATGCTCGAAAACTGTTAAATTACTGTCGCCATGGTGATGCTGCCATAGCAACAGAGTTTCCGGAGGTAGAGATTTGCAACTAGTCTGCACACATTTGGGGGAGAGCATCACATAAGTGTTTTCCACATGTACTCAACTAAACACAATCCCACACAAAACTATTCCTGTTTTCGGAAACAATGAAATATGATTCTGTTTCAGCGCAAACGTACAGTACATTTGTGAGATGGAAAGCTGTAATATCAGGTTACCTTGGCCTGACCCCTGGGTAGATGGAATATCTAATTTCATATCTCATAACATTGAAGGGATCATCATCTGTCTGGTTTAAGGGCAAACGCAAGCAGTCAAGAGCTTTACGGGAACATCAGAAAATCTAAACCGAGGCATTCTCGAAACAGACATGGACAGATTGATGAGAAACATAATAGTGACCTTTATGAAATTAGTGGTTGTAGCATTCTAAGCTTTTAGCCTTCACATAAGTGACCTACATGTGTGTGACAACAGCCTAAGGCAGAGAAAAACAGGGCTTGCTGGTGGTTGAACATGTCATGTGTTACAAATCTCTGTTTGGATCACACCATCAATAATCGTGAACAAATCAAACGCTGATGTGAAGGCTGAAAACAGACATTTTTCACCTCCAAAGAAAGCATTTACTTTCACATTAGTGGAGTATTAAGTAATCCATCAGTGATGTCAGAGGGACTGATCTTGTAAACAGGGGTGAAATGGGATCTATGCCGATCCGTGATTGGTTAATTGTGAAATTTGGTGGTCAAATTTTTTGCATATTCACTGCGAAACTGTATATTTTAATGTTTTATTCATGGCAACCTGCTGATTGCTATTTTACTGTTTCTTGTATCATACAGATGCTTGTGGGTGTGAAAGGTCTGCAAAATTTCAAAGATCAAAGTGCAGGATGAATGGAGTTATAGTCTCCCTGTCACGTGTAGGATAGAGGACCCAAAAGCAATGTCAGTTTGACAATGTTTAATAGATGACAAACAGTCCAGGCAAAGTAACACAGGTAGTCGCAAGACGATCAAATCCAACAGAAGATAATCTCATCCAAAAGGAAAACAGAAAGTCTCTCAGTCATAATAGAACATAAATACGCGGACAGGGCCGGCAACGGGAAACCCCGGAGGATGAGATTGACTGGGTCCGTAGAAAGCACGGGAACGCCAATCCTTGGACCCCTCACGTTTGCTGGAGGTTGGATAAAGCAGAGGCGAGGTAATAAGGTTTGCAATTAGGTGCAAGCACCAGACCGGACACGACTAAGACACAAGTAGGTACAGCAGGCAAACAAGTACGTAACATTCGGCAATAATCTGACAAAGAACAAGAGAAAGGAAAGCCTAGAAATAGAGAGTCTAATCAGAGAAAGTGGGAAACAGTTGGGAAGGAGAGAGAGTGATGAGATGATGTGATGAGACACAGCTGAGAGCGAATGAGATAATGAATGGGAATGTGTGTGTGTGTGTAAATAGATGTAATAAAGAGTTTGACCAGAAGAGGGCGGAAAAGTGTAAGAGAAGAATACCAGGATCATGACAGTACCCCCCCCCTCAAGTAGCGCCACCTGGCGCAACAGAGGAGCAGGACTGGCGGGCACGGTAGAAGTCATCGATCAGCGAGCGGTCCAGGACGTCCCGGGTTGGAATCCAACTTCTCTCCTCAGGACCGTATCCCTCCCAATCAACCAGGAACTGATGACCACGACCCCAAGGGCGAACATCGAGAAGTCTACGAACCCTGTAGGTGGGAGTGCCCTCAACGCGGATCGGAGAAGTGACAGGACGAGAAGGAGCACGAATAACGTGTTTTATACATGACACGTGAAAGACAGGGTGAACGCGCCGAAGATTGGCAGATAACTTGAGTCTGACTGAGACAGAACTGAGTACCTTGAGGACACGGAATGGCCCGATGAATTTAGGAGCCAGCTTACGCGAGGTGGACTGGAGAGGAATATTTAGAGTGGAGAGCCAAACCCTCAGCCCAACAGAATAACGAGGGCTTTTGAAAAGACTTTTATTAGCGGCTCGCCGGGTACGAGAACGAGACTTGCATAGAGCGGATCTGACCCCTCTCCAAGTACGCTTGGCACGTTGAATAAAGGTTTGGCCGGACGGCATTCTAGAGTCAGTGTCTTGTGACGAGAAAAGCGGAGGCTGGTAACCGAGACAACACTGAAAAGGAGAAAGACCAGTAGCAGAGGACAGAGCGGAATTGAGAGCGTACTCTGCCCAGGGGAGCTGTTCTGACCAGGAAGCCGGATTGCGGAAAGCGAGGCTATGGAGAATGCGTCCGATTATCTGGTTAGCTCGTTCGGCTTGGCCATTGGTCTGCGGGTGAAAACTGGAGGAGAGACTAGCCGATGCTCCAATAAGACGACAAAACTCCTTCCAGAACAGGGAAGAGAATTGGGGACCCCTATCGGACACAACGTCGGAGGGGAGACCATGGATCTTAAAAATCTTGTCGACGACAATCTGGGCTGTCTCCCTAGCAGACGGAAGCTTAGGTAAAGGAATAAAGCAGGCGGCTTTAGAAAAACGATCCACGACCGTAAGTATCACGGTGTTCCCCTCAGAGGGAGGGAGACCCGTGATAAAATCCAAGGCGATGTGTGACCATGGGCGAGACGGTAACGGAAGGGGACGCAGAAACCCCGCCGGGGGTGAATTACCAGACTTAGTCTGGGCGCAGACAGCACATGAGGTGGCGAAACGGCGAATGTCGCGCTCACGAGAGGGCCACCAGAACCTTTGGCGGATCATGGCGACGGTGTCCCTAACGCCGGGATGGCAAAATAGTTTGGACGAATGACCCCGAGACGAGCAGAAGGAGGAACGTACAAAAGGCCCGTGGGGCAAAGACGGGGAGTAACGGCGTGAGCCAGAGAGCGCTTGACCAAACGTTCTATTCCCTAGACAGCTGCACCCACCACCACGCCCTGAGGAAGGATCTCCTCCTTATTGGGAACAACCTCTGGGGAAGCAAACTGTCGCGAAAGAGCATCTGGCTTGAGGTTCTTAGAACCGGGACGGTAGGAGATGGAAAAATCGAAGCCCGTAGAGAAAAGTGCCCCCAACGGGCCTGACAAGCACAGAGTCTCATAGCGGAACGAATGTACTCTAAATTTCTATGGTCCGTCCAAACAACAATCAATCAATCAATCAATCAATCAATCAATCAATCAATCAATCAATCAATCAATCATTTATTTATAGAGCACATTTACGACACAACCAAGGTTGACCAAAGTGCTTTACACAGAATAAAAGACACACAGACCTAGCATTTATGAATACAAACAAAAATAGGTAATCAATAAAAATTCATTTTCAAACAGAAGGTAGCTATATAGTGTTAAAAGCCAAAGAGAACAAATAAGTCTTAAGCTGAGTTTTAAAAGTGGAGATAGATGGAGCATGCCTAATCGACAGAGGAAGGCTGTTCCACAGCCTCGGTCCAGCAGCGGCAAAGGCGCGGTCACCACGTTTTTTTTATTTTACTTTAGGGACAGTTAGAAGGCCATGGTCAATGGATCTCAGGTTTCTAGATGGGGTATACAGTACCAAGAGATCAGTTAGGTATTGCGGTGCTAGATTGTTAAAAGCTTTGTAGACGAATAATAAAATTTTGAACTCTATCCTATACTTAACCGGAAGCCAGTGCAGGGACATTAAAATAGGAGTTATGTGATCGAACTTACGCTTCCCTTCAAGCAGTCGAGCAGCTGCGTTTTGAACCATCTGCAGACGGGAGATTGATGCCTGAGAAATGCCATAATACAAAGAATTACAGTAGTCAAGCCTAGAAGTAACGAACGCATGAATAGCTATTTTTAAATCACTTCTTGATAGAATGGACTTTACTTTACTGAGAAGGCGCAGTTGATAAAAGCATGACTTAACAACAGCACAAATCTGTTTATCAAATTTTAAATCTGTTTATCAAATTTTAAACTAGAGTCAAATCGGAAGCCCAGATTCCTGGCACACTTTGTTTTGTACGGGGTGAGAGGGCCAAGATCAAAGTGAAAAACACAGTTTTCATTGGGGCCGAACAACATAAACTCCGATTTGTTTTCATTTAAGTGTAGAAAATTGTTTGACAGCCATGACTTAAGATCATTCAGGCAATCTAACAGCGGCTTAAAAGAAGATTCATTATTGCGTTGCAAGGGAAGGTAAAGTTGGGTATCGTCAGCATAAAAATGAAACGAGACACCATGTTTTTTTTTAAAATAGCAGCCAGGGGGAGCAAATATAAAGAAAATAACACAGGCCCAAGGATTGATCCCTGAGGGACACCACAACCAAGCTGCTTATTGGAGGATGAATATTGTCCTAACTGTACAGTAAAACATCTATCTGACAGATAAGAGTGAAACCACTGTAAGACAGACCCACGAAGTCCTACACAAGACTCCAGAATGTTGTGGTCAACTAAGTCAAAAGCAGCACTTAGATCTAAGAGGACCAGAGCCAAAGGTTTACCAGAATCTGTGATAAGATATATATCATTTAGGACTTTTAAAAGAGCAGATTCGGTGCTATGTAAAACTTTAAAGCCAGATTGAAAAACTTCATTGATTGAATTGTTTGACAGAAAAGTTTGTAATTGAGCCAATACAGCTTTCTCCATGATCTTTGAAATAAAAGGAAGATTTGAGATAGGTCGAAAGCTGGAAAGAGATGAGGAATCTAGATTAGGTTTTTTAATATATGGTGTTATCACAGCCTGTTTGAGGCAAACTGGAACAGTGCCCGTATATAAGCACTTATTAATGACGGACAGCAGACCTGGACCAATTGCATCCATATTTTGTTTAAGGAAATGTGAGGGAACAATATCATGTTGGCATGATGTAGGCTTAAGACGCTCCACAATTTCCTTACAGGTGTGGAAACAGAGTGGCTCAAACACAGACCATGTGGCGGAATATAAAGGAATCTCTGACAAAGTATGTCCAGTCTGAGACATTTTAGCTCTAATGGCCAATACCTTATTTGTAAAAAAGTTTCCAAAACTTTCACAGAGCGAGACAGAAGGCGTAGGAAAAAGATTGACAGGTGGATTTAGCACAGAGTCAACAGTGGAAAAAAGTACACGAGGGTTATTTCTATTTTGCGTAATCAAATCAGAGAAATATTTACTTTTAGCAGCTTTAGCAGCCCTCTGAAATGAGGAAAGAGAGTTTCTCATAATTTCATATGAGACATGCGATTTGTCCTTTTTCCACTTGCGCTCAGCTCGACGTCAAGCCTGTCTAAGAGAACGCACTGATTCATTAAACCATGGAATTGCTACTGAATTACGGAATTTAAGCTTAAAAGGTGCAATACTTTTCAGAATAGAAGCACAGGTGGAGTTGAAAAATCTGAGATGTTCATCCGCATCCAGGTTATGAAGAGTAAATTCCGTTTCAGAAGTCCACGCTCCAAGAAATGCTGCAGTGAACTCCTCCCTGGAGTGTGCACTGAAGGTACGAGACATACGCCCCATGGGCTGAGTTTTTAGTGTTTGACCAAAGTATGGAACAGAGAAAATTACAGGCATATGATCAGAGAAGGTTGCATTGCTAATTGTAATATCTGATACAGATAATCCATGAGTTAAAATCAAGTCCAAGGTATGACCCTGTAGATGCGTCGGGCCAGATACCCACTGAACAAGGTCAAAAGACTCAATGAGATTTAAAAACTCCATGGAGAGAGTTTTAGATGCACAACAAACATGAATATTAAAATCACCAAGCAGCAGTATTTTATCGTAAGCAATAACAAGATCCCCCACAAATGCAGCAAATTCGTTTATAAATTCTGAGTTATGTTTGGGTGGGCGATATAACAGAGCAATGGTGACAGGGTTTGCTACTAGTATTTGAAATAGTTGCACCTCAAAACTGCTATATGAAGAAGTAGATAAAAATTGACAAGAAAAAGTGTTTTTAAAAAAAGTCACTAACCCCCCACCGCGGCCTGATGAGCGCGGGGTATTTAAAAAGTCACAGCCCTGTGGTCGTAATTCAACAAGCGAGCTTAATTTGCCAGGTTTAATCCATGTCTCAGTGACACAAAGGAAGTCCAGCGCTTGTGTAGTAAACAGTTCGTTTAAAATGAAAGTTTTATTTACCAGGGATCGTGCATTGATAAGGGCCATCTTCAGTACAGATGAGTCACTATCCGACTGTGTTGCTCGACACAGTGGCCGGAGATTACGGAGATTAGCTCCGCCATGGTAAATATACATCCCATGACGATGCGTGGAAATAATAACAGGGATAATCGCGCATGGCCGCTGGAACTGAACCTCAGGAAAACACCTTCCTGTGTCGCATCCACAAACCCGAACTCCCAACGAGTAGAATGGGTGCTGCGCGCCGTTCTCTCGAGCCAACGCAATTTTCCGGCGAACAGCGACACCACCCCGTTTGCCGTGCCTCCTCCGGCGCTTTCTTTTGGGTAAGTCCGTCGGACACCTACGCAGGTGCACAGGGAGATTGATCGCAAAAAAACGATGGAAACACTCTATATCCATTAACATCACCATTTGCAGAGTCCAAGACCACACTACGAATGTTAATCAGTGTTAGGCGGTCATACAGGAGGATGGAATTACAATTTGCGATAATAATGGAGATAAGAAAAAGAATAACACATGCCAACGACAACGACGAAGCGGACAGCAGACGGCCAGCCAACACAGGCGCCATCTTTAACTCCAGAAAAGGTACAACGAACAGGACAGAGGTACCCTCAAGCCAGTGACGCCACTCTCCGAGGGCTAGACGGATAGCCAATAACTCGCGATTGCCAACATCATAATTTCGTTCGGCGAGCGAAAGGCGATGCGAAAAGTAAGCGCAGGGGTGAATTTTCTCATCAGAAGATGCGCGTTGGGAGAGGATAGCTCCAATGCCCACCTCTGACGCATCAACTTCTACAATGAATTGTCTGGAGATATCAGGAGTTATTAAGATAGGAGCGGAGGAAAAAAGGGATTTGAGGCGATCAAAAGCTGTCTGAGCCCCCTCCGTCCAGGAAAATCGGACCTTGGCGGAGGTGAGAGCCGAGAGAGGAGCGGCGATCTGACTAAAATTACGGATAAACCGACGGTAAAAATTTGCAAACCCTAAAAATTGTTGAAGAGCGACACGCGACTCAGGCACTGGCCATTGTGTCACCACACGGACCTTTGAGGAATCCATGCCAACACCCTCTGCGGAAATCACAGATCCAAGAAAAGGGACAGATTGCGCATGGAAAGAGCACTTCTCGGCCTTAACAAACAGTCGATTCTCGAGGAGACGTTGGAGAACTTGTCGAACGTGTTGAGTGTGTACTTGGAGGGAGGGAGAGAAAATTAAAATATCGTCAAGATAGACAAAAACTAAAATGTTCAACATGTCTCTGAGGACATCATTAATTAACGCCTGGAACACGCCGGGGGCGTTGACCAATACTCAAAGTGCCCTAAGGGGGTGTTAAAGGCCATCTTCCACTCGTCCCCCTTCCTAATGCGGACAAGGTGGTAAGCATTACGGAGATCTAGTTTTGAAAAGACCTTGGCCCCCTGCAAGATTTCGAAGGCAGAAGACATGAGCGGCAAGGGATAATGGTTCTTGACCGTGATGTCATTCAGCCCCCGATAATCTATGCAGGGGCTTAACGAGCCATCCTTTTTTCTAAACGAAGAAAAAACCCGCACCGGCAGGGGAGGAGGAAGACACTATGGTACCAGCGTCGAGCTAATCAGACAGATACTTCTCAAGAGCTTCGCGCTCGGGGGCGGAGAGAGAATAAAGTCTCCCCCGGGGAGGAGTTGTGCCCGGAAGAAGGTCGAAACTGCAGTCATACGGTCGATGGGGAGGAAGAGAAGTGGCCCTGGAACGACTAAAGACCGCTCGAAGATCATGGTACTCCTCCGGGACCCCGGACAAATCACCCGGCTCCTCCTGAAAGACAGAGACAGAAGAGAAAGGAGGGACAGCAGACATCAAACACTTAACATGACACGACAAACTCCAAGAAAGAATGGAACCTTTAGACCAGTTTATCTGAGGGTTATGCTCAACTAACCAGGGATGTTCTAAAACAACAGGATTAAAAGGGGAATGCAAAACAAGAAAATAAATTGTCTCTTGATGATTGCCAGAGATGGTGAGACTCACCGGAGCTGTGGCAAAGCGCATTCTAGAGAGGATACTACCATCAAGGGCGTGGACAGGGGTGGAGTCTTTAAGTTCAATAAGGGGAATCCCCTGTTCTCGAGCCCAAGTCTCATCCACAAAACTTCCCTCGGGTCCCGAATCGATCAAAACCGGGCAGGAGGTGGAAAAACCTGGCCATCGGAGAAGAGCGGAGAAAGTAGTGCGTGCGTGTGGCGGAGGGTCAAGGGTTGAAGCGCTCCCCAGTAGCCCTCTCTCTACTGGTGAGCTTTGGCTTTTACCGGGCAGGCGGCGACGCGATGAGATGCTGACCCGCAGTACATGCAGAGACGAGCCATGATTCGACATTGACGTTCAGCCGCGGAGATTCGTAAACCACCCAGCTGCTTGGGCTCGGAGTCAGCGATGGGAGGCGGTGTAGAAGAGAGCCCCGGAGTGGTGAAAAGAACCCTCTCAAGGCTGCGGCTGCGGCGGCGCATCTCAAAACGCTTCTCCACCCGAATGGCCATGTCGATAAGAGGATCCAGTCGAGTGGGCGCCTCGCAGGCGAGAAGCTCATCCTTTATGTCGACATTAAGCCCTTCGAGAAAACGGGCTACTAAGGCAGGCTCGTTCCAGTCACAGGAAGCAGATAAGGTACGAAATTCAATCGAAAAATCTGCTGCTGACCTTCTCCCTTGGCGAAGCGTTGACAGGAGACGGGAAGCCTCCGCTCCGAACGCAGAACGGTCAAAGACCCGCAGCATCTCCTCCTTGAAAAAGGAATAACGGCTGAGACAGTCGGCCTCCGAATTCCATACAGCTGTTCCCCACTCCCGCGCCCAACCATACAGCAAGGAGATGACGAAGGCGATGCGAGAGCGATCATTAGCGTACGTGGAAGTCTGTAGTAAAAAAAGACAACCTCACACTGAGTTAGAAAAGATCTACACTCCTTGGGCTCACCGGAATAACACGGCGGATTGTTCACTCTTGGTTCAGGCGCGTCATGACTTCTAGAAGAGGAAGACTCTACATGGAGGTGATGAAGCTGTTGTGAGATATCGGACATGCGAGCTGCAAGTGAATCCATGGCATGGCGAGCGGCGGCCAGCTCATCCTCATGACGGCCCAGCATGGCTCCCTGGATCTCGAGTGCCGATTGAAGAGGACTCTCCACTGCTGGGTCCATTTCTGGTCAGATTATTCTGTCACGTGTAGGAGAGAGGACCCAAAAGCAATGGCAGTTTGACAATGTTTAATAGATGACAAACAGTCCAGGCAAAGTAACACAGGTAGTCGCAAGACGATCAAATCCAACAGAAGATAATCTCATCCAAAAGGAAAACAGAAAGTCTCTCAGTCATAATAGAACAGAAATACGCGGAAAGGGCCGGCAACGGGAAACCCCGGAGGATGAGATTGACTGGGTCCGTAGAGAGCACGGGAACGCCAATCCTTGGACCACTCACGTTTGCTGGAGGTTGGATAAAGCAGAGGCGAGGTAATAAGGTTTGCAATTAGGCGCAAGCACCAGACAGGACACGACTAAGACACAAGTAGGTACAGCAGGCAAACAAGTACTTAACATTCGGCAATAATCTGACAAAGAACAAGAGAAAGGAAAGCCTAGAAATAGAGAGTCTAATCAGAGAAAGTGGGAAACAGTTGGGAAGGAGAGAGAGTGATGAGATGAGGTGATGAGACACAGCTGAGAGCGAATGAGATAATGAATGGGAATGTGTGTGTGTGTGTAAATGGATGTAATAAAGAGTGTGATCAGAGGAGGACGCAACAATGTAAGAGAAGAATACCAGGATCATGATACTCCCAATTGAAAGAACCGATTCTAAACTGCCAGAAAAGAAGTAGTCAGTAATTCCAGTCTCACTTCCTGCACAAACCTACCTAGGTTTGTAACAAATTTGCATAAGTCCCACCTATGGGATTCATGGTTTTCCCTGCCTACAAAAAAACGTCTACTTTGACTCGTCCTCAAACACTGTAGATGTAGCTGAGGCCTTGAAGAGTTTGGTTCATGTGTTGAGAAAACGTTGTTTTCTGCGCTGCGAAAGCAAATCCAATTTGCATGCTCTTCCAAAGGATGATGACTCATGCTCAGATTGATACGGTAAAACCAACGCCATTGTTACTGTTCATTTCACTGTATATCAAGCGCTGAGCTGAAATTCAGATATGGTGATGGGAGTTTAATTTCTGACACGTTGTAAGTGGTAGACCAATCAAAACACATTGGGCCAACTGACCAATCAGAGCAGGATACACCAATCACAACAGACTGGCCCATCTGATTAATCAGAGCAGAGTGGATCTATCAAGACAGGGCCATCTGACCAATCAGAGCTGAGCAGACTCTCAGAAACAAGGGTTTAAAGAGACTGAATCCTTTATCAAACCGTTTCAGACACTGTGAGAACAGAGGATATGTTGCAATGTATATTATGTGAAAATGTAAGTGATTTTTGACCTTGGATGAATGTAAACCTACGAGACCTCCAAAACAAAACTAGGATCCTTAAATACCCCTGGAAAGCCACATTTAATCCTGTAAAGATGTTTGCTTTTAAGCAATCTATCGTATAAAGTGATATAATTAAACATGACGTGACTTTACTAGAGTGCCAAATAGCAGTGCTCGAGCAAACTTTTCCACGTTGCTATGGTCAGATTATTATGCTTATACAAAATACTTGCTGTTTTCTCATTTTGTTGTGTGATTATTTTATTTTTGAGTGGAAAGCGTGTAGCACATATTTAGATATTCATCCACTCTCAGCAGTGTGGGCAGCGTCAGGATGTTTGCTAACATTAACCCTCTGGGGTCCAAGGTGTTTTTGGGGTCCTTTAGATGTTTTGACATACTCTGACATTTGTGCTTTTTTCAGTTGCTTATAAACAAATTACTGGCAAAGGTGTAATTACACTCTATACAGCACACACAAGGCTACCATAATATGTTATCAACATGTACATGTTTGTATTTTTGAGAGAATATTGTTTATGCGTGGTTATTGAAAAAACTAAAACTTAAAGTTTCTGAAATAAGGCCACACAACACATACTAAATATGTGTCCACAAGACTTTTGACTAATGGATGTTGTCGCCTAGATTTTTTTCTTCAAAATGATCTGAAAATCATCCTGCCTTATCATTCACATAACACAATAGATTGGTTTAAATTTAAAAATGACACTTTTTGTTTGGAAAGGCAATATGCGCAGGGGTGTGACCTGCTGTGATTCACACCTGAGAAGACAATGTGCCCGCATAATGAGCGCATAATGGGGCTGCATACTAATGACCCTTTCATTCAGGTGTGTCACTGAGCCACAAGAATGCAATGACAATATATATATATATATATATATATGTATATATATATATATATATATATATATGCCTATATAATACAAAATTGGTTCACAGTTCCAATTATTTATTTATTTTTCAAATTGTGCTTGCAAATTGTATAATATCAAATGTAAACATTTCTAGTAATTGTGCAGTTAATTCTCATACTGTTTTTACAGAAAGTTTGGGAATATATCCCAAATGTGTCACTAATAAAACACAATACAAATAATTTAAAGAGAAGGCTTATATTGAGCTTTTAAGATTTACTTATTTATATGTAGCCTACATATATTTTTGCTATTTTAATAAAAAGGTTACAATTACAACAACAATTCAAATTTTAACTATATTTAAAATGTAATCTTTCTTTGTATATACTAAAGTATACATTTTATCATACATATTTCACAGTTGCGGATTAATTAGTTTGAATATAGCCTACAATCGAACAAACACTATAATAACATCTTAGCAAACAAGCTTATTGATGTGGCAGTATTTTACAGTAAAAACGACATCTTGTCTTTCATATGTAACATATCGTTTTTATGATTAGGACATATAAATGTTAATTTGCAGTTTAATACGTTGCTTATACAAAAATATTTTATTTCAACATATTTCAGTCGATTTTTACTCATCTCAGTATTGGAATACAGTTAGGTAAAAGCTGTTCATTCATTCACACACAAAAACTCGATTCATATTCAAACAGTATTTTTGTTTACAGACACTATTTCTAGCGCGATTAGCACAAAGCACTTGAAAATAAAGAATGTACCTATTCATCAGCTGGATCCGTTGCTCCTCAAAATGAAACTACCTGCACTTCTGGGGTAATTTTTTCCAGGATTATTATTAAGATAGTATTATTCCTCACAGCGTCGTAAATATGAGTCTCTTTCGGTGGGTTATCCAGCTGATGTGGGCGTGGATCGCCTCAGAGCATTTGTGTTTGAATAGAGCGCGCGCTCCGTGGGCTTGGTCAAATTAACTTTAATGACCTGAGACGAGAACGACTATCATCTCTCTCTTTTCGTACAGATTACATAAAATGAGAAAATTTGTTTTTTATATAAATTACTTAATTTAAAAGAAGATAATTCAGGCTTCATGCCTGTGTGCCTGTATACCTGTTTGACTGAGTATTTGCAGAGTTACAGTTGATTTTTCGGACGCGTTTCAGAATGGACTTCACTGACAGAGAGAACGCAGAACGCGCATCATGTTTATTTTTCTTTATCAGGCGAAAAGCACAACACTTTGTTTTTATTGTGAGGTTCCACAAAAAAAATACAAACTTAACAGGATCGAATTATGTACAACACTTATATGTAAGATCAAAATCAACAGAGTAATTTGAGTCTCTTTTGCACTGATAAGGAAAAAAGTGAGCTGGTATCGCCGGCGAGACCGCCGACCCCAGAGGGTTAAATTGGCCCCATCTTGCAAAATGTTAAATTACAGCTACATATGTTAGCTGTCAGTGGACAGAAGGATACAACACAGGTAATGTAGTAGTCAAGGTGTATTAATGCTGGTGACAGAGAGCAGGTGAAACAAACAGGTGAGCAGATCGCTTGAATATATTTAGCTCAATGGCAACAGTCTCTGTTTCTTTGTAGATGCTGATGACTGGAAGATCAGAACTGAAGAAGAAGATCGATGAAGGCTGATGACAATGGTGATCATGTGTGTAGCAAACAAGTCAGGAATCAGGTGAGCTGAACGGTAGGTTTCAACAAGACCAGACAATGGTGAATGGAAGGGTGACTGCTTGTATCCGGTACACTATAGAGCTGGTGCAGTTGCGTGCAATTAGCATTCAGGTGAGGCTGAACGAGTGGGTGGAGCTGAAGGGTCTGGTGTGGATGATGGTGTAGCCTTTGTTGCACAGTACCGTGAAATGTGACACGTGAAATGTGGGTGAGATGCGATACTCCGAATGTAGTGCCAGACGGTAGGTGACTTTGTTAATCTGCCTCTCGATGGTGAATGGACCTATGTAGCAGTTAAGAGCCAGACCTTTTTTCCCGGATGGTAAATGGGAGTGGCAGATCTTCGTGCATCGGCCTGGCTCTTGTGTCTTCGTACTGCTCGCTGGATATGGATGTGAGCTGAGTCCCATATTCTCTCACTCTCCTAAACCAGTAGTTGACAGCTGGGACTTCAGATGGCTCCCCTGACCAGGGAAACAGGGGAGGCTGGTAGCCGAGTATGCACTGAAAAGGGGGTTAAGGAATGGTAGGAAATGACTCCAGTTGTGATGGCGCTGATGGCAGTAAGACTGCAGGTATCTCCTGATCTCCTGGATCTTTGTTTCAGTCTGGCTGTTGGTCTGTTGGTTATATCCGGATGAGAGGCTGATAGAAATGCCATGTAGTTTGAGGAAGGAACGCCAGACTCGGGATATGAATTGGGGTCCACGCTGTGAGACAGTATCTTCTGGTAGTCTGAAGGGGCGGAAGACATGATGGAATAGTGATTCTGCAGTCTCTAATGCTGTGGGTATCCCCTTCAAGGGAATAAGCTTGCAGGCTTTAGAGAATCTGTCCACGACTACCAGATTGCAATTGTATGATTCCGATGGAGGAAGATCAGTGGCGAAGTCAATGTCAAGAGACCATGGACGGTTGGGAATGGGTAGTGGAACCAGTTTACCATCAGCAAGATTACGCAGGTGTTGACGTATCGGGAGTCATCCTGGGTTATTTCAGGCCACCAGTATTTGTTTCGGAGGAGCGAGAGGGTTCGGTGGCCGTCTGGGTGTCCAGAGCCCGGAGATGTATGAACTGAGTCCATGAGAGATAGGTGCAGGGCAGATGGTACAAAACCTGTCCCTCATGACATCCTGGCAGAGCAGGTTCAGAGCGTGTGGCTTCGGCATTCTGGTCATCCAGAGACCATTGGATGGAACTCACGACTATGGCTGGAGGGAGGATTGGTTCCGGTGCAGACAGTTCCTGTTCAGGGTGGTACAGGCATGAGAGGGCATCGGCACAGAGTTTCTTGTCCTCTGGGCAGTAAGTGACGATGAAATTAAATCGTGTAAAGAACAATGCCCAACGTGCCTGTCGGGGATTCAATCTTTTGGCATCACGGAGGTATTCAAGTTACGATGATCAGTGATTACCTCGAACTGATGTTTGGCTCCCTCCAGCCAGTGTATCCATTCATCCAAGGTGAGATTGATTGCCAACAGCTCAAGGTTTCCAATGTCGTAGTTCCACTCCGCCAGGGACAGTTTCTTGGAAAAGAAGGCACATGGATGGAGGACTGGTGGATCACCCTGCCGCTGAGATAGTATGGCTCAAACCCCGGCATCTACTTCCACGATGAAGGGCAGTTCTAGATGGACCAGGGTTGGAGCAGAACAGAAGGCTTATTTTAATTGTTGAAAGGCTTTCATGGCAATGGGATTCCAGGACAGAGACTTGGGCTGGTCTTTCAAAAAGAGAGGTGAGTGGTGAACTGATGGAGCTGTAGTTGGAGATGAATCGACGATAGAAGTTGGCAAAACCCAGGAAACGTTGCAGATCTTTGATGGTGGTGGGTTGTGGCCAACTGCGGATGGCATCCACCTTCCTCTGGTACATTTGCACGCCATTCCTGGTGATTATGTATCCGAGGAAGTGGATGGTGTCGCGGTGGAACTTGAGATAGATGTGGTATTCTCTCAGTTTCTGGAGGACCTGCATTACGTGGTGGCGAGCCTCGGCCAGGTTCCGGGAGTAGATGAGTATGTCGTCGATGTAGATGATGATGAAGTGATGGAGAAACTCCCGGAACACCTAGTTTATGAAGGCTTGGAATACGGAGAGTGAGTTCGACAGGCCATAAAGCATAACGCGATATTCATAGTGTCCTGCAGGTGTTATGAATTAAGTTTTCCACTTATCTCCATCACATATCCGAATGAGGTTGAAGGCGGTCCGCAGGTTCAGCTTAGTGAGAAGCAACCTGCAACTTCTCCAGGGAGGATGGGACCAGAGGAAGTGGATAGCGGATTTTGACTGTCTAGGCGTTCAGAGTGCGTTAGTCGACACACGGCCTCAAGCCTCCGTCCTTCTCCTCAATGAAAAAGAAGCTGGAAGCGGCAGGGGAAGTTGATTGTCGAATGAACTTCTGCTTGAGTGCCTCCTTGATGTATTCCTCCATGGCCTTTTGCTCCGGGATGGACAATAGATCGATTTTACCTTTAGGTAAGGTAGCCCCAGGCAGCAGTCTGGCGCAGTCCCATGGCCGATGAGGTGGTAAAACTGCTTACTTAACACATCTGGGAACGCCCGGTAATCGTGAGGAATTTCAGTTTTGGAGGTCGACTTTGGACCCTCTATGGTAGTGGAGTTGAGTGCGACGTTTGTGGTAGACGAAGGTGTGTCTGGAGGCAATACTCACTCCACTGTGTTATTTCCCCAGTGTTCCAATTCACTTTTGGAGAGTGTTGAGTCATCCACGGGCGTCCCAAGATGATATCCGCAGTGGAACCCACCAGCACCAGAAACAAGATTTTCTCCTGATGAAGGCAGCTGATGCAGAGCGTCACAGTGGGTATGCAGTGTTTGATGCAGCCAAGGCCCAGCTGTGTTCCCAGGAGAGAGTGTAGATTAATCTTATGTGAACAGGTTTTCTTACGGAGTTGCAGTTTGCGGAGGAGTTCAAGTGAAACAAAATTTCCAGCTGATCCAGTGTCTACGAGGGCTTGTACTGAAACAGAGTGTTTGGAGGCAGTTAAGGAAACAGTTGTGCGAGATAACCCTCTGGGGACCAGAAACGCGCCCTTGCGTTTTGCTCGTTTTTTTTTTTTAGCAATGCAAAATAAACTCAAACTGCTCTGTTAATTTTGATCTTTCATGTTCGTGTTATACATCAATCGATCCTGTTCAGTTTCTATTTTTTTTGTGTAAACTCACAATAAAAATAAAGTGTTTTGCTTTTTGCCAAATAATGAAAAATGAACATGATGCGAGTTCTTCACTCTCTCTGTCAGCGAACTCCAATTTGAAACGCGTTCGGAAATGATCTGTAACTCCACGAAAATTCAGTCAAACAGGCAAACATACCCACGGGCATAAAGCTAGAGATCGCATCTTTTAAATTAAGTCATTTATATTAAAAACAAATATTCTCAGCTTCTGTAATCTGTATGAAAATAGAGCGATTCCAGTCGAGCTCATTACGAGCTCATTCACTTTAATTCGTTCACGCCTACTCCCGGAGCGCGCTATTCACAAGATAATGTGTTAAGCCATCTATGGAAAACAGGTAAACGCCCCCAAGCAAATGCATTAAAGGCTTCAAGTTTCATCATTCAGTTCACCTGCGCGTTAGGAAGATGGCACGATACACCGGTGTAGAAGCTCTTCAGCTCGTCCTGGATACTAGCGACGAAGAATCCACATTTTCATCAGAAGAAGAGCGCGACTCTGATGACGACCGTTTGATCGAGCCGCGGATAGAATTTCGTATGAGTAAGTATTTAGTCTTACTTCCATTAGTTGACAAGCTATTCAATATAAACATGTAGCTTACATATTATACTGGGTGGACTATTTTCCACTTGCCATCCAGAGTATTGACATTTGATATATTCAACACGATCTAATGAAAGTGCATATCTATACCATGAATTTAATATCTCGTGTTAAAGAGAAAAATGTTTTTTTTTTTTTTTTTTTTTTGCATGCTACGCACTGTAAACCCCAGTTAGGAAATTTGTATGTGTAAATGATATGTTTAGATCATTGTGTATGAAAGCTAGAATGTAGAAGTTATTTTAGAAAATAGGCCTACTAGATGTTTAGATTATATTTTGACTAGTTTAAATGCTGCCTCATTATTATCATTGACGATGCATGCTCGCAAATTAATGCTCCCAGTTAATGACTTGCGCAAATGTGTTTTGTTTGCGGTGTGCCTCTCCGGCAATGGCCCATTGACACGCATATTTATTGCACTCGCCTAAAATTATTTACATCAGTTATTCATTATAGACTAATGCTGCTATGGTTATATTTATGTAATAATATTCCTCAACTTAAAAAAAAAAAAAAGGAATGTAGCTTCATCACTACCTCCGCCTGCAACTCGGAGTGCGCTTAGCAACACAGTCAGAAATCAGAAAGAAAGTACATATTTACCTACAATTTTACAGATGTTAGTTCAATTTTGTTTATACTTAGTGTTAATACAATATGAGCCTGTATGACTTCACAATTGCTTTGTTTATAGCCAACTAATTATTTATTTATTTTACTCACATTTGATTTGCTTAGAGCAAATTTAGAACATTTAGTTTCTCCATATAGAGGAATTACAATAAAACAGATTGAAAAACCTTTGAATCCTCTCATTCTTGGTTCAGGCTGCCTCACTTGATGGGCCATTAGCCATTGGGAGAGTATCTGTCACACCCCTGGTCTGAATCTCATTAATATTGATGGGCCATTACCACCCCCACGCATAAACCTCTTCTGACCAAAAAACTGTCATACAAAGTATGAATTCATGTTTTGCTTTATGTGAACAATTAGGCAGGATGGTTTTCACATCATTTTTAAGCCAGAACTCGAAGCGACAACATCCATTAGTCAAAAGTCTTGTGGACACATATTTAGTATGTGTTTTGTGGTCTTATTTCAGCAACTTTCATTTTTATTTTTTTCAATAACCACGCATAAACATTATTCTCTTAAAAATACAAACATGTACATACATGTTGCTCATATATTATGGTAGCCCCGTATGCGCTATATAGAGTGAATTTACACCTTTGCCATTAACATGTTTATAAATAACTGAAAAAAGCACAAATGTTAGTGCTTGTCAAAACATCCCAAGGGCCCCAAAAACACCCTGGTCCCCTAAGGGTTAAAGATGCTATTAGGGGAGGTACTTGGATGGTACTCACCGCTGGGCGTGGCGGACGAATAGGCATTTGGGTAGTTTATAAAAAAGTAGTACATACAATTTTTTTGATTGCAGAGTAATATTAAAAGTAAGTGATTGATAAAAAGAAGCCATGTGACAAGTGGGATAATGTATAGCCAGCTAGTCATTATCACAAAACAAGTCCATCCTTGTCCAGTCCATCCTTGTTTGCAAACCCCCCCGGCACTGTTATTTTCATTGTCAAATAAACATGCAGTGTCAGAAGCAAAAATGTCATCCCCATAGGATTCAAACTGCTCTAAAAGCATTGCATTGTTTTTGTTCCATGCTTTTATATGCTCCTGCATCATAAAACTAAATTAACTTTACAAGAGGATGTTACAAGATACAACTTTTTTTCCAAGATTTAAATTAATTATGCATAGCAAAATGTTTGAGTAAAGCCAAGTGGTTTAGTCCCACGACCTTTTAAAACACTAAACACTTTATATGGGCCTAGACGTGCATGTAATCTATGCAAAACAACATTTATGTTACTCTGAAATAAAATATATTGTAGTAGGGTCACCTAATTCTACAATCTACAAATTAGATAAAAGCATAAGTGAAAACATAAGCCGCGTTTCCACCGCAGGAACTTTCCCCAGGAACTAGGAACTTTGGGGTGGTACTCCGTGTGTTTACACCGCAGGAACCAGGGTCTAAATGAAGTTCCGGGTAAAAATTTCCCCCCCAGAAAGTCCCTGCTGGCGAGGTAGTACTTTTTCAGAGTTCAGGAACTTTCGGGGTGGGACTTGTGCGCTGAACATGCTGATTGGTTCTTTTACCTTGTTCTCTCTGCCGGATGGCGCGCGTTCGTCCCATCCATCTCACGGTCATGTCCGCTATAGCTGATAACAAACGTTGTCTATAGCATTACGAGCTTTCTGAAATGAATACGCTTTGGTATTAGTGTTCGTCTCTTTTCTGCCGTTTTGTTAATTACCTCGTTGGTAAACCAATAGATCGCACACAAAAACAGGACAGCTTGAATCTCCTCAATACTTAAAACTCAAAACAAGTACGCGCAGACTGGGAGGAGCAGTCGCACGCAGTTCAACGTCACCAGACTAATCTTCCCGGTACTTTAGTCCACGGTGTAAACGCAGTGAGCAACCGTTCTGGGGCAAAAAAAGTTCCTATGAAAAAAGTTCCTGGGACAAATAGTTCCTGGTAATTGCGGTGGAAACGCAGCTTTATTGATGGATTTCCCCCCCCCCCCCCCCCCCTCCCTCCTTTATTTATATGTATGATATGTATAATATTTTATAATAATGCTTTAAGTTTCTTAGCTTTAAGTTTCCTTAAAGCAGGAAAATAATGCTTTAAGTTTCCTTATAGCAGGAGTATAAAGACAGAGAGAGAGAGTCAGAGAGATGAGAATGTTAAAAGAAATACTAAGAGCACGAGTAAAAGCTCTTGGGGTAGTCATATTTGGGTCGACTGAAATCAGAACTGAGTGTTCGAGGGAGACATTGAAAGAGACGTGAGAGTTATGTTAAGTGTCGCTCTGAGCACCATTGAGGCGTCTGTAAAGCATGAGCTCTGAAACAGCAGATGTCTCTGGGGAGCCTGCCTCAGTCCGAGTCAACACAGATGAGGGTTTGTGGGAACAGGCTGAAAGGCTCATAGACTATGTATCAAATCAAAGGAAACAGGTTGGATACTGGGATTTTGCAGGCTCACTGCTTCCTCTAGAGAAGAAGAAAAAACATATCCATATGTTTGGTCTCCAGAATAATTAGATTTCTGTAGCTCCACAAAGCTTTTGATATACTTCAAGTGTTAAATTATTCTATGAATGACACTATACTTGTTATTGTCAATTTAACTCTCATTCCTGACAAGCGGGAGAGTGTTTATTGGGTTTGATGACAGAACTAGGCTTCATAATCATACTTTGATCTAAGGGAATCAAGCTGCAGAAATCTCTCATTTTATTTCCCAGGCATGTCAATGCAAGCAACAAAAAAGGGAATGGTTTTTTTGTGTAAAACAAGTTAGTTAGTTAGTAGTTAGTACTTGTTCGACGTTGGTTTCAAAGACATAAGCACAAGTATCGACATAACTTAAAAACAACTAACAGAAAATGCATAAGTATGGTATAAAAGGATGGTATATATATTTTTAAATTCAAACGTAATGTGTGCAAAAATATGCATATCAGTAAACAGCTTGTGATTTCCTCCATTAGCAACAATAATGTGGTGTAAACATCTCCCATAGCCACTAATCAGTCTCTGACATCTGTTTTGAGGGCTTTTTGCCTACTCTTCCAGAACTTTACCTCAGAATTCATAATTTCCTTAAAGATGTGTAGTCATTGAGGCACAGAGGAAGAAACACAGACAGATCTTGACATTTACACCACCATGCTTAAATGTTTATACAGTTTAGATGTCAAAAGCAGTCAACAAATGGTGTCCTTTAAATCTACTGAAGAAGCATGATCCTAACCTTTATCTCCATACCGAAATCCTAGATGGCCAGACAGTAATTCATATTTTATGAATTGGTAAAAATACTGGTGACTGGCCTGTGACAGTGTGAGCTGCAGTGTTCAACGTGAGTTTTTAAAAGCTTAGATTAAATGTGTGATTTGAATAAGCAGTGCTCATAAATGACTGATAAAAGGGTATCCTCAGGTGAAACGAGTGGAGGCTTGGACCCAGAAACGGTATTCCTTACGTCACTACTTATGTCACAACAAAGCAGATGGACACTAAAGCTTTTTCAGGTTTCATAACCTTTTTTCTCTGAGGCCCACTCACATGATGTTAGTCAAAATCTATAATATATTAGTTCCCCTTATAATTTAGTTTCCTTTCAAGGGAACTAAATGCTGCGTCATAGGGTTGGCGCTTTGGGAACGCCCCCAGGCTTGACCGGTGTCTAAAGCATGTGTGGAAACACGACAATTGATTGGCAGATGGCAGCCCTATGAAGTCACATGGAGTGGCTGAGAGTATAAAAGGGAGCATGCCTTAGATGTCATCAGCTCTTTGTCTTCAGGAGCTGTTTGACTTAGTGTGTGTAAAGATATCACCTGTCAATGTTTGCTTGAGAGCAGAGTTTGTGCTGTCAGGTCTTGAGGGAGCTGTATGCACACACTGCGATGAGTCATGGTGGGGAAGCTCTGCTCTCGCTTGATTCTTTTCTTGAGGGATCAGAATCGAGCATCTGAACCCTGCATTTGCTGAGGCCGTGCGGTGGTATAGATCGTGCAGACAGAGGGTATATATATATAAATTGGTGAGCCTGTAAGCTGTCTTTAGGGTAGAGCGTAGACAGGCTCACACTAGAGGATTCTAAACAGTGATATCAAGTGTGACGGCTCCCTGTGAGCCTCCTTGGTAAGCTGTCTTTAAGATAAAGCATAGACATGCCTCCACTTGTTCTAGAGGGTTGTCATGCTGAGGCCTCCGCTCCCCAGAGCTCTGTCTTTAAGGCTAGTACAGGTTTGGTAGACTGGGCAATACCGCCACTGTCCTCCCACTACCTCATCTCTCCCATCCAGTTTGGATCTGGGGGTGATAATGAGGGAAGCATTTATATACCTTAGGCTTGTACAGATTAGGAAGACTGGGCAATACCCCCAACCCTCATCTGTCGCCCCTCCAATTTGGCTTGGAGGTGATAGTGTGGACATAGAGGATCTATGTAACACGTTTTAAGGTTCGTGAGGAGTATGGAGAGACTTGTTCATCATGGCGACGTGGGTATTGACGTTTCAAAAAGCGTCAACGCTATGACACAGTGTTGAGTTCCATTGAAAGGGAACATCTGAGGTTATAAATATAACCCTGGTTTCCCTGAGAGAGATGCTGTGTCTCATTGCCATGCTTCTAGCATGCCTGCGAGTCTCCTTTAGACAATAAGCTGATGACGTCTAAGACAGGCACCCTTTTATACTCTGGGGCTCTCCATGTGACGTCATAGGGCTGCTGTCTGCCAATCAATTGGCGCATTTACACATGTCCTATGATGTAATAAATGAGACGCCTTTGTGCATATAAAAGGGCACCTGCATTACATGTCATTAGCTTTGTTGTCTTCAGCAGTGGCGGATTTAGCAAATTGGGGGCCCAAGGCGAAGGTAGTATGGGGCCCCCCATCCGATCTTTAAAAGAGAACGAAATTTCTTCTTTTTTTTTTGAAAAATAAACCATTAAATGGCACTTTCTGGAGAGTTTTGTGCAAAGAAATATAGAAAAAAGTAGGTCTAGCAAGTCTTATATTTCTGTAACTCACACAGATCAAACACAAATATGCTGACTGAATAGATTGCTAGTTGAGAAACACTGCTTTAATTAATGTTTTTATGATGACTTTGTGAAAGGTTAACTAAACAGCATGAGCCGTCTTCCAGCTGGCCAGTAAGTTATTTGGCAAATTTCATTCATACAGATTTGTATTATGCTATAGTTTGTGATAGTGTTATACATTTCTTACAAATAATCACGATGATCATTGCGTTTGTCTTACCGAATGTGGTAGCTTTATGCAATTACAGTTTGTCTATAAGCTTTCTTTTTTTATTAATGCCGACAGTAAAATGTTGCCAGATATTGCTACGAAAAACAAAACAAAATAATAATAATAATCCGATATAAGCTTGTGTTTTGGAAATAAGATTAATATATCACTAACCCTAACATGCAACTTTCCACTTTAAAAACTTCCTAAAGTGTCACATTAAATCAGAAAAACAGGTCCAGAAGACTACTGCCACCTTTCCATTAGTGCAGTGGTCACCAACCTTTTCAAGCCTAAGATCACATACCAAGTCCAAATGTAAACCAAGATCTACCACTTGCAGAAAATTATGAAAAAGCAAGGCCACAATGTAGTTCTACTTTGGCATTCTTTGTTGCCTGTTAGTCACTAGCAAAATATTTATTTAACTATACAAATAGTATATAACTATACAAACTGTCAACTATAATTCAACATTTTCAACAGTAATATAACATTGGTAAGTATATCCACAGGCTTATTACTCATATATAAACACAATAATCAGTCAATTACAGGCCTAAGCCAATAATGTACTGTTTCATTTTCCCTTTTAAAACATATTTCAAACACTTCAAAATGGTAAGTGCAACTAGCATACAAAATATTATGACAACAGTCATCCTTCAATTCTTCAAAAATAGTTTCACACAAATTACAGACCTACTACTATTCATTACCTCAATAATCAATCAATTACAGGCCTAAAATAATCATGTACAGCACTGATTTTCTTTCCCTTTTCCAACAACATAAAACACAGATTTCCTTTTAACAATATAGCCAACACAGGGGTTTTCCTGGCTCAAAATGAGGCAGAGGTGGTAAAATCGTAACACTAGGGGGGTCCGGGGAGAAAATTATGTACATTTTAAAGATAAATTCATTAATCTGGTGCACTTTGAGTCACTCGAATCTGTTGTTAAAAATAAATAATAATCCACCCGCAAACCACCCATATTCTTTGATTTAGATATCTGATTCTGATCATCACATTACAATTGTTCAATTAAGAATGATAATATGGTAACATATCACACTGAAGTAGGCTGATTTAAAATGAACATTTATTTAAATTTAAAGTTCTTCTTTTGGCAAAATTACATTTCCTTTATAGCCTAAACAGAGGCTTTAGCCTACTCCCTTTAAACTTAAATTGTCAATGTTTCATTTTTGAAAACACTCTTATCGGAATAATTTTTTGTACCTTTATAAAGGGCATTTTCCCCCTAATTTTATTTAATGTATGCTCTAAATTTCATTTCAAATTCTTACATTTTATCAATACATCAATTAAAATAATAAGACACTAGGCTGTTAGCAATCAAATTGAAAAATTATAACTGTATTAAATGAGATTATGAGATTGTTTTGAATATTTTTTGAATATACAAATAAGGAATGTTGAAAAGAATGATACTTTGAAACTAAACCGCCAGTAGGAGGCGGCAGGCGCCCGTCTTAATGAGCGAGTCATTGAGTCATTCATTCAAACGATTCGTTCAAACGGCTGATTTATTCAAAATGAGGCGGTTTAATAATGGGTAATTGAATCTTTGACTCAAGCGATTAGGTCAAAACGCTGAATCTATCGGTAATGGATCATGGATGCTGTGAGATGCGCTGGTTCTGTTGTTTGGAACTATTTTTGCTGCTGAAACAGAACAAAAACAGTCAGCGTCTAAAAATGTAAGTAACTTAATTTTAACTATTTGTTTATTGAACTGTTATGAAATCAATATCTTGGTTTCAATCGCGATGGCATTCACAGGAAAACAGCACTCTGGTCGTGTGTAGCCTATAACGTTATATTGTTTCTTAACTATAAATTTGACAGAAGCGGCCGCCTCATAATTGTCTATGCAGGAAAAACCCTGCAGATGACTACTCCCTCACCGTTGTGCCGGTTGTGCCATCGTTTCGTTAGCTTGCGTATCGTTAGCTTGCCTTGAAGAGCTTGATGTGAGCGTAGTGTGAAGTGGCTGAGCGTAAAGCCTTGTTTATACTCGACGCGTCCGCATGAACCAAAAATGACGTTATTGTAACGACGCGCGCGCCTCCGGATCCCCTAGACACCATTTACTACACACAGTAGACTCACACATGGTGCATTTTTAATTAATAAGTAATAATGAATACAAATATTGGTGTTTTTCGCGATCGACTTAAAATGCTTCCAAGATCGACTTGTCGATCGCGATCGACGGGTTGGTGACTCCTGCATTAGTGGATCTGGCAACACGGAGGCTGCACGCGCGCCCTCACTCACAGCGCGCTCTCAAGCCCCGTTCACTACGCTAGCTTCTCGCAGCAACATGAATTGTAAACACTCATATGAGGTGGTTTAAACGGGTAATTAATCATTCAGAGAGCTTGACATTTTATTTTTGAATGTAAAAAAATGACAGAGTTGCCGGACCTCACCTCATAGCTGGCTATACGGCCATGGACTTGTAACATATCGTTAGCATTGTTGTCATTGTCAGCGGGCATCACAAAAAAGTTTGTTACCTTCTGCAATTTTGCTAAAAACGTTTTGCTTTCCTCCCGCTTCCTGGTTTTTCAGTACCGCTTGGGTAGCTTCGCTTAATTTTTACTCTGTCTACTACTCTGTACACTCTGTCCGTCACTCTGTACACTGTCTGTTAATCACTTATTTTTCTCCGTCAGTTTTTTTGGCGCATTACAGCCTTGTCACTTTCGCACGCAGAAAGTGAAATAATGGAATAGTCCAATGTAGTGAGGTGGGGGGTCCCCTCCTGTCTGCGACTAATGATTTGATGCCTTTCTTCGCAAATGTTTTTTAGAAATATATAATTTGCGAAAAGTAAAAAAAAAAAAAAAAACGTAAGCATAGTTTAATGGGGCATTTTGGGGGCCCCTAGGTAGCTCGGGGCCCAAGGCAATTGCCGACCTTTGCCTAATGGTTAAGTCCGTCCCTGGTCTTCAGGAAGCCGCTTTGTGTGTGCATGTAAAAAAAAAGAGATTGTCCAAGTTAATTATTGTTTGTTTTGAAAGGAAAACAGTATGGCACGCTCTAAACAGTTCAGGAAGTTCCTATTTCCCATTTGTTTAGGACCGAAGTATGCGCGTTTGGCTCTTTAGGGAGCTGGATGCATTCACTGTAATAAGATTTAGGCCCCACAATTTAGGTAACCAAAAATCGCCATAACCATAAGATTTAGGCCCCGCGGTGCCTTCGATTGTGGGGATCGTAGATGGAGCTGGCAGAAGAATTTGACATGGGTGTTGCCCTTCTTCATTCTCCTCCCGCTAGCTCCATTGCTCTCATGCCGGGTTATAAAGCCCACTCAGCCTCTTCTGATCTGGCTGAGAGCATCTTATGAGAGCATGTTATTGACTGTGTCTATCTAGTTCTGTGGAACTATGTGGAGGGCGTTGAGGCAGATGTTATCAATGAGTCCGCCTCCTCTGCTGGCCCCGCATATGAGGAGCTAGTAGGGGAAGACCAAATCACAGTTAGTGATCCATTCTCTCATCTGTCTCCCTCTCCATCACATTAAGTCTGGGAATTTGACTTCAGAGGTGTTACCTCGCACTCCCTTTGGTAGGGCTGCTTTCTAAGAGCTTTACAGTTGTCTTTGGCTCAGGCCAGGGGACTAGTTGGCTAATTACTAGGCATACTAGTGGGGCATTACTAGGCATACCTGGGACTAGGCATACTAGTAGTATGACAGAGAGAGGATGTGCACAGTTATCCCATTTGTTGCCTGCTTCAGCTTAAGATGGAAGGAGTACCATGGATTATGTATTGGCATGCCTTTGTTCAGCATGGTGTAGTGGGTATTAATGTTCCCATAGCGTCAACACCATAATGCAGCGTCGAGTTCCGTGAAATGGAACGTCTGGTTACCTGGTTCCCTGAGATGGAAACGAGATGCTGTATCACGTTGCCATGCTTTGGGCACGCCTGAGTGTCTTTCTTCAGACAATTCAAAGTTGTAATGTATTCAATTCAATTCAAACGTGTAATGAAGTGTATACGAATGGTGCTCCATGTGATGTCATTGGACTGTCGTCAGTCAATAAGTTCCAGGGAACTGGGTTAAATACATAACCCTAAAATGTTCTCCATGACTGTTTTCATTTCCTCCTCATTTACAGTTTCTGTGTGGACCAAGCTGCTGATTCCAAAATAGTAATTGATTATTGATTGTAAACATGGTCACTCACATGCAAATGTATTCTATTATTAACAACTAGATTATTGAGGTGAAAGTGTCAAGGTTTTGCTTAGTTCATTTTCAGAAAAAGATGAGCAAATTTGTTATAAGTATACGACAGTCGCACATCTAGTGTTCAATGACTCGTTTAATTCAACAGTGGTTTTTCAATACAAAAAGAAACACATTGCAGTGCAGGTGAAGCAGAATTTAGCTGAACACACCAGTGTCCATTTGCCATAATATATATCAGGCCTCTATATAAAGACCTCTCAACATCAACAGACATGACTTTTACTAAAAATCTTAATATCTACATTGTTTTTGCTGAGCAGAATTTTTTTGTTACTTTGCATCACTCTTCTAAATTAAGGTTTACTGTTGTTAGGGGATTGTGATTTGAGCTGGTCTAATTAACAGATGTCCCTCTATTAGGAACTGCAATGGTACCAGCAAACTGCAGTTTATTCCCTTAATGGAAAAGAGACTTTGAAGGACATTTCAATCTTCTCTCCTTCTCTCTGATTAGATCGTACCATAATTAACAATCAGCTCTTCATCAAACTTCATTGTGGCAGTTACAGTTTATCTGCAAAGTTTTTTACATATGGATGTGAGGGCTTCCAGTCCATAAATCAAAGTCAATGATAAAGTGAAGGCCATTTTCCTGTTCAGCATATATTCAACTTCATCTCCTAGTGCAATCCATTGCAAAAAAGATGATAGATGATCATCTTGGCTTGGTCCCAGTCCATTTCGTCCAAGTGAACCGTAGGTCTAAAGTCTGTTGATCAGATCAATACTGTGACCGTCACAGTCTGAAAACTGTCCGGTCAATAATGACTCAATTAGAAATCGTTTTTACAGTGAAAATGCTGAAGATCTGACTGGTTTGTAAAATTTGACTGGTATGAAATAACTTTCTAAACCTTTTTTAGTTGGAGACATTTAAGGACATCTGAAGACTTAGTCTTATAAACTAAATGCAGTCGCGTAATCAGAATTAAGAGAATTGATTCATCTTAAAAAAAGAGTGTATTTGCTGTTCCTAAACTACAGTAATAAACTATCTTCCCTTGAAAGACTATATTGGTCAAATAGCAAGACCAGCACTAGCCAGCATCAGCAAACCTAGAGCAGTCAATTAATTCCATTTCAGTAGGGATTGTTGGTCCAGTCATATTCTTCATTAAGGCTTTAAAACGCTCTAAAAAAAGACTTTTTAAAACATTTATAATAATAATGAGCAATAGGAAAGTTATTAGCGTAATTATGCATGAATCAAATTTCTTCATGTGTGTTTGTTTGGACAGTTGCTTTGTGCAAGCAGGCAGTAAAGATGTTTGCTGGTGTATGATGGTGGGATAAGAAGCCACAGCCACTTTCTCCCAGACAGCATGAAACAGTCACCATAGCAACCACCACCTTTTTATGCTGAGCTCATTAAAAGCAAAGCTTTGACCTCTACCAAATACAAGCTGCACTTGTCATCCTCAACTAACGGGACGGGATGATTCATCTGTATGAAATCGTTTACTGGAATGCAGGTTTTAATTCAAATCATTGTGTGGTGTGTTTCTTAAATATTAAACTGGCCCTTCCATAAACTAAAATTGGTGATTTTACTATGTGGAGATTTAAGTGAAGAGATTGTCTCCAAATTGATGTATCCTGGGGTCAAAAAATGAAATAATACATGAAAAATAAACCAATGTGTAAAAAAGAAAAAAATATAAATGCCTTTAATCGCTTATTATCTGTTTCAGAGCAAGGTTAAAATATTTGAATAGTATTAAAAAAAGGGTTTACTTTTTTCTGGGCACTTACAGTCTCCACTTCCTACTTTTACACTATGTTTTGGTTACTTTTCCAAATTAGGTTTGGGAAATCATTTCAACTTCCTCATCACTGCTCTAAAAAGGATGCTGGATGACTTCCAGAGAGTAGCGTTTGCCCTCTAGACATTTAAAGCTTAATAAAGCATTTCTTATTACACAATAAAAGCAAAAAAAAAAACACATACAAATGATTTGGCAAAAGTCTGGCAGTATTAGTCACTCAGAAAAATAAAAACAGCAGATTTTCCTCACATTACACTGTTTAGCATCAAACAATCTAGATAAAAAGTTTTCAACATGAAAATTACAAAATAATTTCTGGAGCTTCTAAATACTGTTCTGAATAGAAAATAAACAACTAACACCGTGTACATTTTTTTTTCTTGAATGATTGCACACACTGTTCGTCTGATGAGGGCCCCGGCACCCTGTATTTGGGGACGAATTTATCTCCAAAGTTCAGTTGGTTTCATTCTAGAGGTCAGAACGTAAAGGCATAAACAACGCCCACCACTATAATGTTCCCGATGGTGGCTGTGATGGCGATCCACAGCCATATGGCATCTCGGGACATGGACTGCTGCTCCTCCTGTTGGTTGTGAGCTGCCAGAGCGGCGGCGTGGACGCTAGCAGAGGAGTTGAAGAGAGAGTGATCCGTGCTGTAGTCATCGTGAGGCGATGAGTCCATGAAGGCTCCTGTCATCACAGGGATCTGATGATGGAGAAGAGATAAGGTAAGACGGATGACCACACAACCAAATGATTCAATCTTCTACATCGGTAACACTCTGATGCGCATCATGGTCTGGCTTTATAGACATCTTACAAAACTCGGTAACAATTGGATAGTCCACTTTAGACATTTTGCTATCTATAAGTAATTTGCAACTACATGTCAACTAACTCTTGTTAGTATTAGTAGACTGTCTGCCTTTAATATCTGGCAACACTTTATATTGATGCTCCCCAACAGTCTATAAGTAACTTTGCAACTACATGTCAACTTATTATACTAACCTTAACCCTAAGCTAACAGTTTTTATCATACTCTAATGGGAGATAGTTGACATGTAGTAAAAGTACACTGTAAAAGTCTCACTGCTAGCCACAATTACAGTTCCAGATACAATCAATAAGTGCACTTAGATGAGTTCATTCCTAGCCTCGGGAGAGCAGGAATTTGTGTAATACATTTAGCTAAATTGATAAATGTTTAGCCTAAATGTTTTACATTCCTTAAACATCTTTGACATGTTAGAGTAAAATAAAATATATTGCTTAATTGAATCAAATGTAATTAAACGAAAACTACATTAATCTCAATAATATATACAGTACTGTATATAGTAGAATACCATTGGTAAGGTTTATTATTATTATTTTCAATGTTGAAAAACGTTTTGCTGCGTAATATTTCTGTGGAAACCATGGCGCATTTTTTTCAGGAGTATTTGATAAATAGACAATTCAAAATAATAACATTTATTTATTTCATCATGTGCCAGTTTTAGTAAATTTGCAATGGATTGATGCAAATTTTTGGTTTTACTAGATTTATTGCAAATAAAAATGACACTAACGCCAAACATTTTATTCTACTTAACTAACTCAGAGCGCATACCTTAAATGGCTACAGAATTACTGATGTAGCTGATAAAATATAAACTATTACAGAAAATATATAAATTGAATGCAGTGTGAGTCGCTTTGATTAAACAGCATCTGTCAAATATACACTGTTTAAGAAGCAAAAGAAATGCTAAAGTCTTATCGGATTATTATTTTATTTATTTTTGAGGTGTCTAAATAATATAACTAGACCTCTTTTTAAGATCTGAAGTCTACACAACAGGTAAATGATTTTTTTTATTCTCAGAAAACAAATGCAGATGTATCTCAAAACAAATGTGTTACTTTCCATAAATCAAGATAATTGTTTTTTTTCTGTGGAGAGAAAACAATTCTCTTCACAAGCGATAACCTCAGGAAACAGGCTTCCCATATACAGTCTGCAATCTGTCATATATTTGTGTGTGGTGTAGCAAAAAAAGAAAATAAAACATATCTAAATCTAAATTTATTTGAGGATAATGAAGACAGCTATCCTATAAGGATTTTGGCTGTTTGTTCAAAAGTTGAAATATGATGAATTATGTTATTTTAACTATTTTAATAACTATGAATTACTTCATTTAGAAACGTGTTTTTATGAAATAGGACCATGCAGAACACCTCATAAAAACTTGATCGTCTACATGTAGCATTTTATTGGATTAGTTTTATTGGAAGGCATTTTCTGAGATTGAATTGTCTTGTTTACTATTGACTTTTTTATTTATTTGAAATGTAATTTTAAACATTCAAGGGAGTAAGTTTATGCACGTCTCTTTTTAACTCTTATTATCGTACATATCTTGTTAACAATTAATGGACCCATTATCCACTGACAGATATTTGAAATTTTGGATGATTTATATAAATAGTAAAAAAAAAGGTTAATAATAATAATAATAATAATAAATCATAATCACTGCTCAACAATATAATAATAATAATAATATTTTTTGTGAGTGAAATTTTAAACCTACGACTTTTCACATCAAATGCAAGAAATATACCTCTATACCAAACTATCTCCCTATGGCTAACATTTACCATCATCTCTCTGGGGCTTCTTCATAAAGATAAAAATAAAACATGTTACAAATGAATTGCATTTTATATTTGTCTAATAGCCCTTGGCCTCGAAAATGCTCCTTTTTAGTCATTCACAAAGCAGAGCTGTCATTTCCACAACCTTCACAACAAATTGTCTAACAAGTAGCATGTTGATGATTAAAGCGAGAATGTGAATAACAAATCTGGCTATTTCCAGAGAGGTGTCTGAGCTGGTTTAAGACTGATCAAAAGCTGCATGGAGCAGTAAAGAGTCTGAGAGCCTCCACTGATCCAAGATGAAAAGACGCTCTCCACCAGGGTAAAAATATCACAAAGAACCCAAAGATGGCCAATTTCTCTCCTCTCTATTCAGCCTGACATGCACACCTGTCTGTGCTGGTTTGTGGGTGTGAACCCTTACAAGCTGCACACTTCACACACACACAGACGGATCCTTGTTCTGCTTCACTATGGCAACTGGTGACAGAAGAGAACAAGGAATGGTGGAGGCAGGGACGCTGTGAATGAAGAAGGATGACAAACTTAACGGTGTATGAGCGGCTACCAGTGAACCATCATGAGCTGATAAAAAAACAAACAAAGACGACATATCTGAAGGCAACATTATGAATCATCCATCTCAGAGTATAATTGTTTATAATGTGTCGTTTCACTCATGGCTTAACACTTTTTAAGCTGTATCTACAACATTTTCAAACCATTTTCAGGAATCACACACGCGCACGCGCACGCAAACACACACACACACACACACACACACACACACACACACACACACACACACACACACACAACAAACAACAAATTAGCAAATAATATTGAAAATGTCTGTTTACATGCTGGTGCCGGTTCCAAGTTCTACCACAAACATGTATGTAACTTTTTTTTTCTTTTTTTTATTTAAATACATATTTATTTAATATACAATTAATAATTCAGTATCTCATTGCTGCTGTGCATTTTGTCAGTTTTGACAGCAATGTTTTTCATTTAGCAAGGCAAAAACACAAGTGAATTATAGTCTGCCCGGCTTATATTAAGACCAGGGAAGCAGAGCAGAATGTGAGGTTTTTATATTACTTAGGGTACATTTACACGATGATGTACTAAAAACGGAAAAGGTTTTATTTATATATACAGATGACAACGTTGTCAAAATGATCCCTGTTCACATGGATCAACGAAAACTACTAAAAACGCTGTATTATCATGCCAGGCCAGTAGGTGGCGATGTCACTTTGTAAAGAAACACTACACGCCTACAGACTGAACGCGTAAGACGCATACGCATGACGTTCATTTTTTTCACAAATTCACGTTTGCTGTAGTTTACACATAGATGATATTGATAAGGGTATAGTAAAAAAAAAAAAAAAAAACTTGCAGTATGAATACCTTTTTCAAAATTTTGTGTTTTCAGGACCCCAAAACGCCGTTGTCGTGTACATGAACAGCCAAAACGCATAAAAAGTTTTCCGTTTTTCGTTGAAAACTGTGTCGTGTAAACTGCCCCTCAAAATTAGGCCTGTTTTGAGATGTTATGTTGATGTATGACTCAGAGGTCAGTGATTGGCTGATTATTGAAGTCAGTGTAAAACAGAGGCAACTAGGCAGCAATCGATACAGCACTGCACCTGCTGCTCCTCACTGACAGAACAACTACATCAATCTTTGAGGAGAAAAACCTTCTCTCGTCTTTTTGAAACATAAAAACTGACGTACACATAAATAACAGTGCTAATAAATCAGAATGAGGATGTTCACTGGGATTCTAAATAGAACATTTTCAGAGTGCAGAGATTTTCCTTACACAGTTCTCCTATGTAATAACATTGTACAAAAGGTAGCATACGAATCAATGCATGCAATCAAGAGTGGATGTATAAATTCACATTCTGTACTAATAAGCACTAAAGGTACATAAAACATACAAAAACCTGCCATTATTTACTATTTCATTTTCTGCATGCTTTTTAATATAATGAAAGTGAAGAAATGCTGGAGCTTTCCAAATGAAAAAAAAAAACACCACAAGAGCATCATAAAAGTTTTCATTACAACTTGTGCACTATGTATTCCAAGTTTTCTGAAGCAGTATGATAGGTTTGTCTGAGAAATAGACTGATATACTGAGCTCTCATTTTGCATGTTCAACAAGAGTAGGTGATTTGTGAACAAATCATTCTTTTGAATTTAATATTTTCAATGAATCAAATGTTCCAATGCACAAAACCAGCCAGAGTGATTCGCTAATGAATAAAAATCTCACTTAATGGTCAAATTACAGTGATTGATAGCTCATTGGAGGTGAATATTGTCAGTGAATAACAACTACAGTGTAGCTTGAGAGGACTTGGAATATAGTGTGTCTACTTTTATGATTTTATTGTGTTTTTTTATTGTTGGTTGAAACTAAAAGCGGTTTCACTTTATTTGGATGGTCCCTTTAACACATTCAGTTGACTATAAGTAATGTTGCACCTACATCTCTATTAACTCTCACTAGAGTGCATTAGTAGACTGGTAGGCAGGGCCGTAGCTAGAGGATTCGGGGCCCCCTGAAAAAATATTGATGTGGGCCCCCACCACCCTCCACCAATATCATATACTGTACAATAGATGAACATGGAGGCCCACATAACAGAAGATGGTGATGTTGTTGTAAAACCTTTATTTTAAAAGTTAAATGTTTATATAAAAATTACAACTAATAAAAACTAACAAAAAAGCAAGAAATTGTTCAATAATAATAAAACCAATTTTTAAAAAGTAATAATTTTTTTCCCCATCAGTCTGTTATAATTCATAAATCAAAAAGTAAACATTTAGAAATTGACAAGAATGCAGTCTAATTCAAAAAATAAAACCATTCATTGTCTTATTTTTTAATAAAGATGATATGGAACTGGTAATATTATTAAATAAAGCGAATACATTTATTCATCCAAGTGCAGTATTCGTGTTTTCTCGATGTTTTAAATATCATCAGCCGGCAGGTCAGATGCATAATGCAATGCATCGTGACTCGTGTATTTTTTTTAAAACTCTAGTAACAATAGTGTAAAAAGACAGGAATTTAGACCACGTAATCATTCGGTCGATTGCGGCGCGCACCGATAATAAAAAATGACTGTACACGGCAGACTGTAGACGGAAGTTTTCTAATTCCCAGCGAAATAACAATATATAACCGGTCTTTAAGAACGTCTTGATCGACTGGGATACAACCACTCTCCTTGCCTCCCTCTCCGTCTTTTCCTGGCATTTCTGGTTCCCTGATTTATGTTTTCTTCAGTCTTCTTCATATTTTTCAGTCAGTCAGTCTCCTGCTCTTCCACCAAGTTCATCGTTAACTTCAGGCTGCCGCCTCAACTCTGATTGGTTCTGTTCACGAGCTGGGGCTTACAATTTTATTGGGTCCATCTGATGTTTGTCACTGACTCTGACTGAATAATAAATACTTTAGGTCGGACTAAACCATTTTTATGGAGGTAAGAGAAGCAGATATTTGGAAAAAATATTTACCCAAATTGCACGTTTTTGTGGTTTTCATTTAAATCTCAGGCATACAACTAATATAAATATTAGAATTATTCATACTACAGGGGCCTAAATAGTATAACTGCTGGATTTTGTGGGGCCCCCTGGGCAGCGGGGGCCCCTATAATTGTCACCACCTTTCACCCCACTAGCGACGGCCCTGCTGGTAGGGTTAGGGATAGAATAAGTTGACATGTAGTTTCAAAGTTACTTATAGTCTGTAGAATGTCTGTTGGAGGACCATCACAATAAAGAGTTGGCAGATATTAAGCAGACAGTCTACTAATACTCTAATGAGAGTTAGTTGACATGTAGTTGCAAAGTTACTTATAGTCAACAGAATGTTCAAAAGGGACCATCAAAATAAAGTGTTACCCTAAAAGCTTTAATTCCCATGCCAGTCTTAAGAATTTCATATTTTTGGATTTTAAATATTCAAGACTTTAAAATAACTCTTAACCAAACAGAGCACTTTACTGTCAAATGAAGCTGTTCCTTTGCATTTTCCTCTATTACTGTAAATTAAAATGACAAACAATTTAATGTCATAGGGCCCTATCTTACACCCGGCGCAATGCAGTGCCAAGCACGACGCAAGTGTTTTTTTGCTAGTTTCAGTCCGACGCAGTTATGCATTTGCGCCCATTTGTGCGTCCATGGGCGTCCATGTCTGAAAACGAGGTGCGTTCAGGCGCATTGTTGGCGCGTTTGCTATTTTGAGGCAACTGAAATAGACTGCGCCATTGACCAACTGAAACCTGGTCTAAAGTCAACGGCGCAGTATTTTTTTTTGTTATTTAAAGAGCACGTTAGTAATGTGCGCTTATAGGGTCCACAAGGCGTGTACACTCTGCTTACACACAGGGATGCACAGCAGTATACAAACATGTCAAATATTTAAAATAAAAGGATTACAATGTAAAAGATTTTTATTGTGTACATAAAGATATGGTGGAATCCGGCTTATCCCGTAGATGGTCTGCTTGCGCACTTTTACCTCGCGCACGAGCAGTTCCGTTTGCGGTCTGGGGAAGCGTTCGGTCTTTCCACAATCAAATTCCGTCATGTAAATAGCGAATCCGCCATGGCGCAAACACAACTGGCATTTAAAGGGAATGGGAGATGAGACTCGTAACGCACGTTAATCCCAAAACACACCCATTACTCATTAAGAGAATAGGGACAACCCTTTTAGACCATGCGCCTGGCGCGCATACCATTTTTCCCGTTGTTAAACTAGCAAAAGTGGATTCTGACACGCCCTAAGTGAACTTGCGCCCTGCGCTTTAGATCATGCGCTTAGATTGTTAAAATAGGGCCCTCTAGGTGTTTTTGCAGAGCAAAAGTTCATAGACCAAATAGTCTAATTTTGTAAAAGGAGAGAGGATTTGGAAAAGAAAAAGTCCACATTTCAATTTCTGCCACCAATTGATGAAGCATTGCAGCATGAAAAGGAGATTCAAGCTGTTCCCTTTGAGGGAACTCACATTGCTTCGTATGACAACACTTTGGGGAACGCCTTCAGTGTGACTGCGTCTGAAGCGTGTGTGCAACTAGTCCAATCCTGGTTGGTGCTGTGTCACCTTGTGAGGTGTGATGGCATAAGGCGGAAACTACAAAGGGAGGCCGGCAACACAGCAATGTCAGTTTTTGCTTTTTAGCAAGTGCTCTGTGTTGAACTGTCTGTCCTATTTGGTGTTGTTTGTCCCGTAGGAACTTGAAATGTTAGTATAAGCACAGCTCCGTCCTTCGGATGAGACGTTAAACCGAGGTCTTGACTCTCTGTGGTCATTAAAAATCCCAGGATGTCCTTCGAAAAAGAGTAGGGGTGTAACCCCGGCATCCTGGCCAAATTTGCCCCATGGCCTCTGTCCATCATGGCCTCCTAATGATCCCTATATACTAATTGGCTTCATCACTCTGTCTCCTCTCCACCAATAAGCTGGTGTGTGGTGGGCGTTCTGGCGCAATATTGCCGCCGTCGCATCATCCCGCTGGATGCTGCACATTGGTGGTGGTTGAGGAGATTCCCCCCTTCCATATGTGAAGCGCTTTGAGGTCCCAGAAAAAGCGCTATATAAATGTAACAAATTAGTATTATAGCTGATAGAGGGTGTCTTCCTGCCCGCGTTAAAACTTCGGGAGGTTACACATGCGATCTGGCATCACAAGAGATGACCCACTGTCTGCTCTGGTTCTCCCTTAAGCCTCCTGCCCCGTGGGGCCGGATTCCATGGTACAGACTTAGATGAGGCTTTGTCTGTGTGGCAAGCAGGGCGGGGCTGAGGGCCGTGAGAATAGCACACTCCCCGTGGTGCTACGCAAGTATAAAAGGAGGCGCGAAGACAGTGAATGATGAGAGAGGACCAGGTGTGTGAGGCAGTCGTCCTTGAGGGGCTGCCGCTTTCACTTTAGTTTTGTGTTTATTTTATTATTTAAAGGTGCTCTATGTAACTTTTCTTCTAAAATGAATCCTTTTTTTATTGCCTGTGAGTGAAGGGGTTGTAATCACACATTACAATGATCCACTTGTCTGGTTTTGCTATTACCTCTGAAGGCCAGTATTCCTATTTCTATGTGAAGTCTCTGGGTCGGATTTTCTGCGAAATCCATCGGATGTGACGTGCATGCGCGCTCCCGAGCCTCTCTCCTTTTTATATACAGTCTATGTGACGGCACTGCAGCTGACGACATGGAGTCTGATAACACCCAAAAACGACCTGCCTCCAGCACAACACAGACTCCAACACAAACGCCACATAAATATAAAAAACAAAACAAAAATGTATCTGCTGAAGCTCTTCTGTAACGTACGGACAGAGGCGGTCGGATCCATGTGCAGAAATGTATTATAACTTGAACATAAACAGAAATAAACCAGGCATACAAATAAACAAGGGCAATCCAATAACTCGTGGTGTAAACAGGCATAGGTCGAGGCAGGCAGCACAGGTTCGCAAACAGTCCAGGATACAGGCAAAGGTCGAGAGTCCAGGGAAACACGGAGAAACAGAACAGGGAATAACGCTCAGAAATGCACGCTTACAGTGTAATAAGACTGCGCAAAGGACAGAGGAGAAACACAGGATTAAATCAGGAACTCAATAACCAATAATGAAACACAGCTGAACATAATAAAACATAATGAGTCCATGGGGAAAACATAACAAAATGAGAGGGTGCTCTCCAGTGGCTCTCGAGGGCACTACAGCTGCCGATCGTCACATAACCCCCCCTCTAATGAGCGGCTTCCAGACGCTCCTAAGAGCTCCGTGGGGAGGTCAACGGGGGCTGGGATGGAGGGCTGGGATGGAGGGCCAGGCCCGTGGAGAGGCAGGAGGTCAGGCCCATGGAGAGACCTGGGGCCTGGAGACCAGAGCAGGGCAAGAGACCATGGGGGAGCACGCGTCAAAGGCAACCAGGGTGGAACACACTTAAGGGTACCAGGACGGAGCAGACTCGGACGGAGACGAGGGCGGAGCAGACTCAGACGAGGTCCATGTCAGCGTCGCCTCCATGGCCCTCACAGAGTACCTACTGCCCCCCCCCCAAAAAAAAATACTTGGGGAAATCCACCGGAGGAACCTCCGGGCGGTATACGGGTTCAGGAAAGGCCACCCGGAGCTTGAAGGGCCCAGGCAGGGCGAGGCGCAGAGGCGGGGCCGACAGGGCGAGGCGCAGAGGCGGGGCCGACAGGGCGAGGAGTCTGGGTACGCTCACCGGAGCCTGATGAGCCGAGGGAGTCCTCCTCCTCCTCCTCCTCCTGCGACGACGCGCTGTTGGAACTGGTAACTCTGGATCCAGGGGAACAGACTCGTTAACTGGACCTGACTCCATAGATTCAGCCGAACTTGAATCACTTCCTTCACTGGATTCACTTGACTCGGGGCTAGATCCACTTGACTCGGGATTCGGTTCACTTTACTCGGGATTCGGTTCACTTCACTCGGGATTCGGTTCACTTGACTCGGGATCTAATTCCTTCGAGTCGGCTGGCACGCGCTCCAACTCCGGTTCGACCGGCGAAACCTCCGCTGTCTCTGGAATAGCACGTTCAACAGGGCCAGTACAGAATACGGGCTCGAGGGGTCCGACACGATGAGTGGGTTTGCCAGGAACGATATGCTTAAAAGCTCCTCTGACGGTCCTCAAGGGAGGATCAAACAGCTTGGCGAGCTGAGGCTTTAGCGGCGTGCGGAATGAGTGAGAGAAATCCGCCGCATACGAACCTCCCCGGCGCAGAGACAAGAGCAGTTCCTCGGGATCCTCCTCTTCTGCGGGGAGTTCAAAAGCCTTTCTGAATAGGGCGATAAACACGTCGTAAGAAGGAAACGATATCCGACCTGATTCCCAGAACGCGCCTGCCCACTCCAGAGCCTTTCCAGATAACATTGAGCAGATGAAGGAAACGCGGTCGTTATCCGAGGCGTAAAACTGGGGCTGGTGACTCATGTACAAGCCGCACTGCTGAAGAAACCCCTCACACGCTACAGGTGAGCCATCAAACTTTTCAGGAGGTGGCGTACTGGGATAACTGGATGCGGTACTCACACTGGGTTGCGGTAGAACAGGTGCAGCGGCAGTTTGGGCTTGATTAGCCGCTGTGCTTGAGCTCTGCGGAGACCAGGATTGCACGGAGCTTGCTAGTTCCTCGAGGAGAGAAGTTAGTCTCGCCAGCTGAGAACGATGAGAGGCTAGCATGGAAGCTCGGGTCTTGACCACGGTGGATAGATGCTGAAAGTCTGCTGGATCCACGTTTGGCGAAGTCTTCTTTAACGTACGGACAGAGGCGGTCGGATCCATGTGCAGAAATGTATTATAACTTGAACATAAACAGAAATAAACCAGGCACACAAATAAACAAGGGCAATCCAATAACTCGTGCTGTAAACAGGCGTAGGTCGAGGCAGGCAGCACAGGTTCGCAAACAGTCCAGGATACAGGCAAAGGTCGAGAGTCCAGGGAAACACGGAGAAACAGAACAGGGAATAACGCTCAGAAATGCACACTTACAGTGTAACAAGACTTCGCAAAGGACATAGGAGAAACACAGGTTTAAATCAGGAACTCAATAACCAATAATGAAACACAGCTGAACATAATATAACATAATGAGTCCATGGGGAAAAGATAACACAATGAGAGAGTGCCCTCCAGTGGCTCTCGAGGGCACTACAGCTGCCGATCGTCACATCGTCAGGCCAAACGTGAATCGAATCGACTTAGGACGAAAACACGGATCAACATCGGCAGAGCGTTTGAATTATGGAGAGACCTCCGCTATTTTTATTGTGATAAATTACAAGTTTTCAGATATGCTGAAATAAATAATGGTAAACTGTAATGAAATAGCAAGGTAAACTACAACATACATGAGATATGAAAAGAATACAAAAGATAGTATTTTGTTCCAGGATAACAAAAAGTAGGTGCTTTAGGATGTAACTTTTATTTTATGTACTAGATCTACTGTCTAACGTCACTCATCCCACTACTATCATATTGTTTATAATACACATTTCCAGACACTTTCAGTACAGTAATGTTAGTTCCTACGATCTTACTGTTACACTGAAATTGTTCAGTCTAGTTCACTAACCGTTTTCGTTATCATATTATACATTCATCTATGTTGACATTGCTGATTGTGAAAGATACACGAATAGTTAGTGAAATGCCTTATGCTAGATAACACACATGTCGGCTAAATGCAGTCAATGTAACGTTATCATGGTACGAGCATGGAGCATTAGTTCAACGTCAAGCTGATAAAAGTAGCCTATTATTGTAACGTTGCAGTGGGAGTTTACATGAGCTTCCAGTATGTTGTATGATGCTTTCTCCGGTGTGTTGAAAGTCTCAGTGTGGCCGGTACCATGAGTGTTCACTCTTGTGTTCGAGCACGCGCAAGAGCACGCCACGAGCGCTCTTGTAAAAATTGGTTGCAATCTGAAACATTACCGATAGAGGCTGCTAAAAATACATATAGCACCTTTAAGATGTGATATATTTGCTGGTTCCCGCCTCCTTCTTCCCAGAGCTAACTAACCTGGTTACATTGGTGCTGAAACCCCGAAGGTAGGAGGAACGCCCTTTCATAGAGCAGTCGCCGCTGTGGGGAATCTGTGGTGCCATCGAGCATGGCTGAGCAGAGTCTGCCAAAATGGGTGCTCGAAGCGGTGGGCTGGAGTGAGTTGCCGGGTGGCCGCCGTTCGTCGGAGCCTGCTGCTGTCTGCCGTGATGGGGAGGAGCAGGGAAGGGGGGACTCGCTGCCAGCTGCCCGAAGCCGGAGGAGCCTTCACCGTCCACCAGGCAGCGGAGGAGTCAGTGTGCTGTCCACCGAGGGCTATCCAGCGCAACCGCCAGGCATCGCGGAGGAGTTCACCCAGCTGGTGGAGGACCGTATTGTAGAAGGTTCTTTTTCTCTCTCCCCTCTCTCGTCTCTGTCTCTCCTCATGCATCTGTCTCCTTTTCTCTCGCCTTGTCTGTCCTTACCCCCAGGTGCTGCGGCTGCCATGACTGGCCCCCTTGTGGGGGAATAGAGCGCAGTCTCGTGGGTACCCCCCAGCCTGCGAGGGGCGATAGAGGTATGTGGCAAGCAGGGCGGGGCAGAGGGCTGTGAGAATTTGTATAACTCACAGAGGAGCTACGGAAGCATAAAGGTATTAACACATTTGTTTTTGTGTTTATTTTTAAAGTTGTGAAATGTCTGTATGAGTTTTGCTGATTGCTCTGCTCCCAGGAGTTCCAGAGAGAGGGGGGCTGACCCTTGAGGGAATACAGGTCTCTTAACTGAGGTTGTGGAGACCAGCCTCAACTCTAGAGCTCCCCCGACGTGGAATCTTTATCCCATAAATGTAAGTTCACTCTTGCTGTTAGCTGGACCCAGTTAACTGCCCAGTGGCTTCAGTGCTGGAGTTCCTTTAAGACTGTCACTCTGCCGGTCTTCCCCTGTCCAAACCTAAAGTCTGCGTGACGACCTGTCACATTCCACGCACCACTAAGTGGTGGACCTCTAGAGGTTTATAACCTGGTAATTGGATTCCTTTGTGGCATTATGAGGATGAGGCCTGCAGCTCAGGTTAGAGTCCCGACAGGAGGATCTATCCGTGACTTTAGAAGAGTTGTCCCTGGCACTATTCAGACATTTAGCTTTTAGTCATACAGGCCTTCATTCTACTCCTGTGTCGGCAGACCAAGAGAAGCTACATCTAATTTGTACGACTGCTCGGCGAGACTGACCAGTTGTTGGTATGCTTCGGGCCCCTCAAGAGGGCTGCCCGGCTACCAAACTAACAATCAGCAGGTGGATTTTGGAGGCAATTTTGTTTGCCCTCGCCTCTGCCAGTAAGCCTATTCCACACGAAGTATGGCATTAAGTATGTCAACAAGACCTTTGTTGTAAGGTTTATAGACTGGACCTGCTGTCCAGGTCGGGGTCTCAAGTGCTCTTGTCCTGAGCTGTGCCTGAACAGTTTCATACCAGGACAGGCATTTGTCAGTATGGTGTAGTGGGTATTTCGTTCCTCAAAGTGTCGTTATACGACACAGTGTGAGTTCCCTTAACAGGGAACGTCTCGGGTTACAACTGTAACCCTTGTTTCCTGAAAAGGCAACAAAACACTGCGTCTCTTCACCATACTTCCTCCATGCCTGGGACAGGCTTGCTTCAGCCTATCAAAAACTGACGTTACTGTGTTGCCGGCTTCCCTTTGTAGCTTCCACGTTACGCCGTCATATCTCACGGTGACCCCTAGTGGTCAGAACAGTGTAAATGCAACAAAAACCCAGGCCAAACATGCATGAAATCACCTTTTACAAATCTATTGCATTTTTTTTTTTTAAAGTAAAATCTTTCAAATGGAATTATCTAATAATCTAATAAGATTATCAAGTTTCTATATGTTATTTTATCAAGTGTCAGGGTTTGTTTTGTTGTTCTATGAATGGCCTAGCTAAAGGGCAATAAGATACGTTGAACTACCATTACTCATTTTAATTATACTAATGTCTAATTAAAACGTCTACAAATGTATAAAATTGATCAGAGATCAGGTACAACCCACCGACTCTTGTTCATTGGTTCTCAGTGACTTCTCATGATTCATGGGTTGACAGAGATCAAATTTCGAAGCATTTCGAAACAGTTATGATGTAATGAAGCCTCGTTTTCTGAAATCACGTGACTGGCAGTTTGATTCAGGCTCCGAACCATTGATTCGGAACAAAATATTCGTAAAGGTTTCGAAGCTTCATGAAGTAGTGTTTTGAAATTGCCATCACTACCAATCAGGACTGGACTAGCTGCACACGTGCTTCAGATGCAGTCACGCTGAAAGCGTTCCCCAAAGTGTCATCATATGACACAGCAAGTCAATCCCTTCTAAGGGAACAAGGTCTACAGTCGTAACCAGAGACGTTTATCATCATCATCATTGTTTTTTATATCAAAGTAATTTGCAATTAATTTATGCAAGTAAAATGAATATATTTTGTTTGAAAACATTTAATTTCATATTGATGATGTTTTGTTCGAAAAAGAATATGTAGGTTTCATAAATTTAGTCATGAGTTATAAGTGTCAAATTAATTTAATTAAATCTTTTGAAGCCAATGGAGATCATACTGGTAATTCTCATATTATATGTTCTTATAAATTTAATCTAATGATATATTCAACTAATTTGTCTCATATTGATAAATATGTATATATATTTCCGTGCATTACACTGGTTTCTGCTGTAGTTCTTGAAAAAAGTTTAATTTCAAAGAATCTCTCAAAGAATTTAAATTAATAAAAATGGGGGTAAATGAAGTAAGAGCATGGTAAAAACATGATAACATTAAAACTTGTAAAACTGTTGAGCATTCACTGAGAAGTTGAGACGTTACTGATTAGATACAATATGGATTTGTTTAAAAATATTAAGTTATGACTGTTTTATACGCTTACATCCCACTGGGTCCAAGCGAATCCGGGAATCCGGACACAAAAGGTTGTATACAGTTGTTTTAATGCATTAGGAGGTTTAGCTTTTAATAACAGTCACTGATGGATTTTATATATTAAAAAAATCTGAAAAATGCAGGGAAAGTAATGCTACATGAACATTTGATATGAAGGCTTTCATACAATGCAACTGTCACATGAACTCAGTATCTTTTCACTGCAGAGGCAGTGGTTGAAATGAGTTGCCTGGAGCTCAATACCATTCAGAGAGCTGCATTAAGTCTTAATGAGTCCCATGCTTCCTGTAGCCTCTGCTCTGAGCTACAAAAAAATGAAGGATTCAATGGACAACTGCTAAGAGCCCACAGGCTCACAATAGTGAATAGGCACTCTGGACAGGAGCACCTAATAAGAAATAAGATAACGAACCCAAACAAATGCATACAAACTTAAACCGCATGTTTATAGATGTCCATGGCTTCTTTATTAAGTCTACTTTCTCACAAACTCACATGCACCAACAACAAACCATTACTGTCCTGCCCTGATATTCTGAATCTCAACTTTCACTACTTTTTTTTTTCACTACTCTAACATTCTCCAACCAAAACATTCTAATCACCTAACACTTTTTTAATTGAAATAATTCAATTTCATATTTAGAAATTGAAAGATGTCACAGACAGAAGTGCTAAGGTTTTTTATTTATTTATTTATTTATAATTATCTACCTATAAACACATATCTCCATCATACAGATCAAATTAATTTCAAGTCTAAAAAAATATATCATGCATGTTGGTGAATGTATAAAACCAATGTATAAATTCAGATGGTTCGGGGTAAGTTGTATAACTAAATGCTAATAAATTTTGCCTCGTAATGCAAGCAAACTTCTAAAAATTACAAATACTATTACAATATGTTATTATCCAAATAATCAGTTTATTGTAAAAAAAAAAAACAATTACATTTATTCAGTTAAAAGTATGAGCAGGGTTAAAATATGGCTAGCTGTGGAACAAGCAACACTCACTTAAAATGCATGAAACAAATTGGATTTATTGATGATACATAAACTGTTATTGTGTATTTAAAACACTTTCAGTTTATAAGAACTACAACAGATGTTACCTGTTTCATGTATGTATTACAAATATGCTTCATATTAAGTTTAGTTTTTTAGGCAATTCAAATACATAAATCTTCAAATTTAGGACCAAATTTTCATGGAGAAATAACTTGTCTATGGATATATGTGTTTGCATGCTTTCTTATCTTATAATCATTCATCATTGTTCAGTGCCTGAAGGACATAAGTAGTCGAATTTGGCACAGCTTACCCCACTCTCCCTTAATTTATTACAATATTATTATAATGTCAATGGATTGTTGTCAGTATGATGAAGCCTCATTCTTTCAGACAGGTGTTATCACTGTGCCAAAGACAATGCGCTCCCGTACAGCAGGGCTCAAAGCAATTTTTTTCCCCTCGTTCCATTTAAATGTCACACTTTTTAGACAAAATCCTCTTTTCTGTTCACAACCGCAACTCTTTGTTCTTGTTCCCAGTCTTAGAAAACCTCCTTCAGCAACTTCTTTATGAACTTCTGGTTTATTATGGTTGAGGTGCAGTCCACTGGCACATTGGCCTTCAAGGCACCCACAAATTAAAGAAAGCGAGAGAATAACGTATCCTCGGCTAAAGCAGGAGACTAGGGTCCAGGAAAAGATTTGACAATATAAATCTGCAGAGCCAGAGGACAATGGCAGCTTTTTTCATAGTTTTGGATTCACTCAATATGGTGATATATCTTCTGCTGTGCTTTTGCCTGCCAGTCACAATCAAGTTACATTCTAAATTGCACCTCTTCAACTTCTGGCAGTGTGAGATTTGATTAAGAGCGACAACCCATCACTACCAATGACTGATTGCCAAAGTGGTTTATTCTTGCAAATACGGATTCAAACTTTGAATGAAAATTCAGAATGATGAAGCGTCTCCCTGGATGTGGCCGGAAAGGACGTTTCCCTTAAGCTTATGATAGGATACATCCATGGATATCTTCCACCAAGGGCATGACATTTGCATTTGCTGTCTGTTAAACTATATAAATTGTATAAAGAATTCCTGACCGAAAGTTCTGCTACTGATTGTGAAACTCTTTTGTGTTTAGGTGATTTTCAGTGACAGATGGCACTTAGTTTTATTAAAACATTTGAGGCACAAAAACAGAATCTGGCATGAGTAGCTAGTTTTCAACCCATTAAATGTCTGTAACCAACCCTTAAAATTATAATTTTGGACTGTCACACCTCAGACATCTTCTGTCCAATTTTTAACATATTCTTTTTAATTTTATATTATGACTTGATAATTCAAAGTCATTTCAGTTATAACATTATATTTAAAATTGTCCACACAACTCTGTTACAGGAATGTTCTTGTTTTTTTATTTATTATATTGTATAATGATAAGAAAAGACCTCGAGTGACAGCAAAAGACCTGCAGCAATACTGGGTGGTCACAGGCACTGAGGTTTCAGCTTGCCCAGTAAGGCACGTGGTAAACGCATGCCATAACTCCAAGACTACACCACTACTGACCCAAAAGCACAAGAAAATAGCTCAAAATCATATAAATAAGCCACAGAAGTTTTGGGATTATGTTCTGTGCGATGAAACAAAACTGGAACTTTACGGCCCTATGGATCAGTGGTATGTCTGGAGGAAGAAGAATGAAGCATAAATAACACTGTCTACAGTTAAGCATGGTGATGCTCTGTGATGCTCTGGGGCTGCTTTGCATCCTCTGGCACTGGAAACCTTGGACCTTCCAACAGGACAATGCTCCCAAGCATACCTTGAATTCCTCCAAGGCTTGGTTGCAGAAGATGTCCTGGAAGATTCTACAGTGGCCATCACAGTCATCTGACTTAAACCCCATAGAAAATATCTGGTGGGATTTAAAGAAGGCGGTTGCTGAACGCAAACCCAAGAATATGACTGAACTGGAGGCCATTGCTCATGAGGAATGGGTTAAGATTCCTTAGAAACACTGCCAGAAGCTGGTGTCTGGTTATACATCTCGTTTGTAGCAGGTCATAACAGCAAAAGGGCGTTCTACTAAGTACTAAAGATGCTTGCCATGAAGGGGTTGAATAATTTTGAGACTGCAAAAGTCATTAAAAGTTGCATCTTCAGCTGAAGTTGGGGAAACCACTTGACACATTTGTTGTGTTGAGCTATTTCAGTTACTTTTGTTTGATTTGTTCATTGAAAACAGCTGAAAGTCTGTACATTTTGCCAATAAACCTGATCAGCAAAGGGGGTTGAATCATTTTGATTACAACTGTATATTGTCAGTGTTATGTTCTGTTTTTCTGTGTTTTGTGCGTTTCCTTTGTTCCAGTTCTCCCGCCTGTATGATTCCCGTATTTGTGTCCTAGTTACTGAAAGTTGCACCTATTCTGAGTTACGGTGACGATCTCCCTGTGTATTTATAAAGCCTGTGTTTCAGTTGCTCTTTGTCTGTTCTCGTCATTACATTGGTGTTGTTCGGTTATCCGTGTTTTGTTTCTTGGATATTCTGAAGTGTACTTTGAGTTTATGAGAATTAAAAAATTCTAAAGTTATTTTCCGTTTTTGCAACACCGCAGCATTATAGATTTAGTTAATGATAATTTTGCAACCCCAATTTTGTTTATTTAAATTGCAATGTTTATTAGCAGAAAATAAAATCAAAGTTTAAACTAAATTTAGACGTGCATGTAGCATGATTGGTTTTATTATTCCATAGGCCTACATTCATTTTTTGAGAGTTCAGTAAGCTTAAGGTTGTAAGGTTCAGAAAGGAAATTGTGTGTATTGATTTAACATTTTAATTCTGTTACAAGACAGAGCTAGCTGTTTTTCCTACTCTCTTCTGTCTCAGCCTATAAATGATACAGAAGGAATGAGTGTAATTTAGCCTTACTCTACTGTAGTGGCATATGCTAAAAGCTGTTTTACATTATGTGGTAAGACACAAAACAGTCCTCATCTATCCAAGCCAATGGTTGTGCTCTCAAACCAAAGCTCTTCTTTCACAGAATAACAATTACTCTTCATCCTCCAGAGAGAGGGCTGCAAAAATGGAAAAGAGTTGAAGCAATTTGCAGAGGCTTTGGAGTGATCTCATATCCAACCACTTCTGCAAGGAAAAGGAAGCATTTAAATTATGCAAATTAATGCTCTGAAACTTAAGAGAACATTGGCTAGAAATGAGAGTTAAAGAGAACAGCCCAGCGATATAAAGAGAAATAGGTGATATGAATATATTCCAAGTAATAGGCTAATATTCATACCCACTGTAATAATCCATTAACTCAAAAAAGGGAAACAAGAATCTAGTTGTTGAAGGCAGAATGAAGTGTGACCACTTGACTTTCTATCAATTTAAGCAGTTAAACTAGGAAATTAAAGGAGACCAAGAACAAAAAAAGAACCCTAGTACTTCAGCTCTACCAAGATAACACGCATTGATGTTGACTAATGAGTTTCTGCATTCTAGAAATGAAATCTTATCAGAGTCTGATAGCCCTCATGCCATGAAGAGATAAAAGCCTTTACCACAAGTGGCTGTTACACACTGCATGAAGATATACAATGAGAAAAACAGAGATAAAGGTGCCACTATACAAAGCTTTGTAATGATATTCATTAGAAAGACAGAATTATCAAACATTAAAAGTCTACTTTCCTAAGGTTTGAACACAAAGTATGATTCATAATTCTCATTGTGGGATATCTGTGGAAATTTAAATGCAGATCGTTTATATATATATATACACACACATAATATTTTTTTATGAATTACTTATTTTCCAAATTAACCAAAGTAATTATTCCTTTGAATAGAAAGTAAATAGTAAGAATAGAAGATTGGATTTCATACACAAAAAGGATTGAGAGCAGACTAAGAGATGGCCACATGAAATGTTTTGCTCTTTTCTACATTTTAATATTTTAGTTTTAGTTTAATTAATTATTAAGTGTAAACATTATTGACATTATTACTTACAGCCTTATGTTTCTCCTTTTATCCTCCTCCTTTTATTAACTTTATTTGTCTCTTAATGTTTATACATATAACAGCACTCTATTTTTTAGAGTATAAAAGGCATTTTATACATGAAAATATTAAACTGGGTGTCCATTGCATCAAATGAGTATGAGACCATGCCAATCCAAAAAAAAAAAAGCGGGGTGGGGGTGAATCTTATAGCATTACCAATATGTGTTGGTAATATTTTAACCTTTTGACCTCACATAAAATGTTGTGCATCCAGCACACAGTTAAATACATTAGGTTTCTCCATCTGAGATTGAATCACATGCATTCATAAATGTGACGGCTTACATAAGAGTATCACCACATGTCGGAGAACTGCTCACAAAATACAAGAGAAGCAGATGGGAGTAAAAACACCTTATGTGAACCATTAGCTTGTGCCTCTGAGAGAAGAAATCCTCTGGCTAGAGCAAATGAATCAGTGTGCAATGAACTCCACAGCATTATCTACATTGAAGTGCCATTTCCATTCACAGCAGCTTCCGGCCCCCCTCCCGCTGCCTTCATCGTCCTTATGGGTCCACACTTACCCATCCAGGCATCACTGTCCTCAGGATAACAGGGAGACGCGGGGAATGACACTCGGGTCTCAGAGGAGGAGATTTGAGATTGGTGATGTGGCATTTGTTCAGCTGGCTGAAACGGACGAGAACTCCCTCATCAGCAGTTTGCAAATTTGTCTTGGCTCACAATTTTAGTGTCACAGACACTAAAATTAGTTAAATAACCTGAATTAACCTTAATTAAAAGATTATCACTTCCAGCATTGTGCAGTAGCTTCACCTCAAATAGCCAATTTACATTTCTCAGTGGTGAGGTGGCAGATTCTTTGTTTATAAAAGCATGTAGCTTTTCAGTAGCAAAGCTTTTTTTATAGATTAAGTAGCAGGGTCGCATTGACACAAGCTATTTGTTTTGTTTTCACTAACAATATACAACATACCATATGAAAATATATTCGGTCAGCTTCTTAGAATCACAACTCAAGCGAAGCCCGATTCATGGATGAATCAATGTTTTAAGTCAGCTCTATTTAAAGAACTGATTAACAAATCGGTCTGAATCTTTCAGATAGCTCAGTCACACACTGAATCAATTGGAGTGCTTTCTCACTCCATTAAACACAGACATGAAATTTTATTAGGTTCAACACCAGCAGCTTGTGAACAGCTCTGTAATGCAGGGGAAGACATGTTAAAACAGTATGCTAAAACAGTAGTAGTACCAAAAAGGTGTCATGGCATTTCCATGGCTTCGACATGGTATTCTTTAAAGTACCTTGGAGTACCATGTAAATATCATTGTACATGAATGGGGGTGGCACAGTAGCTAAGTGGGTAGCACTGTCACCTCACAGCAAGAAGGTCCCCGGTTCAAAACCCGGCTGAGAGTTTCTGTGTGAGTTTGCATTTTCTCTGTGTGTCAGCGTAGTTTTCCTCCGTACTCTGGTTTCCCCCACAGTCCAAAGACATGCAGGTTAGGTGGATTGGATATGTGTGTGAATGTGAATATGTGAATGTGTCAGGAAGGGCATCCGAAGTAAAACCTTTACCAAATCAAATGTGTGTGTGTGAAGCGGACCCTGCAAATTAGCGGGAATAAGGCTAGGAAGATGGATGGATCATGGTACATGAATATGGTAATAATTTAGTACCAAGAAATAGCTAAAGTATACCTAAAGCAGAGTCCTGCACGCAGGCGACGGGTGAACCACTAATATTTGATGTATATTAACGTAGTCATTTGCGGTGTGGGTGCGGTTCAGGAATCAATAGGCACAGGCAGACTGCGGGTCCACAACCCGATCACACTAAATGCGTCTCTATAGCACGCAGTGTGTTTATCGTGTAATTTATACGCGAAAATGAGTTTTTACGTGCATAGGATACGCATGGGTTGGTTTAGTAGTGGTGTGGGGTACGTGTGTATTATACGTTTGGGTAGAATTAGTGGTGTGGGGTGCGTGTGTATTACACGCAAATGAACTGCGTATCAAATGCACGCGAAAACTGTGTATCATATGCATGTAAAAACTCATTTTCGCGTATAAATTGCACGATAATACACAATGCATGCTATAGAGACGCATTTACGTGAGAACAGGCTGGGGTCCAATAGCGAAGACAATTTCAACGCAATTCGGTACCTAGTGATAGGCAGCTGATTTCAAACGGTCCTGTGCTTATTTGTGTTCACGCTCTTCAGTCTTAAAAACCTCTAAATAACGTTTCTAATTGCAACGCGATTTGCAGCGCTGAGCACAGCGTTTCCACGTGATTGATAGATTTAGTCATTAAGGGAGTGTTCTTTGTTAGCTTTCTGTATATAATCTATTCGCAATTTGAATAAAAGTTTTATCTTTCATGCTGCTAAGAGGATCAACGGCCACGTATACACTGCAGTTTCAGGAGAGACTATCACAATGAAATGAATGAATCCGCTAAAATATTCCAGATAGTATATGAGAGTAAAGGCTCATATTGTAGCATACCGTAAAACTTCAAATAATAGCCTGGGCTTTTATTTTCCCAAACTGTGGAACTGCACCGGCTTGTATTTGAGACAGGCGCCTATATGAGACTGGCCTTTATAATTTAGTGTTGAGATGTTGTTCATTGAGTGTAGGCCTAGAGTCTCTAATCTCTAAAAATCTCCAAATGCTCCATGTGAAACTGCGGTCTTCCAAACTTTTACTCTCGTGTCAATTGATTTTGATTAATATGCGGGAGGGAGAGAGAGCAAGACAGCGCTTGTGTTGTTTGAAGACGTGAGAGTGCGCGTGCGCGGCCGGGGCGCTCTCTCTGCTCGTTATGCGTCAAGCGCAGCAGTCATTCTATTCTAGATCACTCACCGATCAAAACAGGCTTTGGCGGGAGAAAAATGTGTTTTAGAAGATAAAATACAACCCGAAACTAAAAAACAGACCCGCCCTCTATGGCCTGTATTTACCCAAACCTGCAGCCACACCAGGCGTATAAAAGAGACAGGCGTCTATTTGGGACTCGGCTATTATTTGAAGTTTTACGGTATGCTGTGTCCTGTGTTCTCTGAGACCTAGTTTCACTGTCTGGTTAATAAGTCATTATTTTCACCTGTTGTTTCATCAATTATCCCATTAGTTCCATTTGTTTGCTTTATGTATTTATACCCTGGGTTCTCCCTCATTCTCTGTTTGTTCTCATCAATGTTAAGTTGTGTTTGTATTAGTTTCCTGTTTGATCTCCAGAGTGTTGTCATTATATACATTTATACTTAATCACCTTCATCTTACTGCGTGTACGCAACCAACTGGTGACAGAAGAACGAACCAAACCGAAAATAGACTTCCCGGCTGTCCAGCTGTTATGCCTCAAGCAGGAGCAGCAATCCCTCAAGACCCACACCAGTGGATTTCTAGATCTGGCGTGCCTCACAAACTTCCTGGACCCATCGCTGTGCATCTTCTTCCATGTAAGCCTTAACGCAGAAACAAAGGCGCGCCTGCCCGGAGTGGGTCCTTTGGGGAATTTGCCATCTGCCATCACCCAGCTGCAAGGTAGATGAACCTGATATCTGTCAGTAACTCTACCCAGTCACTGCTGTCTCCCGTCAGCCTCTCTGTTCCTTCTCCACCATCCCTCTGTGGTGTGGATCCATCTCGGGCCAGCCGTATAACAGCACCATCTGGATCCCCTGGCTCAGCCTCCAGCCACTGATCCAGTCACTCCACCTCGGCCCGTCGTCCAGACTCCTCCGCCCTGGCTTCTCCATCCCTCTGCTCCACCTGGGACCATCGGCCTTATGGCTCTACCGGGCTCCCTCGACCCTCCGGCTCTACCTTGGTTAGACGTCGCCTTGTCTACACCACGGTCTTACGAGCCATCTGCTGTGCGCCTTCCCTCCAGCTCCACCTCGGCCCTCAGTCGCTCCGAATCCAACTCAGACCTCTGGTACCCTGGTTTAACCTCGGGGGGTCGTCACCATGGCTTCGTTGTGGCCCCTGAAGCCTGCGTTATCGTGCCTGTCCATTGCCTCTATGTCTGCGCTCCAGGCTCATTCTCCACCGGCTCAGTCTCTGTCCGTCCTCCCCACCCCATGGACTGACTACATTGCCCTGGACTGTGTTGGTTTTTCCATGGCCTCCTTCAGACCCCTCTCCCTGCCTCCTCAGTTAGACTATTTACGGCATGAGGAGACGCCTTTTCAGGAGGGGCGTACTGTAACGTATGCTGTGTTCAGTGTTCCCTGTGACCTAGTTTTGCTGTCTAGCTAATTAGTCATTATTTTCACCTGTCACTTCATCAATTATCTCATTAGTTCCTTTTGTTTGCTCTGTATATTTATACCCTGTGTTCTCTCTCATTTTCTGTTCGTTTTCGTCAATGTTCTGTTCGCTGTGTTTGTGTTAGTTTCCTGTTTGAACTCGAGAGTTTTGTCATTAAAGACATTTATAACTAATCTCATTCATCTTCGTGCATGTACACAACCAACTCGTGACACGTATTTGGCTATATGTTCTTTTAATGTATAGAGACATTTAAGCGTACAGCCTATTGTGTGTAATTATACACATTTGTTCAAAATAACCTGTAAAGGCAGATTGTTCACATGATAGGCAAACGTTTTGTATTGTTTACATGACGGATGCACGTTCTCAACTTTTTTTCCTTGTTGGGTTGCTTGTCTATTTTTCTTAACTGCATAAACTCACAATGCATAATGGTGGTTTGAATACTTGTTTTACATGATAAACTAAATCATTTTAGTCTACATGATGTAGTAGATTTAAAGTGGCTCTGGTTCGGGTTGCGGTCTTTGTCAATTTGGTCGGGTCGGGTACGGATTTAAATTAGTGCTGCTGTCGGATAACAGGACAGGTGTTCTGTTAACTAGTGCGGGTGCGGATTTACCAAACAGGACCCTTGCAGGAATCTGGCCAAAGCTATACCAATACTACGGTATACCATCACTGTATCTTAGCTACTGCTTCAAAATGATACTAAGGGAAATTTTGAAGACGACCAAAACATCTATTTTATGCGTTTGCAAATTTGTATGATCTCAATTGTGGTACAATCAGCTGATGCCCCAGGCCCCACTGAAGGTTAGGTTTAAGGGTGGATTGTCATGCTTTTTTTCTCATAAAAAGTATACGTTCACCAATTCGGCAAAATGTAAAATAGTCCATTTTAATACATTGCTAGCAGGAATTAGGATGTTGCTAGCATGTTGTAGCACATTGCTAGCATTAATTAACACATTGCTAGCATGATTTAGCATGTTGCTAACACGAATAATTTGATAATTATAATTACAGCATGTATACTATGCCTATGGTCAGTGAAAACAACAGTTATGCTAAGTTTGGCTACCTAGTAAATGCAGCAACAACAAAAAGGTTGGTTAATATTTTGACTATATATGTATGTATATCTCTAAGTAAAATTTACCTGAGGGTCTACCGATAATAAAAGTGTAGATGCATTTTTTAAGAGAAATAACTCAAAATAATAAAGTGAACCCTATTTACACAAATAATAGGCGATAAGGCTGATGATATATTGAGCATTCCCACTAACACACAAAGACAGAAAAAAATATATGTCAATTTCAAAGATGCTTTTAAAAATTATAATGCAAATGCAGTATGGCTACATTTAATAAAAGGTACCATGGGCCAGGTGAAAACGCCAAAGCATGTTTTATCACTGTAGAGTGATATTACTAGTACAGAGTTGTCCCAAAGGAGAACTGCCCACAAATGTGTAGCATGCATTAGGGATTCAGTGACTGCAGAGAGTCTACAGACAGACCCAAGGCTAAACCTCGGCAAAGCATTCACAGAAATAAGACATAGTAAAGAATCAAAAAGCAGCCATGGGCCAGTGGGGAAATAGAGGAAGCCGATATGCATGTGATGAGGTTCAAAGGCTGATGAAAAGGTGCACAGGCAAAATTGGGATATTTTTTCATTTGCTGGAAACAAAGGATGCAGATGACAGGGAAACCATTCAATGTGGACTGTAGAAAATAGCACAAACGAACACTTGGAGTGTGTTGAGGCCAAGAATGTATTTGAAGGCAGATGGTGTATTTATGGCATTTCCAGATGGGACTAACTGGACTGTGATAACCAGCCAAACTTTTACTTGAAGTCACGAAGACTAAGAATTCTGCCCATGACATCTTCTACGCTGGTTCTATGAATAAATTGTGTGAACCAAGCAACACACCAACACACAAAAAAAGAAGTAATCTGAGGGCACATCATATGAGTTAAACAGCATTTTATGTTAGTGATACCGAAGATTAATTACCCATCTAAAGGGCTCGACGGCTATGCCAAAGACTCATATAACCAAAAGTTATCAGACAATATAGAGCTAAACGAATAAGCCACTTTCTCTGTAATATCTGCCTTTGATGAAGGCAGGGAAAGAGGTGCTGAAAAGCATAGAGGACAGATGTTGAAAATACTTCAAGTTCGTTACTATGGAAGTCAACAGTGCTTTTCCAAATTCCTAATTGTTAACACATAATTGATTAGATTTAGAATGCTCTACGTAGTCAGCAACATAGTGCTGCACACAGGAGACTCAACTTGTAATTGAGTTCAGTTCACTAAATGCGAATATGTTCTACTTTATACCTCAAAATCTTAGGTGAAAGAATGAATGTGAACCATTTGTGAAAGCCTGATTTGAACATTGTTTTGAAATCAGTTTTTCCCTGCATTATTAGTACAGTACTCTATGTATAAGTTTTATAACTTGTGTAACATCACTGATATAGTTTAGCTTAATCCCAAAAAAAAATGAGCTCCACCGTTCTACACCATCTGAGCAAAATGAAGCGATTTAATTAAAGGCAGAGATCCAACACTGTCTGAGATAAATGAGGCAAGTTGGAGAATTAGTGGAAATCTCGCTAGCAATCAGGGCCATTGTGAGAAACCATGGCCATCTTTTATCACCTGTCAAAACACATAAAGCCAAATATTAATTTGCATCAAGGGCACAAATGTGGGATGAAACCAAACTGAAAAATCATGCAGTCTTGGACTGGCTACAATATTCGGATTTGGCCCAACTCTAAGACTCTCCAATGAGAGTCATTATAACATATTTGAAACTAAGACCTCAATCCAGTTCGTACAGTCACATGGTCAGTTCTGAAAAAGACCAGACATGACATCAGAAATTAGTCAAACCAAATCTTACCTATCAGACGTGACTTTATGAGGGCCATGTCTATTCTGGATGATAGCACTGTTCTGGCAGGCTAATTTTGACCCTAGCATGGCTCTAAGTTAGTCTCAACCATTAATATTAAAGCTTCTGCCTCTAGGCTGTCAAGAGAAATGACACTGAGAGAAGACACAACACTAATGGAGACATCACTCTTTGATGCCCTGCAACCTATCTCTGTCTGGCCTTTGATCAAATCCATATACTGCACAAACTACACCTAAAGTTATTTCCATAGCCCATCCAGTAAGAGGGAAAGGGTTGTTTAGTTGCACTCCTGGCTGATGTTGCAATGATGTTCACTTCGCTTGGATACATCCTTTTAAATGACTCTGCCAGTACAATTTTCTGATGTCGCTCCAAGCAAAACTCGTCTCGCTTGTTTGCCTACGAGAAAGTCTTCATCCAAAATAAGCACTGTGTGTGATCACAGAGGATTGGCTTATAAAACACTTTTTTTACATCAAACTCCAGTGAAATGGCTGCCATGGGGGAGTTTTCTTTTAACTAACTTTCCTCTGCTGCAGTGTTTTAAAAGACTTTATACTTTTGCCTTTAGATTTTTTTTCTACCAGTTTAATCAAACACAAGGAAATGAACATGACCATAAAGCTTGAGCACTGCTGTTCTCTCCTATTAGCCTTTCACCAATAATTGCGTTTCAGCTCATTACAAAACCTGCAGTTGTTCCTATCAATTCTTAATTTTATTGTTCTCTGAATCATGTTCACTGCACATTCTCATGGTCTAATAAATGCAATAATCTTTGATCAAATTTATTGAAATTGCATATACAATATACATGTTTAGGACTTATTCAATTTCAACAAATGATTACTTGTTGCAAAGTGAGTGGAGGCAATTAACCCAGGATAATTTTATAATTACATTTACTGTATGCTTTTGGATTATGCTTTTATTTAATTACACACACACACACACACACACACATCTATCTAGCATTTGTCTGTCTGTCTGTTAGTCTTTTCTTATGTATTTCTGCGTATCAGTAAGATCGCAATCACTGTTTAAATGGCAACTAGATAATTAGATTTTTTTGTGGAATTGTTCTATAAAACTAATGGTTTCTGATTGCAACAGTGACAATAAGTGCACCTGACTTTTTAAAGTAAAATATTGTTGAAGTAACAGCTCTCACGTGGATACAAGTTGAGTTTTTAAAGTGCGTCAATAGGAGGAATGAGTATTTGGCTTGTCATGAACTCCACAAGTTGCAGAAATCAATGTTACCCAGCATGATTTGATAATGTTACAAAGAGCATATTGAGCTTCATGTGAAAAAGAAAATGTGACATTTTAGTGCAAAGCAGTTCAAACACTCGGTATCACAAAATGTATCTTATTATTAACAAATACATAGGCCTAGTCATAACTTCTCTTTGTTTTACATTTCCTGGAAATCCTGAAACGTTCTGTTTACTACCGTGTAAAAAACGTATTTTAAATCCCATTTTTAATCTTGTCTCGGAGTTTTTAATGTTGTCTCTTTTAATGTTTTAGACCCCACAGTATACTATACAATACAAATCGAATTAGTTTTGCTGATATAATAAGCTGAAGTTCGTAGCCTATTGAGTTCCACATAAACTTCAAGTTGACTTTACTGTAGCCTATATCTTTCTGATGGCTCGAGACGAAAGCGTGAAATGTCTTACCTGTGCGGCCATAAATGACAGATCCATGATGATTTGCTTATCAGAAGAATAACTAAAGCTTCAGGAAGGTCAGGTAAGCTCGCTTTCTGCGTCGTCTTTGTCCACGGAGGTAACCTATTTACTTCCAAATAACATCGTCGAGGTACAGCTTCCAGGTACATGAATCCTGAACATCTGAAGTGCGTCTGCGATCATTTTAGAGACGGATCAACAGCGAGACGAGGATGAGACAGAGCAGAGGTGAAGAAACGAGAGAGAGAGAGAGAGAGAGAGAGAGAGAGAGAGAGAGAGAGAGAGAGAGAGAGAGAGAGAGAGAGCCTTATTCGTATTCATTTTTTTGTGACGCCAAGCGAACGTCTCGAAAATATTTTAGACAAAGCTTTTGTAGATGCGCCACATGTATGAGCTCGAAATATTTCAGAAAAGCTCCTTCAAAGCCAATTATGTTCGATTTATCGTCACCAAAAATATGACTATGATTTATTTCTACAGCCTTAAATGGTAGTCAACCAAAAACGTTAATTTTCCTTATGGATTTTCTAAATAAATTAGCTAGTCAAATCTATTTAACGGAAAACATATTTTGATAAAGGTAAACATAAGCCTTTCTGTTCATAATGGTTTGCTCAGGCACGAGGCAAGACATGAATGTGAAACCAAATGCAGTAAAATCGTTTTATAATTAATACAGCAGTCAGAACGTGTCAAATATTTAATGTATCCGGATCCATTATTGTTATGACTAGGTTTATAATAAAAATATAATATTTTTTCAAATGTAAAATGTTGCAAATAATCAGCAAGATGTGAGATTGGAGACAAACTGTTGCTATTAATGACAACCAATGTTGCCACCTTCTAACTTGTTGCCATCTTTCTAACTAATGGTAAATAAAAGCAATATGGGTTCAAAATAGGGTAATTTTAAAAATGAATCCTGTTGGAATGCCATATTGGCATATGCCAAATTGGAATGCCAAATTGGCTCTCTACCTGGTTCAAGATTATAGTCCCAAACACGTTTGAGGAGCTGGTAGTCAGAACTTGTTGAACATACAATCTGTTAATGGAAGATTATTGAAACGCCAAACTCTCTCTGTTTTGTGCATGGCAATAATCTGAATTGCAAATGCAAGAGGTAATTGTCATTCTAGTCTGTGAGCACGAATATGCCACCCTCTTGGCAGCTTAATGGTGTTTAGAGGACAGAATCTCTGTACTCTCGGTGAACTTTCGCACATTTGACCACAACATTCAAGATGTACCTAGCATGCCTTACGACAATGCATTGATGATGAACAAACAAACATTAGATGAGCTGCATTGTGAAAAAAGAAGTGTTCTGCATTGCACTGAATGTGCACTTGTAGTGTACTTCAAATCTTAAAAGTATAATATAATATAAATATAATATTAATGAAATAAAGGGCCACTTAATTGTACGAGGTACTTCACCGCTGGCAAAATGGGCTTTCATTAAAACTTGGCTGCCTAATGCTCTGTTCCAGGCAGCTTGAAATTTTTCCCACCTTTTCTTGGAAATGACATCTGGAATGCCACTCAAAGTCAGACATTCGACCTGTGAACTCAGGGTACATCGATCAACCTCAGCGAGACACGTCATTTGACCCCACTTCCAAAATGTCGGCAAGCTTCCAAAATGCTTCCGACGAGCATAAATGTAAAAACCAAAATTTGACATTAAGTTTATGTAAAAATACCTTAGTTTTTGCTTTTCGTCAGCTGATTTCAAAAGCGATTTTATGTTGTTTTTATTCAGTTTTTGCAATAATTGACACAAAAACAATGGTCAACATGTGAACATGACATCTGATTGCCTGGAACTCACTGGTCTGAAGTGGGACATTTCATTTGGGATATTCCCACATCCAACCTCATTAGTCATTAGTCTTCCTTTTTGCAAAAGAAAACTTCAACACCCATGATGCACTGGGCATGTTGCCATCCAAGGCCCTGCCTGTCAACAGTCTGCTATACACTTACCAGGGTCAAATATTGCCTTGCTTTAGTAGGAAACACTTCTTAAACTTTTTGTCATAATGATTTCGACTTGCATTGGATTGAACAAACGTTTGTAACGACACGCCACAGTAAACGTTTGGCGGGAGTGAGTTTTGGTTTCCAGTGAAGGATCCAGCGTGTTGTAGGCTGTGGCTAAAGGCAAAAGAATGTAAATACTGAGAGAATTCCACGACAGAAAATCTGAAAAACATCCCTGTTTGTAGTCAACATTTCAAACCGGATGACCACGAAAATAGGTCACCTTTTGCATCACCCGGCAGCCTTTTGCTGACAAATAGAAGTGAATTTCTCGGTCCAGGTAACACAAAGAAAGAGTAAAAACATTGTCCATTTACATATACTACAGACACTGTAGCAATACAAAGCGACTTACACTTTAAAGAGAGTACTTTTTCATGACTTTTTTAACACACATAAGTAAAAAGTGCACTGTGTAATAACATTTATTTTTAAGCACTTTTTAAGTACATTTTAAATCATTATTTGAATAATCTTTTGTAGTGCTTTAAAGAACTTGTGTTGATTAACATACTCAAAAAAAAATATATATATATATATAAATACATGACGTATATCAATAATAGACAAAATCTCCCCTTTGTATTTAAACCGTGAATTCTGTCTGTTCCTTGTCCTGTATAATTTATGTTGATGTGGTGTTTGTATTATCCTATGTTCCTGAGTTTGTATCTCCAGTGATCTATTTTAAGGAATTATTCTAGTAATATTCTGTTTGTGCGTGTTCCTTACCACACCAGTCGTGACATTGTCCAGACATTGAATGTGTAATAGAACTTGAGCTGATACAGCTGAGCTGAGAGTTTGGAGGCAGAGGGACGCCCACAGCTGTCCTCAGAATAACAGGTCACAGCGCATCAATTATTAATGTAGAATCTGGAAATCCCTTCAGCCATTGATAAAGGTTAGGGCATATTTTCTGGTTAAATGTTTGTCTCATAGCAACAGGCCTCTCTGAATGAAGTCTTTGGAGACTTTTTTGCTCCTAATGTCATCTGAGCGGGAGGGTATAGATCTAATGTCATTGCAGGCCTGGAAAGTGAACAAGTTTATATTAATTATGTCATATTATATAGATGATTCACCCTCCAGGCATATGTTGGTGTGATTGGGGTGTAGGTCATATACAGTAGTTTTTGATATGCATGAAAGCACAATGAAATGAGTGCTTAGACAAATACAAAATTATGTTAAACAGAGGCCTGAGGCTATAGCTATTTTTTGCGCTATATTTCTAATACACTTTATATACAGATGCATATAAATGTGATAGTTCTTTATGCACAGACTATCATTCTGCTTTATTTTTCATTTTAAACATGAGATTTACTTTTCAATTACCCACGGCCCTATTTTGTAAAGTGTAATCCAGACAGTTGATAAAACATATTCACAGCCCATATAACAAAAGCCATTATGATGCTAAGCAGATGATGCATAATTGGGACGATGAGCTCTTGTCCCCTCTAAACTCTTGAATATATCTCATCCCACTGGTTTTTATAAATGCTGTGTCTCCATTACTCACTTTGAAACTGTCTGAACCTTGTTAATCAGTTACTTTACTATTTTTATGGAACAATTAAAAACATTACTTTGCATATGTTTCTCATAATGTGACAATAAATCTAGCAAATGCAGCTTTGATTCTCATAATGAGACATTAATCCCTCAGATGCACATTGTTTCTCGTAATTTGACTTTAAGTCTCGCAAATTCGTCTTTGCTTCTCGCAATGTGACTTAATTTCTCACAAATGTCATATTATTTCTTGTAATTTGACTTTAAATCTCGTAAATTCGGTTTTGTTTCTCATAGGCCTGATGTAACATTAAATCTCGCAAATGCAACTGTTTCTGGTAATGTGATTTTATATCTCGGAAATGTAAATTTGTGTCTTGTAATGTGACCTTGAATCTCACAAATGCGACTTTGTTTCTTGTAATTTGACTTTAAATCTCACGAATGCAACTTTTCTAGTAACATGACCTCACAATTGCGTAATCTCGTTGCGTAAAGTCATAAGTTCACTTCATAGCATATCTCAGAAATCTAACTTTGCCTTTCTTAATGTGGTTTTAAATCACATTTGTTTCTCGTGGGACTTTAAATTTTGCAAAAGCAACTTTGTTTCTCTCAATTTGATTTTATATCTCGGAAATGTAACTTTGTTTCTTGTAATGTTTCTTGTAATGTGACTTTTTTATTGAACTTTTCTAGCAATGTGATCTCATAATTAAACCTTTATGTGACTTTTGCAATGGTTATGGTCTGTTTTGTCCTGTTATAGTCCTGATTGATCCTGCTTGCCTGATTTTCTAGATAGTTTCCTCATTTGTCACATAAACCTAAGTTCTACCAGAAAGACTCGGGAGAATAAATACTGTAACAATAAATACATTTATTGATAGCCCAGCAAGCAATAAAGTTCTTTGGCGTAGGCCCCGTCCATAGCTCGCAATCCGAGGGTCCGGACTCTGCATTTCCTGCCTGAAGACGAAGGCAGGGGCGCAGCCGACCCCCTGTGAGGTATAGGAAGGGACCATCCTGGTGGTGGTGGTGGGGAGGATGGAGGGGAAGGGACCATCCTGGTGGTGGTGGGGAGGATGGAGGTGAATGAAAGCGTCAGCATCTGCGAACTCAAACATGTGTAAGTACTGGTCTTTTATACCGCAAGTATTAGACACGATTGGATAGATGAGAAGGTAATAAGTGACGTAGCAATTGAGTCTTCCTGGCAGAACTTAACGCTAAAGCTTCCATTTCTACCAGAAAGACTCGGGAGAATAAATACTGTAACAATAAATACATTTATTGATAGCCCAGCAAGCAATAAAGTTCTTTGGCGTAGGCCCCATCCATAGCTCGCAATCCGAGGGTCCGGACTCTGCATTTCCTGCCTGAAGACGAAGGCAGGGGCGCAGCCGACCCCCAAAAATAGGTGGAAGATAATTCCACCAGGACGGAGCCCACCCCCAAAGAACGGTAAAGAAAAGTATACCCACCAGTCGTGTATCCTGTAGAGCCTAAAATAGAAAGAAAAGGGAGTTAATAATGGCATGAACATGAAATGTGGAAAGCCTCGTAGCCAATAACTAATTAGTGACAGACGACTTCATAGTGAGCCTGAAGGTACTATGCGAAGACGTGAATAAAGCATTTATGCATTAATGTTCTGCTGCTGAATGTACATTAGCATTTATCCATGCTGACGCTTTCATCCAGGCGACTTATGTTTTGAGACGCACTTACGTCTGATCGAACCAGTTTCCCTGAGAATGAGTTGGAGGGAAGCAAGTGTTGTGGAATAGTGACTTAGCTGAGAACGAGGCTAACTTAGGACATAGGGACAGGTCATGGAACAAAGCCGTTATAGGACCACAGAGAAAAGGCCACCTTGGGCATACAGAACCAGCCATATGGGACAAGGCCATAACAGACCGCACAGAGACAAGGCCTCGATGGACCACACAAAACAGAGCCACATTGGCCAGGCCTCATTGGACCACACAGAGACAAGGCCTCGATGGACCACACAAAACAGAGCCACATTGGCCAGGCCTCATTGGACCACACAGAGACAAGGCCGCGATGGACCACACAGACAATGCCACATTGGGCCAGGCCTCATTGGACCACACAGAGCAGGCCGCCTAGGGCCGTACACAGAGCAGGCCTCCTTAGACCGCAAACTGGCCACATTGGACCACACGGCCATGATAGACCACAGACACAAGGCCGCCCGGCCACATGGCCTTGCTAGACCACAGAGACAAGGCCGCAATGAGCCACGATGGCCTCTAATGCCGCACATAGAACGAGGTAGACTGGACAAGGCCGCAAGGCCACACAAAACCAGGCCGCAAGGACCACAAGACCACATGGCCATTTTTTAGCGAGGCAACAATGCCTCAAGGCCGCTTGGCCACACAGACAACGGCCGCTTGGCCACATTGAACCGCGCCACTAAAGGCCACAGACCACTGGCCATTTTTTACATACAGGACAAGGCAACTTTGTGCCACAAGGCCACTATAGACCACACAGAGCAAGCCACACAGACAACGGCCACTAGGCCACATTGAACCGCGCCACTAAGGGCCACAGACCACTGGCCATTTTTTACATACAGGACAAGGCAACTTTGTGCCACAAGGCCTCTAGACCCACACAGAGACAAGGCCCGCTGGGCCACAAGGCTGCTAAAGCCATACAGAGACAGAACCACTCATAGACAAGGCCTTAGGCCACATAGAACCAATGCCATAACTGGCCACAAGACCACGGGACAAGGCCACATTAGGCTACACGGTCACAGTAGACCACACTGAACATAGAATGAGGTCGCGATATCGTAAGCCCACACCAAGACGAGGTCGCACAGGGACACCGGCCACTAGGCCACACAGAACCAAACCATAAGGGGCACAAGACCATGTAGGCCACACATAGGACAAGGCAACATTATGCCACAAGGCCTGAGACCCGCACAGAGACAAGGCCCGCTGGGCCACAAGGCTGCTAATGCCACACGGATACAAGGCCAACGAGACACAGCCACTAGGCCACACAGAACCATGCCATAACTGGCCACAAGACCACGGGACAAGGCCACATTAGGCTACACGGTCACAGTAGACCACACTGAACATGTATATCATGCACTTGCATGATTTTTTTTTTTTTAAGACCATAAAGACCACATGGAACAAGACCACAACGGCTACTACTGCCACATAGAGACAAGGCCACATTAAGACAAGGCCACTAGGCCACATATAGACGATGACTCATTGACCATTTGTAATTGCAAGCAGAATTTAAGACCAATTGTGAGAATGGATTATCATGGCACCACCACCAGTAGTTGCAAAGGTTATTTACCAGAACCGTTTTAGTGAAGAGCTTGCTGAGCTTCGAGGATGATTTTGAATCAGGTCTTATATAGACTCTAATGCAGAGGAAGACCACCTTAATAGCTGAAGTAGAAATGCCATGATCAGCTGCTGTAGTGGCTGCCTCGATCCTGAAGGAATAACCAGTATACTGGGAGGGAGATAGACTGCAGCTTTTGAGGACAGAAACTGATGAGTCCTGAACTAGGCTTAGAGAGAAGTGCTCCGTTAGTTAGGATAAATGGAGGGGAACTTAAAGAAATTAATCATAGATGAGAAGGGACAGAATTTATAACTAATTAATAAATTGATAAGTGAAACAGAGCCTTGAGAGTCATTCTTAGAGTTCTGAAGAAAGAGAGTAAAGAAATTAGGTGAGAAACGCAAATTAGAAGAGACCTTGGGGAAATCGGAGCATTTAGCTCCTGGAGTGAATCCCCTGGATGCATGAGCCATGACGCTGTAACAGACAGCTACAATCTGAATACCAATAGAAAAGAGACCATTACGGACAGAAAGTAATAAAAGGGGGTTGGATGGATTTTGCTTTTCTAACTTACTTAGTGTGAAATGTTGCCGTATAAGCATAACCAACATCTTCAAGGTTACAACACTCAAAGTTCAAGCAATGGGAGAAATTCATTTAAAAATTGCTTTTTAAAGACTACAACAGCGGTGAGAGGAGCTAACGAAATTCCTCCTGGGTTAGTGCAGCACAACCTAAATTTACATGAATCCTGCCCACGGGACATGATTTAAAGAAAATCGAGACAGAATAAGCTAATTAGTGACTAGAGATAGCTACGATGAGCTACATAATTCATCAACGACCATCCGGAATGTTGTCTATATGTTGACACTTCTTAAGTCTCTCCATTTTGAATGATCCCGGTTGAGCAAAGAGAAAAGTTTATAATTGTTGGTGAGAGGTAATCGAAGCTGCAAAACGAGCTGTTGAAACTCCGACCCCTGTGCCGGGAGTAGCAGCCCTGCCACATCCAAAGGGATAGACAAAACGATATGCTTAATCACTTTCGAAATGACCATTCCAACATGCTATTCAAAATTATCTGTGGGCATTCCGAGGCAAACCCCACATACTCACCGGAGACCCATCACATATTTTGCTGTTTTTACTTTTCTTATTTGTGTGTTCTGGTTCTGTAAAGCACTTTGGTCTGTCTAAGCGGCTGTTTAAATGTGCTATATAAATAAATGAACTTGAACACATAACCTAAATGTTATGTTGGCATAACCTAAATGAACTTGAACACATAACCTATAATTGTGCCCATAAAAGGGCACAATTATACACATTTTTATCTTTGTGATACAATGTGATTGGCAGGCGTTTATCGGAGGTTTACTACAGGTCTTGGCTATGCCTTAAGTAGCAGACAAAGAGAAGGTATGATAAACAAACATGGATAATTAGTATTAAAATACTTGCGTGAATTTAAATGCCTGCGAGCAAACTATGAATGGAAGAAATATTAAATTACGATTTCGTAATTGTAGACGAGGAAGGAACAATCGGCCGTGATCAGGATGTGAAAACAGGAATCTGAAAAGAAAAGCAAAACATTACTAATTTAACAAACTCTGTTAGAAGAGGGCAGGGTGATGGATCCGGGTTGCTGAACGGCAAAAGCCGTCTGAAAGCCTGTAACAAAGAATGAACGCACGTAGCTTATGGCTTTGCATTGGCAGGAATAAGCAATGATTAATTATGAAATTGAAGACGATTGATAGCCAAATTAACGTCTCAGGAATGGCATGATCGCCTAACAATAAGATCTGCCTTGATGACAACCATGCTTTGTAAGCACAAAGATATAATATATTTTGCGATCACGTCAAATCCCTAAGGACGCTACGACCGTTATAGGATGATTTTGTGAAGAGTGGACGAAACGAACCTTGAGTAAGCTTAGAAGATTCATCTAGCCTTTACTGATCTAGATATCCGAATCTAAGATTGGACGTGCACCCTTTGTCTAGTGTGGTTTTTTTTTTTTTTTTTTTTTTTTTGAAATTCTTAAACCGGCTAAATCTGACTTCTTAATACGGTACTTACCTGAAGTAAGGTGACGGCGTCCTGTCAAGAAGCTACTATCATTACCTAAATGATACTTGATCTGTTGTCTTTTGAGCGTAGAATCCTTTTCTCAGATGTGCAGCATATGCCTGACATGGCTCCCAAGTTGCTCTTTGCAGAAATAGCCCCATTCATCGCTGGCCACAACAACAGTTGAGACTCTTGAATAGAAAGATACATGAACATGTAAATCATACAGTTGAGCAAAGACAATGCCACTCGAGGCTCCTTCACTGATTAGTTCTGTTTGATTGGTTGATTTGATAAAACTAATATGACTGTTAGTTCTACTGAGTTAACAGTTTTTGCTAAGGATATGTGGCCTTTGACAGGAGCATCGTTAGTCTGCATTTTTCTGTACATTAATGTGGAAATACCCATCACATAAAATATTTCTATCACACATATCAGTGGATTAAGTAGTCACCAGGAAAGGTTGAATATTACAGCAATTGTACACATTTCCAATATTGTAGATCTAATTTCATTAAGGGACTTATAATATGATTTTAAAGTAGCCTAAATGTTAAAAATAGTTGTTTGTGAAATTACAACACGTATGTAAATATGTAATTAACTGCCATTGTAGAGATATCCACTACAGAATGCATAACAGCCAATGAACAACTTGCTCTCTTTAGCTCAGGTTTATTTTATTTATTTATTTATTTATTTATTTATTTATTTATTTTTAAACCAGTTACTCAGTTGTTAGTGGGTATTTGCAAACTGCCCGCGAGAGCGTGGTATCGACAACGCTGATATTATTAGATCACTGTACTGTGGAATATCGGTGACGCGAAACTTGTTTACACTTGCTATGAACATTTCCCCTTTAAGGCGAGCTATCCGGCCCCATCAGTCGTAGTACAGATCAGTAGTAATTATGAACACGTACGCCACGTCACCGTGGACTCCAATTTGAATTCTGCCGCTGGTGTAGGAAGCAACGGAGAAATACTTACCTGGATGAAGTTTAATCATGATAGAGGGGACATATATTAACAGTGGCTGGTGGAAGCGCCAACCAAAACTGAAAAACCGACTTGAAAGCCTTGGAAGTGGAGCTTGAACTTGAACCAGCGAGAGAAAATCGCCTCTCGTGGCTTGCAGAGTTGATGATTCATGTCGGTGGATCGGTGATCTGCGGGATAATGCACCCGTGCAGACAGCGAGATTCTTTTGCTGGACAAGTTGTTGAGGATGACATAGTTCTCTTCCTGCCGGATTATCCTGGCTGAGCTGACGCTGTTGAGGCTTTTGATGACGTGAAAATGGAAACTGGTTACCCAGGGTGTTTTAGGCCTAGAGAGCAGACTTCTAATGAGAGACCTTGGCTGATCAAAAAGTCTCCGAAGACCACTGTGCATACGGAGATATGCGGCACTAAACCATACTAAACGCGGGAACCTCGAAGTGTAGCAGGAGATACGCGGGACATATCCATCGTCTGAACTCAATAATAGTAAAACAATATGCGTGTCCTGAAACATGTTGGCTGGCGACTGAACGAGAGCATGAATGAAGGCGACTGAACGAGAGCATGAATGAAAGCGTCAGCATCTGCGAACTCAAACATGTGTAAGTACTGGTCTTTTATACCGCAAGTATTAGACACGATTGGATAGATGAGAAGGTAATAAGTGACGTAGCAATTGAGTCTTCCTGGCAGAACTTAACGCTAAAGCTTCCATTTTCATCCTGATCACATTTCCGCATGTTTCAGTTCTCCGTCTGGTATTGTTTGTTAAGTGTAGTTGCTTTTCTGATTTCTCCTACAGTACATGTTCACGTAATTTATTAAAATACTTTTTATTGAACTTAGAAGTTATGCGTTAGTCTACATGTTACAACTTTAAATTGCACAATGTGACATTGAATCAATTGCTACTTTTTTTCCTCGTAATCTTTTTTAGACTTTATATCTCCCAGGTACGGTTTAATATTTCACAACTGTGACTGTAATGTCTCACAATGTGACTCTTTCCTATTTTGAAGTATCACAAATTACCTTTTTTTTTTTTAAATAAAACAAGTGGAAATCAGAGTGTCAGAGTTGTCAGAATTTTACGAGGTGGCTAATTCGTACTAATTCATACGACCTCACTCGTACAAATTCGTACGATTTTTGCTAATTCGTACATATTTTACGAGTTACCAAATTCGTATGAATTCGTACGAATGAGCTACCACTGACCCCGCCCCTAAACCTACCCATCACGTGGGTTTAGACAAATCGTACAAATTCGTACGAGTGAGGTCGTATGAATTAGTACGAATTAGCCACCTTTTAATCACTCGTACGAATTCGTACGAATTGGTCGTGAGATAGCGTTGGTGATACACAAGCTAAAATAAAACTGTGAAACTAAGAAGCACATTAGACGTTCCCTTATGTCTTTTTTTCTGTTCCCTATACTTTTTCTGTAATATTTTATTTAGCTTTTTTTATACTTTTCATCATATTTGATTTAACTTTATTTGTCAGTGCTTTTCCTACAAGGTCTCAGTGATTGTCTATGGCAGATACACTAATCAGATCTGATGGTTCAGCCTATTTTTAATGATATTCTGTGCATTTTCATTCATTGCTTAAATTGCGTGAACATTAGAAGGAAGCACCCTATTGAAGCAACTTTTAGTGTTTATTGATCCCACAGAGTGATCAGAAAAGATGTTTATTTCATACATATTAAAACACTTTGTACCATCAATATGGTTGAATTTTTCAGAGTAACTAATGCAAAGAAAGTTGTAAAACGATGCACTCTAAATCATGAGTTAGAGACCAAAAATGGAAGCAGAAGCAATGTGTTATTGTTTCAAAATGAATAGGATTTCATGGGAGAGACAAGCTCTTCCTTTCCACCAACAAAACAAACACAGTAAATGCAAATAAAGGTCACGAGTCTGTTAGTCCTCCATGGGGCAGATTTTCTGCTCCGGTTGGCTTTTCGTCAATTAATGGAACTCTTTTTCCCCTCTACGGTCTGATAACAGCTGCTCCCAGTAAAGTACAGTAATCTATCTCTGTGTGGTTGCATCAACAAAGACGTATGCATTCTTCTGTCGACCTAATTCAGGAGTGTTTCTGTAACTAATGCATGGGAGAAGCCCAGCCTTAATGGAAGTAGATAAGGAAATGTTGATCGGGGCTGTGTGATATCAAGCACGCATAGCTGTTGCCTTTTCAAAATTTATTACAGGAAGCAATTTATATAAAGGGGCCAAGAGATCCCTCTGCTTTCCTCTCCTTCAATGATTTACTTGCAGCCTAGATAAAAACACAACAGCACCGATGTAGTAAAACAGGAAGAGGCCTCAAGCTAAAATAAATAAAAGATGGATTAAATAAAAGATTGTGATAGACTACCATTCAAATGTTTGGGGCTATTACGAAAAAATAAATTAATATTTGTATTCAGCATGGACACATTCAATTGATCTAAAGTGACAGTAGCCTATTTATAATGTTACAAAAAAAATATTTTTCAAATAAATGCTGTTAATCAAATAATGTATTCCACAAAATTATTGGGCAGCAAAACTGCATTCAACATTGATAATAATTAAGAGCCATTAATAACAATTGAGCACCAAATCAGCATAATATAATGGTTTTTGAAGGATCATGTGGCATTGAAGATGATGCTGAAATTTTTGCTTTGCCATCACAGGAATAAATTACATTTTAAAATATATAAAAATAGATTATATATATATATATCATAATGTTACTGTTTTTCAGCCGCATAAGAGACTAAGAAAAATCTTAATTATTCTAAACTTTTGACCGAATAATTATGTTTCTAATCAAACTTTTTTATGTTACAGATTACAGATTAGAGATTACAGATATTTCAGTGATGTGTTATTAATATGCATATTCTGTTATGTGTTTGTTTATCAGTAGCACTTTTAAAGAATAGGAATAATAAAAGCTTTCATTTAAAAGAATCGAATGCTATACTTTGTGCAACATTTAGGAATTCAGGAAATATTATTTGCTTTAGGTCAAAAATGCCCCTACTCACCATTTTCCAGGTTATTGTATTTTTGTCTCTGCACTATTTTCATCTCCAGATTGTATGAAGATCACATCTCCCTTGAGCTTTAATCAGTTTAACGGGCATATCCTTCCTCTTTATCTAATGAAGGTCGGCATCTCATTGAATACAAACACTCCCCTTACATAAAGCAGATGAGAAGCTGACAATATTGAGTGAATGGTGAGGGCCAAACACATGCTGAGTCGAAATTAATTTTGGGGGTGTTAAAGGTCAGAATGATTTACTCAATATGATCAGAGCTGCTTCATTACAGATTATGTTTCTAGAACACCAAGACTGAATCAATCTGACTTCACCGTAGGTTATGCAAGTGAAAGTAACTTTTAAGGGTCAGGTCAGGTTTCGTATATCTTTTGTCTAGTTTTGAGACAGGTTTCAAGAAATTTGAATTATATTCTGTGTATATATTATGTACAATATATATTTTGTGACCCTTTGTGGTCAGAATGGCACCCCTGGTGAATATGCTCAAAGATGGCTGTACAAAATGCATTATGAATTAAATGTTATTCTCCAAAACACAATTATAGGAAAATATCTCTCAAGTACATTCCCATTAAAATTTACATTTTTTAGCACTCTAGGGTAGGCTACATGAACATGAAATTGTCTAGCTATAACTTCTTGTTTCACAGGAGTATAAATATGAGGAAACACAAAGGCCAAATTCCCTTAATCATTCATCACAATGAGTTAAACCAAATAATATAGTTCTGATGTGCAGCAAAATATTGTTGAGCTTCACAAAATAGAAAGTGGCTGTAAGAAAATTGTAACAAGCATTGAAAATTCCCATTTCTACCATAAAGACAATAATTTTCTAATCAACAAAAGATGTTACGAATTTGCCTGGAAGAGGACGTGTGTCTACATTGTCTTAATGCACGGTGAGGAGGAAAGTTTGAGTCGCAAAGACTCTTCAAGGATCACAGATGGAGAATTGCACTCCAGCTTATTCAGTTGTCAGACATGACTGGATGTTCAAAGGGGACCTGGTTCTATGGTCAGATGAAACGGAAAAAAAGAAGAGCTTTTTGGCAGCAAACCCACCAGATGGGTTTGGTGCAAACAGGGATAAAAAGAACCCCATGCCCACGGTTAAATATACCCATGGATCTTTAATGTTGTGGGCCTATTTTTTTGCCGGAGCTCCTTGAAATCTTGTTCAGATACATCGTGGATTCTAGCAAAAACCAACAGATAAAATATCGAAACCTGACAGCCTCTGCTAGAAATCTTATATTGGGCCATGGTTGGATCTTCAATCAGGACAACGATCCAAAACAAACATCAAGATCAACACAAAAATGTGTCACTGAGCACAAAATTAAGCTTCTGGCATGACCATCCCATGCAGTCCCCAGACCTGAACCCTAAAGAAAGTTAGTGGGGTGAACTGAAGAGAAGAAGCACCGACACAGATTCTGTATGGAGGAATGGTCTCTGATCTCTTGTCAGGTGTTCTCCAAACTCATCAGGCATTATAGGAGAAGACTCAGAGCTGCTATCTTGGCAAAATGAGGTTGCAAAAAGTATTTACTAAAAGGGTGCCAATAATTATGGCCAATGTGTTTTGGAGAAAAACATTTCATTAATATTGTGATTTTCCTCCCACTTTCCATTATTTTACTTCAATGACTTACTTCAATGTACTTCAATTATAAACACCAGAATAGCAAATTTAGGCTTATTCATTATGATTCTGGTGTTTATAATCAAACTCTCATCTGAAATTCCAAATTTAAATTGTAAAAGTTTCTACTGATTGTTGCCCTTTCTCTGAAGGATAAGATTTTCTCTGGATCTTACTGCACAAGTCCTCACAAATATTTGTAAAACTATTTAAAGTGAACTACGGAGACAATACACAGAAGTCACAACAGCATATTTTGAGTTTAAAGCTGAAGTGTGTTTTGCATCACTAGTGGCACCAAAAAGGAGTTGCAAACATTTTGAAAACTCCCCTTGTCTGTCAATGGCCAGAGATAAACAGTCCTGCCCTAAACTCACCCCATTGGTTGAGCCAATGTTACTGTGTCAGGCTACTCCATCAATTGCTCAAATATCTTATAGACTATGCATATTAAACTGGAATATGAGAAAGGGTTTCTCTTTCATTTCCCTTTATAACCATGCGAGTCTTGCCACTTGGATTCTCCATTATGTTTGGTCGGCTCTCTGTATCTATAGCAACAGCAGTTTATCTGGCATAGAGTTCCTTTGTGAAATGAAATAAAATAAAATGTTTATATTATATAAATATAAAATATTACATAAAATCATGTAGTTAAAATGTCATCAAAATAAATAAATTTGACCATTTGCATCCATTTATCTGCATTATGATTTTGTACACAAATCAGACATCTATAATTATAGTACACACTGTTACAAAGAGAACAAAGACAACCTTGAGGAGGTTTTAAAAACATGTCTCAGATTTGTCTTACTCACTGTGAGGAATAAATTATTATGTGCTGGTTCCCATTTTAATGAGAACCTTAATGAGGAAATATCCAGCAACCTTACCACAGCTGTGTCCCTTTATATGCAATGCCACTGTTTCATGAAACCAAATTGCCAATCTCTATAGCGCTAGAGGTGATAAAACCAATGGGAACTTTTCCAAACTTTGAAAGACACTTTAGAGAAAGTTCTTAAATAAGATTCAGATTAAAACCTATAATAATCAGGTTTGAGTCCAGAACAAAATGACCCATTTATGAAAATCTGCTTTTTTGCTCAATAACTGAAAGCTTTAATGAGTAAATGCCCCTGTCACAATGTATTATACTTAAATGGCTAATCGCACAGTGGCTTGACCTTTAATGCTCCCTTATATTAGATGCATCCAAATTTGAAGTGTCTCACTGACATTTCTTGTGTGATTCAGTTACATCACATGATGCACCTGATTTCTCATTCGGGCCTCCGGGTGAGTTATCAGGGGATGGACCAGTGCCCTCTGACGTGGAAGACTCAACTGGCCTCGCACCCTCAGGTGGAGTGGCCCAGTCAGAGCATGGTGCAAAGTTAGCGGCGATGCTTGCCCGGGCCACCGAAAGCATTGGGCTCGAGTGGAATCCCTCGACCTGCCCCGAAAACTCTCGATTAGATGATTGGTATCTTAGCACTGAGCGTACTGCGCGGGCTCTTGGCCAGAAAATGCTCACACTAGAGGTCCAGGAATGGCATCTCTGGCTAAACCTTGCAGAGATGAGGGAGGTCGACAGTGCGCTTTCTGGATGCACCCATTTCGCAGGGTGGCCTCTTCGGCAACACTGTTGAGGACATTGCCCAGCAGTTCTCAGCAGTGAAGAAGCAGACTGAGGTGATTAAACACATCTTGCCTTTGCGCGAATCTAGGCCGCAGAGGTCACGCTCGTCATCTGCTCGTCTCCATTTTCCAGGAGATGGTGAATGCACCACTCCTTCCCCCGGTGGAGAATCCTTGGTTTCCTTTTGTTTCGCCGCTGACTCAAAGGACAATGGGACCCACATTTTCAAAGGAAGAGCAAACTCTTCACTCCCTGGGTCACACAGCCTGCAGACGGAAATGATGGATGCGAGCCCCTTGCCTCCTCATGTTCATCCGCAGCACACACACAGGTCAGCATGGCACGTTCCGAGGATACAAAGATTCTTCAACTTCCACTGGCAAGTTACAGTTGGAGTTCGCGGAGAAAGGTAGGTGATCCAGTACACCTACAGCCACGGATTCACAGTTCCCAACATGGCAGTCAACGCTACACTGTGCCTCCGCACCGCGGGTATGTCAAATACCATTATTCTCTGATGCCACTCGTGCAGAGTTTGGGAGCCTGGCTAGCACTTCCCAACTCGTCACGCTGGCTTATCAGTATAATCAGACTATGCAACGTGATTCAGTTCGCCAGGCACCCGGCCAGGTTCAATGGCATCTTCTTTACCTTGGTGGCAGGCAAAGACATCTCAGTTCTCCATGCGGAAATTGTGGTCCTATTAGCGAAGGACGCAATAGAGCCTGTACCTCCAGCCGAGATGGAGAAGGGTTTCTACAGCCATTACTTCATCGTACCAAAGAAAGGCGGTGGGTAACCACCATTCCAAGACCTGTGAGTTTTGAATCGGGCCTTGCACAGGCTCCTCTTTAACCTGACATGCATTCACCAACAGGAGTGGTTTGCAGCGTATACTGTACATTCATGTCTTGATCTTGCCTTGGCACAGACAGTTTCTTTGGTTCGCCTTCGAAGGTCAAGCATATCAGTACAAGGTCCTCCAGGCTGCCCCTGTCTCCTCACATCTTCACAAAAGTCGCAGAGGCCGCCCTTGTGCTCAAACACCTCAGCCGATCGGGCCTTTAGGTCAACTGGGAAAATTGCAACCTCTTGTTGAAATTGGACTCAGTCTCTATGACGGCACGTCTCACAAACAAAGTTATTCATGGGGAAGACGACTCTTCCACTCAAACATTTTCAGAAGCTCCTGGGGCATATGGCATCCTCAGTGGCCGTCATGCCGCTCGGGTTAATGCATATTAGACCGCTTCAGCAGTGGCTTCGGACTCGAGTCCTGAGATGGGCACGATGCTGCGGTACGCTTCTTGTGTCTTTTACGCCGGTCTGCCGCCGTACATTCAGACCTTGCATTTCTCTGGGCAGGGGTTCCCCTAGAACAAGTGTCCAAGCATGTTGTGGTCAAAACAGATGTGTCCAAGACACCACGGTTAGCACTAACCATCAGAATTAATTAGAAACAAAATAAATATATACAAATCAAACATCTGAATTGAATTAAGCAGTTTCATTTATTGAAATTATTTTATACAGTATAATATTACCCTTGTCTAAGACATTATGTGTCAAGCTTTGCCATGTGAAACTGTCTCTGATAGTGGGAAGAATGGAGGTCAATATGTCCTGAGTCTGTCATACTATGGTCGAGTCCCTAAGGACAGTAAGGCTTATTGAAGCCATAAACACTGAACATCAAAAGGCCTAGAAAACTGTCAACAGCAAAATATACTTAGCTGCAAATTTGCTCCATATGCTGTGGGAAAAGCCTGTCAACAAAATATCAGATAAATTCAGTTACAAATGGCCTAAAAATTTATTTAGCCCTTTAGCATTTAAAAAGTACCTAAATAATAGGAACATTTATGTTTTCACACAATATTTGTGTCTGGCTATGCTTTAAATCTATTTATTTATTAGATTTATGTTTGACATGCTCATCACAATTACATTGGACAAACATTACATTGGACATTGAGTGTTTTAGCAAACATGCTAATTTTCAACACCTGTCCACTGGAGGCTTTTTAGAAATAAAAAAAATCTGTAATAATAATAACAATGCTGATAATAAAAGTAATAATAACAATGCTAACAGTAGTAAAAGTAAGAATAACAATACTAATAATAAAAGGGAAAAAAATGGGAAAGATAAAATATACCATAAGATTACAGGAGCAAAGAAAGAAAGAAAGAAAGAAAGAAAGAAAGAAAGAAAGAAAGAAAGAAAGAAAGAAAGAAAGAAAGGAAGAAAGAATGAAAGAATGAAAGAAAGAAAAGAAGCAATTTATTCAGAATTATTGACATACATAAGCTATAGAGCAAAGGCAACATAGTCAGACCATAACTTCGTGGTAAGCTATTCATGTGAGCACTGTTGTTTTGTTTTTAGCCATTGTTTAAGTCCTCTGTTAAAGGAACACACCGACTTTTTGGGACTTTAGCTTATTCACCATATACCCCAGATTTAGATAAGTCCATACATACCCTTTTTATCTCTGTGCGTGCAGTAACTCCGTCTGACGCACCCACCGCTAGCCTAGCTTAGCACAAAGACTGGAGGTAAACGGCTCCAGCTAGCATACTGCTCCCAATAAGTGACAAAATAACACTAACATTTTCCTATTTACATGTTGTAATTTGTATAGTCACAACGTGTACAAATAACAAGGTCACATGAGACACAGCCATCTTCTAACTGTATACATACTGGGAACTATATTCTCAGAAGGCGAACATGAAAATGAAAATCCAAGGTCTGATGCACAGAGAAACTTAAGTAGAAAATGATTTTCTCTTTCTTTTAAAAACTCATTCAGGATTTCATGCAAAACTTTCAAAGATTTTTTTTTTTTTTTTTTATATACATGTATTTTATTAAAATGTTTAAAATTTAAATAACATTCAGAAAAAAAAAACCTTTCAGTCTGAAACAACTTGTTTCTATTGTGTGCTATCATTCCTGGATCATTTCAAGGTGACATCCGCTAATGTTGCATACATTAAATGCAAAACAATTTTAAAAAAAAATATCAATCTGGAAATTTCACTCCAACACAAACTATAGTGCACTCCAGAGGCAGTTTGTTGAAGTCACATCATAATCTTTGGTGTTTAAAGCTGTGTTTTGTATCACTAGTGGCATCAACCAGGAATTGCAAACATTTTGAACACTCCCCTTGTCTGCCATTGATCAGAAATACAGATACTCCCGCCCTAAACTCACCCCATTGGTTAAGCCAATGTCACTGTGTCAGGCTTGTCAGGATGCTTTAACAATTATACGATTGCTCGAAGATTGCAGTCTCTGCATATTAAACTGGAATACGAGAACGTATTTTAGCAATGAAAAATTACAGACTTCACCTTTAAACCACTGTGGCAAAGAACCAAATTACAGCTTTTCATACTTCTCTTTTATTTCCCTTTCATAACCATGCACCGACATGCACATTCACACAATGTCGGCTGCTAATAGCTTGCTATCATCCAGTCATGATGTGATTTATAACTTGGGCTACCCAGCAGATGAACAGATGGAGTCTACACTGATGACAGTACCAGGGAAGTAGGACGGGACAGGGCACAGAGCAGAGCCATTGCTCGCATGTGGGGGCGTGATCTAATTTGAATGCAAATTTTGGGAGGCATTCTACTTCGGATGTTCATTTATTCTGCGTCATAAAAAAGAACTGTGTATTTTTCACATGAAATTGATCATCTGAGTGGAAGAAATGGAAGATAATGGACACTATTCAAATACAGGGCCCTTCGGGGCTGGGGAGGTTGGTCCTAATTGAAAAAGATGAATACGGGAGATAAAATCTTTGTCTGGAAGGAAATTGAGCATGTTCATCCTTCGTGGAGAATTTGAATCATTAGTGTCTGGAGAATACGGTTTACTTTGAACCTACACATGCATGAGTCCGTAAAAGTAATGTTGTAAAGCTTATTTGAGTGTTTAATTTGATCTGTGGAACACAAAAGGAGATATTTTGAACAATGCTCAAGCTGCTTCCATATAATGAAAGGGAAAGCTAGATTTTCAAGCACGATTTTCAATGAATAAAGACAAAAAAAAATGTATTCTGTTCCTGAGTGTAATTAGAGCGCAGACTAGAGGATAGCCCCGGCCTGCCAGTTCCCGCCTCCTTCTTCCCTTATCAACAAACCTTGCTACATTCATTCCAGCTAAAACATTTCTGGAAAAAATGTTCCATGACCGATGTATGAATAATGTTTTTCTCCTAACATTTTGAGAGCATCAAAGATCATAACGTTCTATTAACATTATTGGAGGAATATTTGCTCAGAACCTTTAGAGAACCTTGCCAGAACATTAAAAGTTCTGAGAACGTTCCCTGTTGGGATAGTACTTGTTTTTTTTTGAGTTTGACAACATTGATCCTCATCCACTTATGGAAACTATTATGTGAACATTCTTCATAAAGTCTCATTTTGTTTTCCACAGAAGAAAGAAAGTCAAATGGGTTTGGAATCACCATGAGTAAATGATGACAGAGCTTGTGTGGGTGAATCCCTTTAAAACTTGAGTAATCAGAGAGCATACAGATGATATTGTGAAATTATGGGATTCCCTCAGAGAAAGGCTAAATATGCTTTGATGGATGGCTTCACACTATCAGCACCCCCCTTTTGATCCCCGTCACTGGGTAGGAATTGAGCTGAATATCTTACATGTGGCTCAGGGCAGATCCGACTTAATATGATTATGGATGACCATCTTCCTCTGCCTTGAGAAAAAAAAAAAAAATTTCAGCATTGCTCTTATGTTGTGTTGGCTGATATAAAGTGAGCAGTAGAATTACTGCACCTTTTAATGATGTGAATCTTCATCAAAGTTCACACACTAAAAGCAGGGTTGCCAACTCAGCCCTGGAAAATAACACTCTTAGTTTCTTTAAGTTTCTTGATTCTTTCTTTGTAACACATATGCCATTTGAGTTTTATAGGTCAACCACTGAATACAGGTGACCACGTTGTAAACAAAAACAAAATGCTACAATTACAGTATGCCTACAGCTATGTATGTGTAGCTATAAACAGAATCACTGATTGACTGAATCGAGCACTAAAATGAATTTAATATGCTCCATTACATAGAGTAAAGATGGGGAAAAATGTCATGCGCTACGCACATATGAATTTTGTTTTAACCAATTGTGACTGTACATAATTATTTTTACGAGGTCACAGTTACATATAAACAGATATAGTATAAAATATGTGTATATGTGTGCTGTCAGAGAAGAGGGCCCCGAGCTCGGAATTTGGCCTGAACCCAGAGCACTCACTCCTCCACATTTTTATCCCACACGTTTACTGGAGCGAGGGTGGGACAACCTGTCACTCACATGAGATTGACCAATAGCAAATTACAACCATCCCGCCCTACAATTTTTTTTGTCCGAGAAGTCGTTTCACTCGGATATATGACTAATAGGGATGAAAAGACTATCGCATCTTGCGTTTCATGAAACAAACAGCGATCAGTCCGATTCCCGAACAACTCTTATGAGCCAGCTGTTTTTAATTAAATCGAATAAATAAATAAATACAGCAGGATAGGCTTCAATATTGCTTTTTTTTTTCAATGTCAAGGTTCTTTATTTATTTGTCACATACATGTGATGCAATGTAGTAAAATGGTTTTCCTTAAGTTTATCGTCCCACAATGCAACAATACTAATAACGATAAGTTAAAAACAAATAAACCAATAATATATATGATACAAACATGAATATAAAATAAAATCAATATATGATAATGTCTGCGTCTGTATGTAATGTATTGTGTTTATACGTGGGATAAAAGTTCTACAGACTCATCAAGTGTCCTCATTCAATAACCAGATTGCCTGCGGATAAAAACTCCTCCTCAGTCTCTGTGTATATTTTTATTTACTTTTATCATTTCTTTAAAGTCCCCCTGTGGTGAAAATCAAGCTTTTAATGTTGTTTATGTCTATGTGGTGTTTTTAATATGCTTTAAGAAAAACATGTGCAAATTCGTAAGTCAACAGCATTGCTGAGTGTTTTCTCTTTAAAACTGCAGTGAACCAAAGACAGTCTCAAAAACACGGTTTGAAATCGCTGGTGTTTCTGACATCACAAACTACCTTGTAACCAATCACGTAAACAAGTGGATCTCTGAGATGGTGTGAATGAGTGGAGGCGGGGCGAATTTGCATATTCATAGAACTGCAAATACTAAAGTAGTCAAGGGTGTAGAGTTACATTCAAGCTATTTTAAGGCATGACCATTCTTTTTTCAAGGAAAAAACTTTTAAAGGGGCCATGAACTGAAAGTTAAGAGTTTGTTATACTATAAAAAATACCCTGTAAGTTTGAAAAAAATAAACCTTCCTTGTTATTCCAAAAACTGCTTTTATTAAAAACAAGGCCAGAAAACGACAGGATCTCAAAAGTGGAGACTTGTGACGTCACAGGGCAGCGAAAGACCACCTTTGCAGAAAAATAAACGCCTACGTTTACATCACCGCATCTTTGGCGCCACCCACTGGCGTGTTAATGAATAGTGACACAGGATCAATACCATTACCTTCCCAAGGATCCTAATGCTAGGAAAGTCTTTTTTTTTTTCAACAATATGAATGTCTCAGTAGTGCATTATTTGTCTGTATCCTGTTGCATTTCACTGTGGATTATTTGGTGAATCAGTCGCAATTTCGACGCAGGCTTTGCAAACAGACTTTTACGATATGGATCTGCCAGTAACGCCACAAACTTGTAAGTAACGTTTATTCTACCTGATCTGTGATCAGTGATTTCTGATGTGTAATCAAGTTCAGACAGGTAATCTTTCTCTCAAAATCGTTCAATACACATCAGTAAATCAAGCCAATGACTAAAATATCAACTTCACATCGTTTCTCTTAGTAAGATGAAATTAATCTTATTTAAACTGTGACTAAATTATATACAGAAAGCGATCAAAGGACGCTCCCTTTCCAATCGCCCAAGCTGTCAATCACACAGCGCCAGTTTATCTGGACTCTTGCCAAAACTCGTTATGAAATCAATAACACTGTTACACTGCACAACGAGGCTCTTAATATATTTACATTATGTTTGCATTGTTATTTGGTGAAACCATTCATGAGAGTGCAGAAATTGCATTGCAATCGTGTGATCACTTCATTCAAGCGATCGACAGACTCTGTCATCTGCTCAATGCTCATCACTGCAACCTTGCATGTGATGAAATAGATCTAAATATAATGCTTTAATCAATACTTTTCACGATTTGTTAATCTCGATTAGCCTGGTAATACCAAACTCTGCTACTTCGCTTTGCTTCGTAGACAGAGTCTGGAATGGCATGTCTGGAATGGGGGGCGCTTGTCTGAAGTATAAAATCATTGGTTACCCGTAAGCCAATCACATAACGCAATCACCTCTCTCTCTTAAACATCACCTCCATTCAAAATGTTTAACAAACACTCTTCTTGTTCGGGTTTGCAAATGCCGGGAATATTCTCCACAACAGAGCGAATTGCATCCCGTATCTCCATATCCGCGGTCCTTTTCGATTTCCCTAACCTAAAATACAATCTTAAACTCGGTGCTTTAGCGTCTACGTCACAGCTCTCAGCCCGCACTCTGTTCGTTGATTGGCCGGCTGTTTTCAGGCCGGAGAAAAGCTGAGAGATAGGTTGCTATCTCAGACTGAGTACAGAAGAGAACTGAAATTGAGCGGAAGTACGAAGTCTGACGTAGTCAGGCTAAATCTCGACAGCTGTAATAGAAAAAAACTATGAAAAAGTATTCGAGAGATTTCCACATGTAATGCTGGCTTCATACGCAAACATGTTAGCCAATCACAGGAGAGGGCGTTTACACTGAAGTCTCACAGCAGACACGCCCCTTAAAACAGAGTATTCAAATCAGAGGCTAAAATCAGGGTAGGATAAATACCTTTTATTTCTAAATTATGACAATTTTTGATGTAAACATCATACTAACATTATAAGCGCACCCCAGGATACATTATAAAATAATCCGGTTCATGACCCCTATGTATTTTTGGTGATCAAAGGTAAAGGGGTTAAATGATTGACTACAGGGGGACTTTAATATGTAGGCCAATTGCGCACATGCTTTATGTTACTTTTGTATAAATTATCTCATGATTTGTAAATGGAATTGATTGGAGAAGTGAAGAGATGTCACTGCAAAAATAAAGAGGAAGTTACGTTAGTTAAAGATTATAAGCACACATTCATTTTTTTAAAGGTTACAATTAGGGGTGTAACGATTCATCGATGCATCGATGTATCGATTTATATTCCTATGATCCAACTTCATCGATCTGTGCTCGGCAAATTGGCATTCCGTACGACATATATCGATCTAATATCGTTTTAAAAGGTAATCAATCGATTGTATCGATACTAGGAAATAACGTATTAGATTTAAGCACGTCAGACTTTATATGGACGTTTTTTCTTAGCACTTTTAATGATAAAGGCGTTAAACATTACTCGATTTAGTCTGCCTATATGTGACGTCATCGCCACGCGCCAGCAGCGGCGCAAAGTCAAAACATAGCATGGCGGAATACATAGGAGATGCCGACGAGCGAGAAATCATCAAGCCTCCATTGCGGTCCAGTGTGTGGAAACACTTTGGATTTTGCAAAGACGGCGATGTTTTAAATAAGTCGCTCGCTGTTTGTAGAATATGCAAAGGTCAAGTAAAGTACAACGGCAACACGACAAATCTCTCTAGCCACCTACTAAGGCGCCATGGGATTTCACACAACACCGACCGTCCAGGCACCTCTTGCAGCGTTCCCGCTACTGCAGCCGCAGCGCAAGGTAAAGTCAACTCTGCAGAAGCCTCAGGCCTCGCCTGCATGTTTAGTCAGAGACTAGGCCAAAACTCAGCTCGGGCGAAAAACATCACGGCAACAATTGCCAAGTTTATCTGCAAAGATTTGCGACCGTACAGTGTGGTTGAAAATCCGGGGTTCCGTGAAATGATTCTAACATTGGAGCCAAGGTACACGATACCAAGCCGACCACACTTCTCAGAAAAAGTTATTCCTGCATTGTACGAAAGTACTAAGAATGACGTGAAGCTGTCGCTTTCTCAAGCTGAACGAGTAGCCATAACGACGGATGGCTGGACGTCATGCTCAAATCAAGGGTATGTGACAATTACCTCTCATCACATTGATCCGGAGTGGAAAATGAAGACCTTTGTTCTGCAAACCAGAGTTTTAAATGAAGCCCATACTGGTAAAAATATTGGCGCGTTACTGCGTGAAGCCTGCATGGAGTGGGAAATCTCAGACAAGAATCCTGCCATCGTCACAGATAATGCCAGGAACATGATTGTGGCCGGTGCAGAAGCCCAGTTCAGTCCACACATTACCTGCTTCGCACATACACTCAACCTCACCTCGCAGAAGGGTTTGGAGGTGGAGCGTGTTTCCAGGTTGTTGGGGAAGGTGCGAAAAATTGTTGGATATTTTCACCGCAGCACGATTGCATGTCACGCCCTACAGGAAAAACAAACTCTGATGGATTTACCAAAACATAAACTGATCCAAGACATAATCACCAGATGGAACAGTTCCTTCGAAATGCTTGAACGTTTTTTGGAACAACAGCAAGCTATAATGGCAACTCTGATGTCCAAGGATCTACGAAAAAAGGGGGTCACAGATGTAGGCACGCTGAGTGAGAGTGATATTGCCAACATGGAAGACATTGTTCAGTTGATGGGTCCTGTCAAAATGGCAACTACTGTTATGTGTGAAGAAGACCAGCCAACTCTCTCTGTAATTGCTCCACTTCAAGCAAAACTGCTGAAACACCTTCAGCCATGTGAAGACGACTCAACCCTGGTTGCAGAGATCAAGAGGGTGATGGCCAATGACCTCTCCACACGCTACAGTGGCACCCAAGATGCTCTCAACATGGGTAATTAATTTGGAGCCTTAATTAAAATCAACCAGGTTACTATTTAAGGTTATTAATTTGTAAAATGCCACACCTTTACTATTTCAAGTTTGAATTTGAGTTGAGTTTTTTTCATATGGAAAAGTAAACAAGATATCTGCTATAAAATTCTTAGTTTTTGGTGGCTTAACATCACTGTACCACATTTCTTTTAAACATACTAAGTTTAATCTTCTGCTTATTTTATGTATGAGGAGGTGGTCATCACTTGCAACGTCAGGTCGGCTTAATTTAATAATGCAATGAATGCAATATTCTTGTTCTTTACACAGCATCAGCGTTGGACCCATGATTTAAAGAACTGCCCTACCTGGAAAAAGAGGACAGAGAACAGGTCTACGCAAAACTGTTTTTTGAGGCAGACCAGGTTACTCTCCTCTCCTCTCTCATCTCCTCCCCTCCTCTTTTCTCTTCTCCCCTTTCATTTATCCTCTCTCAAATCTCATCTGTTCTTATCTTCCTCTAAATTTCTATGTGTTTAGTCTTACAGAGCAGAAATTTGAACAATTCACACATTCTTACATCAATAGATGCAAGCAATGGGAAATCAGGAGGAAGATGAGGGAAGCTCAAGCACAAAGCTGTCAGGATTCAATGAAGAGACCACAGGTGTGTTTCATGTGATGCCAACAAAAGATTGTTGTTTTGTATTAATGAGAGACATGACTATATTTTGAAATACATTTATTATATTGTAGCTCCAAATGAGTCACCTCCTTGTAAAAAGAAAGCCTTAGATGCACTGTTTGGCGATTCCTTCACCCAAAGAGAAAGAAAATCCACAAGCGAGACAGCCAGAGCAGAGGTGATAAGCTACCGAGCAAAAGATGCGTTGCCTTTGACTGAAAATGCCATGAAGTGGTGGAGATCTCAGGAGAAAGAGCTACCTGTACTTTCAACCCTTGCTAAACGGTACCTGTGCATTCCAGGCACCAGTGTGCCAGCAGAGCGAGTTTTTAGTACTGCTGGCGACATAGTGAATGCACAGAGAAGTGCTCTGCGGCCAGATCATGTTGATCAATTGATATTTTTGAAAAAAAATCTTTAGTCATTGAAGAGTAGTTGGTTACACTTGATCTTTTGTTAAATATTGTTTGTTTATTAAAATGAGAGTAGTAGCAGGTTCAGCCACTGCTAATTCAACCTGAAGAAATTTTGGTTGCACTTTATTTTTTATATTAATATTGCAATATTTTTGTTAAAAAACAAAAGCAGAAGTAGCAGGTAAACCTACTGTTGAAATGTTGGTTGCACTTACTGTACTTTTATTCAAAACGTTTTGAATAGTGAAAATGAGAGCAGAAAAGTTTAAACTTTTGTGTCAAATTCAATCTAAAGTGTTGGTTGCACTTCAAATAAAATGTGAATGCATTTGCCATTAATTTTTGTTGTCTTGTTTGTTTATATCCATAATTAATTTATACCTTACAAGAAACAACAGGAATCTAGAAAACTTTACCTGCACTGACCAGTATCCAGGTATTTATTTCAGTCACACTGGTTGCATTTTTGGCTAAAAAGTTACTGAATCGATTTCAAGTCACTGAATCGTTTCGGATCGTATCGTTCTAAATGAACCAATATCGTCCTTGAATCGTATCGACAACCACGTATCGTGATACGAATCGAATCGTTGTTAAAACGAATCGTTACACCCCTAGTTACAATCTATTTTGATGGTCCAGTTTAGACTTTCTACTTACTTTGCAACTACATGTCAACTAACTGTCATTAGTAGTAGACTAAGGTTAGAGTTAGATTATTAGGTTTAGCAGAATACGTTGCCATGTAGTTGCAAAGTTTCTTGTAGTCAGTACGATGTCTGTTGGGGATTATCAAAATAAAGAGTTAACAGATATTAAGCAGACAGTCTCCTAATACTCTAATGAGAGTTAGTTGACATGTACTGTAGGTGCAAATTTACTTGTAGTTAGTAGAATGTCTAAAGTGGACCATCAAAATAAAGTGTTACCAGATAAATCATTTGTAATAAATACAAATAATTAAATTTCAGGGTTAGTAACCCTGTTAAATGCGTGCTTAATCATATAAGCAACATGCAATAAAACAGTTTTTCATGTAATTATTTTGCCTGTATTTTTCCAAATATTAGAAGTAAAAAACCGAGAGAGCAAATAGGGCAAAAAATTAGTGCAATCATATGTTTGCTCTTTCTCTCTCACTTTCTATAACTCTCGCCCACTCATGTTCTCTTTCTTCATCCTCCACCTCCTCTTTCTGTCTGCTTTTCTCAATAAGGCTGCTGAAGGCTTGTCAGCAGGCCTCCATGTTTTTCCATCGTTCAGCTCTAGGGCTTGACACATCACAATGATAAGGAAGCAGTAGGGATACATTAATGCAAAGATGATGTCACATCTCTTTTAATTAACCCAGTGTGAGCTGATGCCCAGCTGCCTGATTCCCACAGGGGAGGAACTTGACATAGCAGGCCACTTCCCTCCTATTGCTTTTATTTTTGAGAAGTCCCGACATTCAGAGAAACATCACATTTACAGATGGCTACTCCTTACTTTAACAATCACAACGCCTAAATGTATAAGTCTAGGTAAAATATGCCAAAATCTGACTGAACCAGATAAGTATAACAGCTAAATCACTTCCTTCTTGTGAACACAAATGTGTATTTACAGCCTTTTTTTTCAGGGTTGGTGAATTATTTTATTGTTGTTGTTTAGTTGATTTTATTATTAATGAAGTGGCTGGTTAGTGTTAGTGTGTTAGGTTAGTTGGGTGGCAAGATAGTGAAATTGTTAGCATTAATGTAAGCCAGTGAGATGAGAATTAGAATTAATGTGAGCAAGAATTAATGGTGGCAAAATGGGTTAGAGTTAGGGTCAGTATATGTTAAGACTCATAAGTAAGTGTTAATGTTAGCATTAATGTTATAGAGGAAGTTAGTCCTAATGTCCTCAAAAGTGCTGGCTACTAAATTTAGCATAATGCTAACAAGGGCATAAAACAGCAATCAAAACTATACAAAGTACAACAGCAGGAAAAAAAAACATAATTATAATTGTAGCCATGGTCAGATCTGCCATTTTCTTAAACTGCTGGTTTTGCATTCTTTTAATTCAGAAACTATGACAAAAGGGTCATTGGAACTGCTGATTAGATTACCGAGTCACTCACAAAGCCTCTCTGTTGTAATTTGCCACACAAAGCAAATGGGGCTTGGATTTGATTGAATTACTGACTGGAATCAGAATCACGTGGAAGAACCCCTCCGAAGGTGACAAGACGAACATTGTCCATTCAGATAAGCGCACACACGTGGAATCCCCCTTTGGGGTTTTTCGCTTACACACACACAGAAGAGAATTGTGAGATTAGACAACTGGCCATTGTAGCCGTTGTTAAACTCATCAAATTCGAAGCACCCACGCTCACACGGGACTGGTCGCGAGTTCACCCCCCCCCCCGTCACCATCGGTCAATGAACTCTGAACATACATACATACGCATGAACACACACGAAATACTCTGAACACATGGGATCAAAAATCCCCTTTTTGTAAATGTATAATGTTTTGTGGTTGTGTTTTCATGATTCCCTGATGACAAAACTGGTATAACTGTAAGCTGTTATGATATGTGACCAATTTAACATCCGTTTTAATCACGAAAATCATGTATCTGCATTTCACTAAGCCCTAGGAATGCCGAATTTGGTATGGTTGTAATCAGAATAATCAAAGAAGATTGAATCATCAACCCAAAATGTAATATGATGCATGCTTTTATTAATACTAGTTTAGAAGTGTGTTTCGAACAAGTTTATCCCCTATGCACATGATCCGTAAGGCGTGAATCACGAGGTCTGACGACCCGCCTTCCTGCAACACGATTGGATCAAACACGTGAGGAAGGCGTGTCCCTCGCTCCTTCAAAATAGACCGCCACCTTATCCTCTGTGCAGTTTCCTACGCCAGAGAGAGATGCCTAAACTTTCCTGCTAAACTCCAGCCGGAGTTTTCCTTCTTCGTCGTTTTTCTACTTTGTTTTAAATCTAAGTTGCTTTCTTTCGATCTACCTCAGTTGATAGTTCGGTTTCATTCAAGAACGAAACAAGTTTAAGATTAATCGCCTCTCGTACGGGCCGCAGCTGAAGCAATCGCAAACATCTGCCTCCTACCGGAAGACGTGCCAGACAACTCCAACCACGCTGCCTTTGTAACACAACTCAACACAAAGGGACCGTGTTTAAATCAAGTAACGTACAAATCTCAATTAAGTGCTGCTTAAAGTTGTCTCGATTAATATTGGAATCCTTTGGGTCTCTGTTGAACTGTTTTGAACTGTCCTTTTCTCTCTCTCTCTCTCTCTCTCTCTCCCTCTCTCTCTCTCTCTCTCTCACCTCCCTCTCACTCTAACTGTCTCCTTTTAAATACGTCATATTGCAATCCTGTATTAATTGTTTGTTTTGATATGCATATTATTTACTCCTGCGTGATTTTTAGTAGTCTATATAACCCTTAGTATTGTGTTATTAAAATTCCATAATCCTTTGAATCGAATCTGTCTCATTGTCCCATGATTGAAGTCTCTGTAATATGTCAAAGATCTGTAAGTTACCAAAGCTCTACCTCGGTTAACTATTGTAAACATCTGAAAGTGCCGTATACGAGCAGATACTTCCGTGTGGCCAGCGGAAAATATTCACTCGGTATACAGGCAGGTAATCTTGTGATATAAGGAAGTTTTCATCTCCGATTTGCAGGACGAACCAGGATGCATGACAAACTAATTTGGAATCACATGTAAATTGACCCTGACAATTAATCTGACTTAACCAAACCAAATATCAATAATTACAACGATCAATCGTGTTAATTATTCATATATGGTAATGTTTAGTCCATTCCCTATTTGGGATAATTTAATTTATGTATGCGATTACATATTCATTATCTAATGAATAATATTCCCCATTTGAGTTAAATAATTTCCCCAAAACAGACTCATTTTCGCTACATAATATTTTACAATCTTCAAATACTACCAAACCAATAGCAAAACAATATTTTCACCTGAAACGGATGAGAAAGCTTGCTTAACAGCGATCAATTACTTGTCTTGATGGTCAAAGTATTTCATTTGCATGATATTATATCCTGCACTGTAGTTCTATAAAAGTAGTACTAAAGAGAATTTGTCAAAACATTATGAATGTAAAAAGTCATCAATCATCAAAATATTGTATCCAAACTGCAGATCTGGAATGGTAAATTACCCACATAATTTAGTAATGTTCAAATGTCTATGAGATAATACACTGAAACAAAGATTAAATACTGTATAGCAAATAGCAGTGTCTGGGAAGTAAATGTTCCCCTGTGGAAAGTTTGGTCACACATTATCATAGTCTAGTCTCAAACAGAAGTATACATGAAGACCAAAATAAGGACAAGTAGGTTGAGGATGGTTCCAACAATCCCCCAAAAGCCAGGATGGACTCTTCCCTGCTCTTTATCTTTGGTGGTCTTGAGGATTGATGGGGGATTGCATAGTCCAGCGTTTTCGCCTGGTGGGTCAGCGTCTTTTTGAAACTGGTCTGCATAAGAGTGATAGATTCCTTTTACACAGAGAGGTGAACAAAAGATGAAAGAGAGAGCTTTCATCAATTACGCCATGGCTAATGAAGAAGACAGATTTAGCACACACTGAGTGCGATAGTAATGATGTCATAAAATCTAGTGTAAATTTTGTCCTATAATTAATTATACTAATTTGCACACTCTGAATGTCTGGTACTTTCGACTAGGCAAGATTAGCAAAGGGGTCGATGACATCACACTCATGTTTCATCCTTTCCATTAATTTATTAAAAAATGTATTAGAAAATGCAATTCATACATACAGTGACTTGAATACAACTCTTCTATGATGAATGTGTTTTAATTTTCTGAATTCATGAAAAAATAAATATGAAGTAGTTTGGCATAATTGTATATTATTACCAACAGTAACAATACTGTAAATAATATCAACATTTAATAATGATTCATTAAATTGAAACTTTTCAAGATAACAGTTAAAACATTTTCAAAAGCTTATGAAATAAAAAAAAGAATACAAAGATTAAGTTTATTCGAATTTAAAAAAAAAAAATGTAACTAGACTTTTAAAAGATTTTCGAGGTACACTGGGAAAGCGTGCCCATTCCCACCAGAAAAGGGACGCTATGGAGACCACATCCTGCCTGTAGGGAGGTAACGTGGAGTTATCTAGGAATTAAATATGGACTGACCGAGCTGTACTATAAATGGAAGATCTCTGTGGTAGATCCCGCCTAGTTCAGTCAATACCATTACAGAAATGGCAGAGTGGACTCTGCCAAGTGAAGGACATGGCCTTGCCAACAGGGAAGCAGTACCGTGGACAATACACATAGGGGATCACAATATATGGACATCTAGTCTAGTACAGGGGCTGACCAACCGGGCATACACACAAGTACTAGACCTGGCGTCAGATGCCTCTGCTGCATCTTTCATATTCGATGCTGGAGGAATTCCACCAGGGTTCACCAGTCGGGGAACTCGCCTGAGGAGCAGAATAAGCGCTCGTATACCGTCCTCAGAAGCGAATGGCACAGCAAGCGAGACACACTATCCTTCCTACATATTACCTGTTTGTAGACAACACACGGGAAGACACTGGCTTTAAATCGGAGATTGTAGAATCTTGAAAATGTGTTAGGTGTCGCCCAGCCCTCTGCATATGTCTGGCAGAGAGGCGCAGAGCGCCAACGCCCAGAGGGAACCAACACTCCGTGTTGAGTGAGCTCTCACTCCCAGGGGGCACAGCTCGTCTTGAGAGTGGTACGTTAAGACGATGGCATCCACTATCCAGTGGGCCAACCTCTGGTTGGAGACATCCTTTCCCTTCTGCTGGCCTCCATTGCAGACACAAAGCTGTTGTGAGGTTCTGAAGCTCTACGTGCGGTCCACGTACAAACGCAAAGCGCGAACAGAACATAGCAACACGAGGGCTGAGTCTGCCACCTCCGGGGGCAGCGCTTGATAGTTCCACCTTGGCGGTTGATGTACGCCATGATCGAAGTGTTGTCCATCCGGACCAGCACGTTTGCCACACAGTGAATGGTAGAATCCGGCGCAGGGCAAGATGTACAGCTTGCAACTCGAGACAATTGATATGCCATTGCTGGTAGGGTCCTGTCCAGGAGCCCGAGGCTGCATGCCCGTTGCACACAGCACCCCAGCGCTGGAGGCATCTGTTGAGACAACAGCATGCCTGGACACTTGTACTAGGGGAACACCAGCCTGTAGAAAGGAAGGTCCAATTACGGGCTGAAAGTCCGGGACAGACCGGAGTAATTTCCCCTCGATGTGTGCCGCGGTAGATTGCCCATCTCGGGACCCGGTCGTAAAGCCAGCGCTGAAGCACTCTCATATGAAGCAATTCGAGCGTCATCCATCTGAAATAGTGTCAGGGGAACCGCTGTTCTGCTCTTGAACGGATTCAAGAAGTTCCAAGCACGGACTGGTCAAGCTCGTTCGTGAGGCAGGCCGACATGTCGACTGAGTCCAACTCCAACTTTCCCAGTTGACCCGAAGCCCTAACCGGCTGAGGTGCGTTAGCACCATATCCCTGTGTTTGTATAACTGATGTCGCGACTGGCCCAGTATGAGCCAGTCGTCGATATAGTTGAGGATGCGAATGGCGGCCTCCGCTATATTTGTAAGGACGCAGGATGACAAGGACAGGCCAAAGGGGAGGACCTTGCACTGTTATGCCCATCCCTCAAATGCGAAGCGTAGAAACGGTCTGTGTCGAGGTAGGATCGAGACATGAAAGAAAGTGTCATTTAGGCCGACCACTACAAAACAATCTTGGCTGCGAATGTACATAAGAATCCGTTTCTGCATCAGCATCTTGAATGGGAGCTTGTGAAGGGCCCAGTTCAAAACGCGCAGGTCTAAGATAGGTCGTAACTCAACGCCTTTCTTGGGCACGATGAAGTATGAACTGTAAAACCCTGACTTCATGTCAGCTTTTGAAATTGTCGATTTCCACACGCAGGACAGGAGCATCCTTGTCTGCCACTGAGGAAAACCGGACGCTGCTGAACCTGCGGGGGACGCAGTGCGAACTGAATCGCATTGCCTAGTCTGATCGTCCGAACGACCCACAAAAAGGTTATTTAGTGGAGAAAGGTTCTTTAGATTATTAAAATGTTCTTCAAACTAAGAGACAAATATGTTAAGAACTGTTTACTGAAAGGTTCTTAGGGGAACTCATAATGGTTCTTCTATGGCATCACGGAGAAAATCTCCTTTTGGAAACTTTATTTTTAAGAGTTTAAGCTAGAGCAGTGGGTCCTGGTACTGGTCCCCCAACACTGCAATTTTTTTGATGTCCCTCTTATCTGACACACATATTTGAGAGCTGCCTCCAAGATCGCATTCCTACTATTTAGTAGGCGAAAAGCAAAAGTATGTGAAAAAATAAGTATGTCCGAATATCCAGTAGGGGGAGAGAGTGATTTGATACTATGGGGAAGTTGAGCCACCCCTTGTTTCTAGGTAACCATAAGCAAAGTTGGTCACAAAAAAAAGTCATCCATTTTACTCACCCTGTGATGGAGAGAGGACCATGGAATAATTGGTAAGTACGTTTAAGTAATTTTTTTTTAAATAATAATAATTTAATATTATTTATTAATAGGCCTTGTGCAGATCGGTGTGACATCAAGTACCACAATTCTTTATTAAGAGCTTTATTTAGGGTAATTACGACATGGCGTGAACGCAGCATTAGTCCAGTGGAGCCTAACCCAGTGTCTTGAGCCACAGACGGGGAAACACTCTGGATGGATGGCCAGTCCATCACAAGGCTCACACACAGATTTCAATAAGTCATTTGTTATTGATTTTCTCTTGCTTTGATATAGCATGAGCTGAAAAGGTCAGGTTTTTAATTCAGCATAATAAATGGCACAATTTTTACCTAGGGGGCAAGTTGAACCACTTTTATTTTGGAAGTCATTTTTTGAAAGCAGTTTTTTTTTTTTTTTATCCAAAGTGATTATTCCTAAAGATGCACAACATCCTGAAATGTATGTACATATTTTAGTTGGACACTTTACTGTCATGCACTCACCTAAAGACACCACAAGTTAAAACTGTCTCAACTCACCCCGCTCTCCCCTAGATGACATACTACTTCCCGCGAGATTATGAAGTTACTATCCTATTAGGACACAGATGATTTATGAATGGCTGTAAAGCGATGCAAATGATGCTAGTAGGTCACGATAATGCAACATGGCGAAAGTAGTACGTCAAGATTACATTCATACACATTCTTTAAAGGACATACTTTTTTAGCGGTTGTGAAGTAATTACTTATTCAAAGAAAATACCTACTCAAGAAAGTATGTGATTGGACTCTTCACTAACAAGCTGATGAGTTAAATCAGGTGTGTTTGATTGGGAAGACATCTAAAATGTGCAGTGCTGGGGGTACTCCAGGACCAGGATTGGGGACTACCAAAGTTTCTTTAGAGGGTTCAGCCCTGGGATGGGCAATGTTGGTCCTGGAGTGCTTATGTCCTACAGAGCTTAGCTCCAACCCCGATAAAATAAAACAAAACTCACCTGCCTGTGGTCTTAGTAATCCTGAAGACATCAATTAGCTTGTTCAGGTGTGTTTGATTAGGGTTGGAGCAAAACTCTGCAGGACCGACGCTGCCCATCCCTGGTTCAGCCAGATCTTTTGTTCTTGGACTAATGGTTCATTACACTAACTCAGGCCTTGTCCACACGGACACTGGTATTTTTATAACCGGAGTTTTTCCTACAGCGTTTTAAAAAAAAATCCCGTCCACACATGCTCGGTCTCCGTCTACATGAAAACGCAAAAACACGTATCAAGCGCGGTCAAGAGCATGCCACGCCAGCAGGCGGTGATATAAACCTTAACCGTAAAGCCACGTTGGCCAATCAGAAGCGCAAATCTGACGTCAAACACAGCGGATAACGGCGCACACTCTGACGTCGCAAGGCAAAAACCCCGGTTTCACCGTCTACACGACAACACTGTAACCGGCGTTTCTGAAAATCCTCACCCTGGCAGGGGTTTTCAAAAATGTTCGGTTTCAGTGCGTTTTCGTGTGAAAGGCCGAACCGCGTAAAAAAAAAGTCACGGTTATAAAAATACCCGTGTCCGTGTGGACAGGGCCTCAGACTGAGTGTTTTTAGTTTACAAGGCCTGATTCTACATAAACACCGCAATATAAGGCAGGCTGCTGACCCCCAGTATTAAATCCTGTTTGATTTCAACTGCTTTAATTTTCTGAGATCATGTTCATGCTTACCTGACACAGCATCTGGAAAAGATCCTCACCTTAAATCACCTTATCTGAGAAAAAAATTGAGGAAAATTTTGTCCCGCATGTTCTATGACTTTAAGGTTTTGTCCTCCTCAGCCCAGATATGTAGCCTACAACAGTTTATACGCCATGGAAATTTTAGCAACTTCAAAATTTCTGTGTTCTTGAAAATGTAGCTCCGACAACTGCTGTGAAACCTTCTTTCCTCCTCGAGTCTCGGATGTTTACATGTACCTGCAGAGCAGAGGTGTCAGATGCTCTTCAGGCACAAGCACCAATGACCTGATTCTGTTTGCAAACCAAATCCACATGGAGAATAGTGGCAATCCTTGTTTCTGTGCCTCATATTTGAGAGAACCTGAGCTGTGTTTTAAATTGCCCCCTATACCCTCATTCACTATTCCCTACATTACTTCAGTAATACAGTCCACTTGAAGGAGTGAATGAAAAGGATGGAGTGAATTCAGACACTGAGAGCGCCAGAAGGGCTGCCACTTTTGCAGTTTGTGCTTGCTGTTTAATAATCCTTTGAAACTTACCAAACTGGCTGCTCCAGTAGCAATGAAAAGATTTATCTTGAACTCTGTAATGGAAACTAGAATGTATAAACCTTAATAAACAATTTAATAATCAAATGGATGGATGGATGATTCGGCGGCGGAATGCATCTTCTGGTGTGATGCGTGAATTAATTCGGTGTGACCCTCACAGTGCATTTTGGGTATTTACTTGCCGTGGAGCGTACATCGGTTGCTCACTTGTTATTGGTGCATTATGGGTTTAAATGAGTGCACTCGATAATGTCCACCACACTGTTAAAAAGTTGCTGCCTTCAATTTTTAAATACAATCAACTTGGATGTTTTAGATATTTCAACTTTACTTCATTACATTTAAACTGACTTAAATTAGTTGAATTTTGAATAACATAAAAAAGTTGAAAATTGCTTAACTTATTTTGATGAGTTAAAGCAATGTAAAAACATATGTTGTCATAACTTATTGATCATATCATTTTTTACAGGACATTGTTTCAGACACCACTACAAATTGCTGTCCCCTCAAATAGTGCCCTTATTTAAGGGTATAGGGGGCGATTTTAGACACAGCTGTGGTGTTGCCTAGCAACCAGCTTAGAGGGAGAAGGAGTGCTGGGATATGAAAGCTTTTGAGAGGATGGTGAAAATGGCAAGTCAAGCATGGTTTACCATTTATAAAAAGGAATAAAGAAAGGTGTTACCATGTAACCTTGCCTAATACATTTCCACATTTTAATTATTAATTTATTTAAGAATAAAGACTTGGAAAATACCTTCTGTATGATTTGATTTTTCAAATAGTTTTTCTATTTAATTATTTATTATTAAATTAAACTCAATGTCAATTTGACCAGTCATTATAATGAGGGTACAAATATAGACCAAGTATAAAATTAAAAAAACGTAATATTAAAAAAAAATATTTGTAATTTCCCTTGAAACATTTAAAAACGTACATATGTGTTTTTCATAACAACATTAAATCAATGAATTAATTCAAGTACTTTTAATTTAAAAAAGGTGTTTTTTTTTCCTTTTATAATGGGAATCTATCCTTAATGACATCATCTTTGGTTTTCTATGATCAGTCAGAAAACAATTAAGACTATTGCGTCCTCTAGTGGACACACGTGAAGCTACAATCATCCCTAACTCCAATACACTTGGAATGTTATTTGTCAATTCAGATCTTTGACCTATTCTTCTAGACCTACTTTTTGATTAACATCCTTCATGATTATCAATTTCCAAATTTGTCAAAGATACAAACATTAAAACGATCAACAAGATGAAACTCTTTACACTTCAAAGTGTCAGATAGGACATGTCCATGTGTTATATCGCACAGAACTGATGAATAAATCTTTCAAATAAATCTCACCATTAAAGCCAAGTAGATACCTTTGACCCAAAGGATTTCAACATCTTAGGAGTAAACGGTGCAGAAAATCTACAACAGGACAACTTCCGAGCATGTTTTTAGACAAGACTCTTATTACTAAGGCTTTAAAGAATGAGGAAGATGAAAACCTGTATCAACGAGCACATTCTTTGCAGTGACATCAGATAGGCAGAATTCATACTCCTAACAGCTTTACTTTCAAACAATGGGTGCTTTAAATTATTTTATTGACAAAAAAACTGATATACATCTAAAATACATGTAATAATATATTTCAAAATACAACATTTTAAATATGCAGTGGTCTAACATTAGAGTATCTGAAATAAAGGCAAGCATACTGCAATAGAAATGTAATCGTGTGTAATACGGTAATTCTATGTCAAGTGTTTTACAGTGATTTCTCAGGATTTCGGAGTTTTGACATCCTAACCTTTAGTTTGGACTTCAGCAGGTCAAATCACCCTTCACAAGTCAACCTTTGAGAAGTTTACATCATTGGACAATCACCCTACGGATGCGACTTCGCTGACTAGGACTGTTTTTCTTGATCCAGGAGAGCTGATCTGATTCCCAGCTTCTGAAGTTCCTCTACCAGGTCGCCGCTCTGATGCATCTGAAGGAGGATATCACAGCCCCCGACGAACTCCCCGTTGAAGTACACCTGTGGAATCGTCGGCCAGTTGGAGAACGTCTTTATTCCTTTCAGGTGGAACAAAGTTGCATGTCAGTAAACAGACATTTTTTTTAGTCCTTAACTCTTACATGCACAACTCTGGAAATTATTTTACGTGACCTGGATTTCCTTGTTCTCTTTTTAATTCCACTTGAGCATTTCAGGCTAGGCTTTACTGTTTGCAGACTGATCTCATGAAATGGCGTATGTATGACACGCCAATTCGTATTTCCATTTTTGGCGTGCTATCAACACGCATAATCGCTTTTCAGCGTGTTTATCAACGCCTTTGACTTAACGTTATATTACTGTATTATGTATATATAAATATATGACCTACCCCAACCCCGTCCCTAAACCTACCCGTCACTGGGGTTAATACCATTTATGAGTCTTCTCCTACCATCCTAGGAAAAGAAATATCGCTCCCCAGATGTAGATATAGATTTTGCTTCGTTTCGCTCGGACATTTAACGGCGTACACATACACGCGGAATCACTCGGACGTTTAACGGCGTACACATACACGCAAAAGATTTCCGCGTGGACATACACGCGGATAGCTCAAAATGCGTATAGATAACACGCCACTTGAATTGAAAGTGGCGTGTATGTTTACGCAAAGTCATGATGTCATGTTGCTGTTTGGAAACTAACCTCAGGGGTCTAAGGGTTAACACCCCTTTCTTCCTGCTGCGCAAAACTGATAAAGGCAATCAGAGCTGACCGGGTGACTGCTGGCGCCGTTAACCTACTAGTGCTGGATTGATCAGACTCACCACCTCTAAAGCCAAGCTTCAGACCCAAACTAAAGTGCATTGTATGGAAGCTCATTTCTGCCAAAGTGGGGTGTAAAAAAATGAAAACTTTCTCATAATAATGACTTAGTTTCTCATTATTTCAAGATGCAGAGTCATTATAATGAGAATGTTTCTGATTATTATGAGATGTTTTCTCATATTATGAAAACGTTTCTCATTAATAAGTTAGTTACTATTACCGTGAGATGTCATGTCATTATTACAAGGACACATCACGTAATAATGAGAAACTTTCTTAATAATGAGATTTTTTCATAATACAATTCTCATTAATATCTCGTAATAATAAATCAAAATAAAAATGAAAAATTCTCTCATAATAATGAGAAACTTTTTAGTAATACTGAGAAACATTCATGTAGTAATGTCTTGGTTTCTCAAAAAAATAAGAAACTTTCTCATAATAATGACTTAGGCCTAACATCTCGTAATAATGAGAATCGAAGTCATTATTATGAGAACATTTCTGATTATTATTATGATGTTTTAAGGAAACATCACATAATAATGTAAAACTTTCTTAATAATGAGTTTTTATAATAAAGTTTCTCAATAATATCCCATAATAATGGATCAACATAATAAGATAAATTCTCATAATAATGACTTAATATCTCACGATGAGAACAATTTTAATAGTACTAATGATTTTATGTAGTAATTCCTTTTGTTTATGTAACCTTTAATGTAGTAATGCCTTTCTCGTAATAAAGACTTTGCTTCTCATTAATATCTTGTAATAATTACTCACCATCTCATAATAATGAAACACTTTTTCATAATAATTGCTTGACATCTCATAATAATGAGAAACTAAGTCATTATTATTTTTAACTATTTTATAATTAGTTAGTTTCTTATTATCAGGAGAAGTCAAGTCATTATCACAAGGAAACATCACATAATTATGAGACATTTTTTTTTCTCATTATAAAAAACGTTTCTCATTAATATATTCTCATATGAATGGATCAACATAATGAAATACTTTCACATAATAATGACTCAATATATCATAATAATGAGAAACCTTAATAATTATAAACTTTCACTTAGTACTGCCTTGGTTTCTAATAAAATGAGAAACTTTCTCATAATAATGACTTAGTTTATCATGCATATTTCGTAATAATTAGTAACATCACATAATAATGAGAAACTGACTAATGACTCATCTCATAATAATGGAAGTTGTTATTAATAATAATAATGTGAAACTTTCATATAATAATCTCATAATAATGTGTCATTCTTTTGAGATAGTAAGTCATTATTAGATTTTCCCCAAAAAGTATTACTACATACGCATAATCATAAGAAAGTTTCTCATTATTATGAGATACTAAGCCACAATTATAAGACCTTTTCTTGATTTTATGATTAATAATTGGCAATTTAAAATAGAATTTTCCAAAAAGGTGTCACTAACTTTTTTTAGTATGTCACACGTTTAAGAAGAACCAGAAACCGTCGTCCAAGCCTAAGGTTATATCAAATTGTATAGGGTTTTAAACTCCTCAAACAACAATGACCAGCCACTGACCTTCTCTGATATCCTGATCATCCAGCACGTTATAAGCCGCGTAGCTGTCGACCCCGTGCATTCTGAGGATCTGAACGACTGCGTTGCTGAAGCCGCACATGGGCTGCCCAGGAGTGCCTTTCATGAAGACCACCACCTTGTCCTTCTTCACCATCTCCTCCATGTTCTTCTTGCCCGCCGAGGAGCACATGAGGCGGGCCCAACCAGACAGCATCTCTCCATTATTCTGCGCTGTTCTGTAATGCCACGCGCCCGGTCGAAGACACCGGGCTGTCGATCTGAGAATGTTGTTCATTGTACAAGTCTGAAGGGTTTGGTGAATATTTTAAGTGGTTTGTGTGTGTGTGTCACGTCCTTTAACTGACGCCACAGTGACAGAACTTCGCCGAAGAAACTTACTGAACGTAAGCTCCGCCTCTTCGAGAATAAACACTCAATGGAGGAAAGCTATTGGTTCTCGTCTTTTTCCTGTCCTCTGTGATTGGTTGAATACTACGTCAGTCATGAAGGTTACACAAGTTGCTTTTTATCTCTTGACAGCTTCTATTTTAGCGAAGTAAAATATGTATCTCATATTACACGTACATTCACTGTAATTTAAAAACGCCTATTTTTTTATTTATTTGTATTTTTTTGTAAGTAGTAATTAGTGGAGGCATTTACATCCGGTTAGAATAACACTGACCTTTTTTCTTCCGGTACGTACATGCTCCAACTCATTTCTGCGAATCGGTTCTTTGAAACCCTTTTAAAGATTCATTTAAAAAAAAGATTCAGTGATTCCTCTATATTGCCGGAATTTCAGTTCATTAGCAGTGATTCCGCTCATAAAACGCACAGCCATTTAAAAATACTATATAATCTAGTTATAATTTTATCATAATTTTATAACAAGTAAAAACAGTGATCACTCGACATTGCTCGAACGGATAAAGAATCGTTCGTTTGTTTGTTTTTTAAACGATTCAACCGATTAAGCGCAAACAATGAGCCGAATGATTCAGTCACGGGTCTGTATTTAAGTGCATCTTGCTATAGTTAGTTCGTGTTCGGGTTGATGAAATGAAGTCTGCGGTTGTTGCAAACCGCGTGGATTTTCTTACAGTTTTTGTAAGTAAGATTTAAGCTACATTTGTCCTCAAAAAGAAGTGCAGTCTCACGATCCTGTCTCCGCCTGCAGTGGCTGGAGACTCGACGAGGCTGCATAGATTAAAATGAAGGAACAAAAGGCGTGACTTCTCTAGACTTTGAAGTTTTACGTGCGATATTCTTTCAACAAATCTCGTCCTGTTTCCACAGCGGTAATGGTTTGTTTTATACCGTTACCAGTCTCAAAACAGGCAGAGTAATACAGCGGCGGCAGTCAGATATTGTCTGGCAGGAGATCTGCGCGCCTTTCAGACACTTCGAATTGCCACAGTGAAACGTTATGTTGTGAATGGAGGAAAAACCTTACATTGACTAATTCTGACTGTTTTCTATATCCGTAGGTTCGCCCGGATTCCATCATTGATCTCCATAATCTCAGTAAAGTGTAAAGGTTTGTTTTATTGACTTTTTTTTCGTTCAATAAAATGTGATTTCATGCTCACAAAAAAAAAAAAAAAAAAAATCCCAGATTTGTATGTTTTTTTTTCTACCATAAGTCAAATTTAGCCTAAATTTATTTAATCTAAATTTAGCCATTCAGCAAAATTGTTTGTAGCTTGGTTAGACTCTGAACATTGTAATTTACATTCATGCATGGGTAACATTAGTTCATGAAGGTGTATTTTTTTATGTCTGAGGCCTGGCTTCCTTGGGTTATAAAATGAGCCACTATCTACTCTCTGCCCTGCAGGACCTACACCAAACTCAGCCAGTCTGTAGGAACAAACTAATTACACTTTTTTATTTTTATATGTTGACGTTGACAGCAGCGCGGATTGATAGAAATGGATAGAAAATAGTGCCGATTAAAACTGAGGTATGAATTTTGACCGGCGTGTTTTTTGTGTGGTAAATTAATCAAGCTTTGAAACGCAAATAATTTCTTCACGTAAAAACGCACAGTTTTGTGGCCCCGGAAAATAACCGGGAGTACTTCATTGAAAAACTTCCAGCGGCCAGAACTCTGACCAGGGAGGTGACAACAGAGTGGGTCAGTGTGTATGCACTATAGTGCTGGTAAGGATTGCATACAACTTCATGTCTTAAATGGGCGAACTAACCCTTTAATAACTTGCACACTGAGTCCGAAATTTTCATATGCGTTTTTCCGTATTCGTGATTCAGTGGCTCCAAAGCGTCAAAACACCATTCAAACTGCTTGATACGGATGCGAAAAACGCAGAAAATCGAACCTGATCCAATTTTGTTTTTTATGATGGGCAAAAGTTTCGGAGGCAGTGTGCAAGCGTGATTGACATAACGTGATGTCGTATTTATTTTTTAACGTTTATTTTTATTGTATTTATTAATTTTGGACGTGAATTTCGGACTCAGTGTGCAAGGGCTTTAAGACTGATTCTTAAAGGGATACTCCACCCAAAAATGAAAAATCTGTCATTTACCCTCAAGTTGTTGCAAACCTGTATGAGTTTCTTTCTTCTGCTGAACACAAAGGAAGATATTTTGAAGAACGATTGGAACTTTGGCACCATTGACTTCCATAGTATTTTTTTTTCCTACTATGGAAGTCGATGGTGCCAAACAACTGTTTGGTTCCAATCTTTCTTCAAAATATCTTCCTTTGTATTCAGCGAAAGAAACTCATACAGGTTTGCAACAACTTGAGGGTAAATGATGACAGAATTTTCATTTTTGGGTGGAGTATCCCTTTAAGTGCTGAATGAAGTGGCACTTGAGTGTTGTGAACTAAGGACTACAATGATGTCAACCTAAAATGGCTGCACTTGGCCAATAAATTATCCAATAGCGAGCCTTTAAGGGTGAAGTCACAGCAGCATGGCACCAATTATTAATGTATTTATAATAAAATCACTTAAGACACTGACAATTTTATTTGAATTCTTACATTTATTTTAAAAGTCTAATAAATGAAAACATTTTAAAGTGTTGATGCTGTGGAATCCTTTTCTATTGATGCATGTTTCCTCAGTTGGAGTAATGATGCAAACATGAGTCCATCAATGGCTCCAACAACTGCAGGGAAGCTTGCAATCCTCATAAAAGGGGCTTGTTTTTGCCGCATGGTTTGATCCGTTAGAAAGTCAATGAACTGCTATACAGTAGTGGCCAAAAGTGTTGAGCAGCCTAGGAAAATTGAAATATTCACCCTTTATCCAAATATTATACAAAATGTATTAAAGATTTTGTAAGCATATTGCGTAGTTGTTGTTGTCAATTGTTTAATTTGTGATGACGCAATGAATCATGACGCAATGAATAAAGCAAACAACACATGCAAAAACAGAAGAGAACCAGTGAAATATTAATTAATAAACTGATTATGTTGTCAATGTATCCTTTATCCTGGAGCTATGAGTTTTTCTATAACCTGTGGCTGTATTTTGCCTTTTTTTTTGTTGCCAAATAATTTTGTCAGATAAAAACCTCCACTAAGTTTAGTTTTTGTTCTTCCTTCATAGTTTGAAATATACAAAATAAAATATTTTCCTCATATTTTGATGCGGTCTAAGGGAACTTGTAAGGTCATTAAAAACAGAAAACAAGAATAACCTTTTCTTCACTTTCATCACTTCTGGCCACTACTATGTTTGGTGTGGTTATTTCAGATAATTCAGATAATGCACTACTGCATCTTTCCAGTTGCCAAAATATGTCATTACTTTCATTATTGCAGTCAAAGTTGTAGAGTGGGAGAAGTTATTACATTTCTTACAAGGTCAGTTATACAAAAAGAATACCTCTACGATCAACACTGTATCGTTTATTTAACTCCCTGTCATCATATCATAATATACATAAACATAACTCCAATACGTTATATCTTTGATGGAAAGTGTGTGGTCTCCTCCTCTCTGCTGCCATATTGTTACTCTTAACTAGGTTAGGATACCTCTCCAGCACTCTTAAATAATGTAGGAGCTGAGACCTAGTCTTAACACTTTGGAACCTTTATGAATCAAACTTATTCTTAAGTCTAGGAATAAGAGTAAAATTACATCTTAGAATTTTGACACACTTAAGGCAACAATTTTACTCGGCTTTAGCGGCTTTATACATACGGCCCCAGATATTTAAACTATTTCAATAGTGCTTATAATGTAAAACCTAACAAATGTCTTTCTGTGAAGTGTATCATGGTGGTATATTTCTTTAAAATAAATGGCACTAGTAATGTTTTGGTATGTCATGTTTTGGTACATTCAGGCACATTTAATCGTATGAATACATTGACCCACTACCCAATTTATAAGGCAACAAAAACACACTGTCATTGACTTTTAGCAGTTTTTTTTTTTGCGCAGACGACAACATTATCAAAGCGATCCTGTTCACATGGATCCGCGGAAAAAAAAACCCTAAAAACGCTGTATTATTCACGCCAGGCCAGTAGTTGGCGATGTCACTTTGTAATGAAAGCTTGTAGACTGAACATGTAATACGCATGCGCATGACGTCACCGTTTTCACAAATTAGCATTTTTGTAGTTTACATGGGGACGAGTACATTATAGTTTTCAAAAACTTGCTCTTTGAAACCCGTTTTCAAAAGTTTGCATTTCCAGATCCCCAAAACGCGTAAACAAACAGCCAAAACGCATAACAACTTTTCAGTTTTTAGTTGAAAATGGCCCTTTAGTGTTCAAATATCCTATGATTTTACAAAAAAGAAAATAAACTTGAACCCCCAAATGATAGTTATACTATGAACAAACCATTCATTCAAGTATCCACATGTTTTTATTTGTTAAAAGTGAATAGGTGAAATGTCAACACATAACATGACTATGAATGAGTATTAAATATTGGCTTGAGGCAGTAAAGGATTTGCAGGAGCTGTCACAGGTGTATGGAGGAGACGGGCGTGTACTGGCAGGATTTGACGCTCAAAAACACTCTTCTCAAACCCGACGACTCGATTTCCTCAAATGTTCTCCTGTAGCGTCACTGCAGCTATGCTTGGAGCATATTCCTGACTTTGAGAAGTTTTCGTGGTCCCGTTCAGGATGTCCTTAACATCGAGTAAGAGAGATGGACGTGTAAAAGACAAGAAGTGCGCGAAAAGAGCCCAAGGTAAAATAATCCATAACGGTGTATACATAATTCACAGGTACAGTTCTTATAATGAATTTTGGGTGGATATTTGTATGATTACGCAATGTTTTAAATGGCAAGTTTGCTCCATTGTATCATAATGTATATTACATTTTCCAGTTCTGGCACAGGTTTAAAAACTTTTTTTGAATTTGTTCTTATTTTATATTATATTATAAACACAATTTGACCGAAATGGAAATGGACATAGAACAACATTCTAAAAAAACAAGTCTGAAAATAAAATGGAATTTTTTTTAAGGCAAACTTCCTCGTTTCATTTCACCCAGTGCATGTCTCTTAAATGAAAGCGAACCTGCTTATACCTGTTCTCACCCGCTCTAAACCTGTTACAGTGTTCTGAAATGACAAGCATGCACACAAGCTGACTCAAAAAGTTGTGCCCGTGCTCTGAGAAAAAGCCTGAGTTTGATTGCTTTGTTCACAGAGGAGAAGCAGGCAGTCCAACAGAGAACTTTTACCAAGTGGATAAACATGCATTTGAAGAGAGTGAGAATTGTCTTATTTCTACTTGCAAGGCCAATCAACATATTCAGTTTTTTACATGCAACAAGGCCAATCAACATATGATTTTAAAAATGATACCTTTGTTTACATAATATTTTCCATGAGTAGACCTATTACTACAACAGAAGCATTGAATGTGTTGTTTTTGTAAAAATGTCAGTTTATTAATAATGAGAAATTAACATATACATTTAAAAGTAGTCATTAACTGTCATGTCTTCTTCATTTAAGTTTCCTTCTGTGTTGTAGTGTGACCCACCTTTACAGGTTAATAACTTATTCACTGATGTGCAAGATGGAAAGGTTCTCATGGCTCTTCTAGAGGAACTGTCAGGCTGTAATATGGTTTGTCATCACATATTTTACTGAAAAGATACAAAGTTTGATCACTATAAATCTGTCATACATGAATGTGGCTTTCCTAAACACATACGAAGTGTTTTTCATGTGCTTTAGCTTGATAGATTCAGGCCATTCCCGCATCACATCTTCAGACTAAACAATATTGCGAAGGTCTTGAATTTCCTCGAGGACAGAAATGTAAGTCCTAATTTATTTATTTTTCCCCATGTCTTAGTGTGAATCCCTGTACATCACATACATGGTGGGTGGGAAATATATCATGGCCAATAATGAACTCCCTCATTTTAGTTAAATGGATAGTTCACTCAAAAATGTTGTCATAATTTAGCTACTCACCTTCAAGTTGAGTATGCCATTGAATTCCATAGTAGAAGAAAAAATAATAATATGGAAGTCAATGGGGCCCATCAACTGTCTGGTTAGTACCAACATTCTTTAAAATATCATCTTTTGTGTTAAAAAAAAATGTAGGAATATAATTAGTACTTGACAACGGTTTAACTACAATGAGGGAACTAATTTATAAAACACAGCCATCAATATATATTTACCCTTCCATATGTCACGTTCAAATGTAATCATTTATATTATTTCCACACAGGTGAGTCTTATAAATATTGACGCTAATGATATTGCTGATGGCAATCCTTCAGTTGTTCTCAGGCTAATCTGGAACATCATTGTATACTATCAGGTAAAGCACACTAACATTGTGTAACGGTACTGAAAGAGTTCCATTGTTCTTGTGAGTGAGTGTTTGATCGACTGATTTATTGTGGCTGAATTATTTGACCATTCGAAGATTAAACAGGTTACAGGACACCTAGAGAAATTCCCTTCCACCTTCAGTCTGCTGTCATTACCTTGTGGCAGTGATTCTTCAGGTCGTAGTTCCCCAGTATCACCTGGAGATGACATATTCGGCACTCCACCCTCAAAAGGCAAAAGGTCCTTGCAAAATCTCAAGTACCGCGGTACAGCCATAAAGACTCTGCTTAGCTGGGTGCAAAACTGCACAGCAAAGTAAGTCAATTAATTTACTCAGCCACAATAAAGACAAATGTGTTTCTTGATATGCAAATTGGTATATTGTATCATGTAGTTCCAAACCTTTTTTCTTCTGTGGAACACAAAAGGAGACCGTTTGAAGAATGCACTGATCGCTCTTTTCCTTGAAATTGAAACGGAAACTGACGCTTTCAAGCTTCAAAAAGATGCAAAACGCTACAAAAGCATCGTTTTGTTCGCTATATTCCTTTCAAAGCCATGCTTCAAATCTCCTTCTCCAGTGAGCTGTCACTGAGGACCATGTTGAACTTCGTAAACAAATCATTCAGAGTGGTTTTGTGAAGCAGTTTAAACGATTGATTGAAAACACATAACTCAAAAGAACAATTTGTTCCAAATAAAGCATCGCTACTTCTTTCATGAACTCTTATGAACACACCAAGTTGGGTGTCAAGGCTGGATCTTAAGATGCTCAGTAAATATAACTTGAATTGTAGTCTGTCGCTCACTCGATACTACAAGATGACTTTTTATGGAGTATGGACCACTTTCATGGTGTTTTTGCATCTATTTTGTCCACATCAAGTATAATTGCATGAAAAAAGAACATTAACTTACACAGAAGAAAGACAGCTTTGGAACAACATGCTGCTAATGATTCGATTTTTTTTAATCGATGCTTTTAATTAATTGGATGGACTTCCATGATTTATTCAATCTTAGAAAATGCTGTTTCAACCTTTTCCTTCAGATATGGGGTAGAAATTCATGATTTCGGTAACAGCTGGAGGAGCGGAATGGCTTTTTTGGCACTGGTTAAATTCTTCTGTCCTGAATTTGTGGACATGAGGAAAGCTTTGTCCTCTGAGCCCCGCCTAAACATGGAGACAGCCTTCACAGCAGCATATGAGTGGCTGGGGATTCCTCCACTGCTGGATCCGGATGGTAACACACACACACACACACTCATACTCATGTTGGCTTTTCATGTTTTATGGACATTCTACAGACATAATGATTTTTATACTGTACAAACTGTGTAGTCTCTCCCCTTACACTAACACTACCCCTAAACCTACTCATCACATAAAACTTTCCACAATAATAATAAAAAAAAAACATCAAAAACATCTTTGTATGATTTATAATCTATTTTACTCATGGCGACCAAAAAATGTCCCCACAAGGACAAGGATTTAAGATATTCCCATCTTTGTGGGGACATATTGCCATTTTGTCTCCATAACGTAGGGTATTCCAGGCCCACACACACTATCCGCTTCCTTTTACTTGAAGAATAACTGCGTATTGTTTGTGCCTTCTAGGGGAACATGCTCAATTGCTGCATGACCTGCTTTCGCTTTTCAGAAATAAATATGTTGTAAAAACACATGAGCAGACCCAGAATTTTACTGCAGAGCTATAGTAAATATTGCCTGTGAATATAGTATAGCAAAGTGTTGTATTGTTTCTTAGTTTTGTGACTGGGTAGCAAATAAGCAGAATTTATTTTTGAGTGGGCTTCATCTAGCAGGACCGCTAGCAGGTGTGTTTGGTTATTTGACCTGACTTTTTTTTTTTTTTTTTTTTACTAGATGTTGCAGTGTATTCACCAGATGAGCAGTCCGTCATCACCTATGTAGCCCAGTTTCTTGAATGTTGGCCAGGCCATGGTGAGGTGAGGATATGTTTATCTTTCATATGAATGATTGCGTAATAAGGCCGGTCATATAAAGTCACAGGTAAAGCTAACTAAGACTTGCTTATCTGGAATGGTAACATTATTGCAGAATTTCTCACCAAGCAGATGTTACGTGATCAACTCTGCACATTCTTGTGACCAATGTGAACCCATTGCGTATTTGTGTGGGGAAATTTCGCCCTCACGTTAAATTGGCAATCATGTGGAGTCCTATTGAAATGACTGGATTTTGCCCTCGACAATTCGCCGAAAAATGATAAATGTGCTGCCACGAGTATCAAACTTGAAGGTGGTAATGAGATAGTTTCACCCCCACAGAATGAAGCTGAAGAGGAAGTCCCGGACTGTTTCAAAGACATGTATATACATTTTTTTATTTTATTTTTTATTCTCAATCATGTGAATTCCTATTGAAATGATTGAATTGTGCCCTTGAAAATTAATAGCACATGCGATATAAATAATGCATAATATAATAATATGATGCATCCATGTATAATTCAACTCCAAAATGTCGGAAATACTGTCTATTAATGGATCCTACTGGCATTTCAGAGGCCAGGTAGTGGTTTTTTGTTTAGTTTTTGGGGGGTTTAAGCCCTGAATGAATTTGATTTCCATCTTGTAAGAAATAGTTACAAATGGAAGAAATATATTTATAATTATGCGAAAAATACACTTGTGAGATATAAAGCCTCGGTTATGTCACAATTCCTCAAAAAGTGGAAATTGCCTTTTTATATATACTTTTTTAAAGGCGTTTCACCGCACTCACGATAAACAAGGTGCCAGACAGACACAACTAAACAACTCAGAAAATAAATAAACTGTCTGCACACTTGAATCCTTTAAAGCAATTTTAATCGCCAAGCTTTCGGTCACAAGACCATCCTCAGGGTCCTGCCCTGAGGATGGTCTTGTGACCGAAAGCTTGGCGATTAAAATTGCTTTAAAGGATTCAAGTGTGCAGACAGTTTATTTATTTTCTGAGTTATATATACTTTTTGTACCATAAGGTGGAAAACACATACAAAATTAAGCTAATGTGCCTCCATGGAACATATTATTTTAATATTGTGATGTTTATTCTCAATCAAACTAAAATAAACTATTTTAGTTCAATTAGAAAAATATATATTGCTAATCACATCGCATTCACTGATTCGCAGGACAGTGCGTCAACAGATTCCTCTAGAGGCACACCAAACTCCATTGAAAGATGGGACAGACCTTGGATTGATTCGGTTAGCTGTGTGTCACAATCTAATGTCTCCGCTGAAGCTTTGAGACGGCTTCAAAACCCTTCTGAGACCTGCCAAGAAGAACAAGATCAAGTGCTCGGCTCAGAGTCGCTTCCTATCTGTCCTTCAGACAACCCTGTGGGTTTAGCTATACCTCAACATTTCCTCACCATGAAGAGTTCCAGCTGGTCAACTGGACAATCCTTCTCAGACTCCACTGGAGGGCAGTGTTGTGACTCTGTAGCATGGAAAAAAGGCTTGATGGTAAATCTGGAGGATGATGGGAACAGTTCTGAGGTTTCAAAGGCCGTTTATGCGATGTCAATGCTGGATTCAGACGAGGAGGATGCATACAGCTACATCTTAGAGCTGGACAATAAAGAAGCTGGAATGGTGTCAAATGTCAACTTTGAATTCATTACAGTTATGGATGCTCAGGGAACAGAGTTTGATATAAATGTTGTCAGTACACTTGAATCTCAAGGAAGTGAAAGAAACGCATTGTGTAATTTGTGTGATGCACAGAGTCAATTAAAACCCACGAATGCACTGATGTCATGTGATAGCAAAGGTACAGATGAAAGCACACTGAGACAGGTCAAGGACATCAATGTGTCCCAAAGGGACCGTGACTCTCTGTCGATGAATCAAACTGGTATAGACAACACATACAAGACTGCCAGATCATCTGCTGATGAACGTTTGGACTTGGACTGTTCATTCAAAATGAAGGAGAGTATTTACTCGGATGTATTTACTCTGACTTGCAGTGATGGTGTTGATCATGTGCAAGTGGACAATGATCTTAATAAGGAGAAAATTAGAGAGGACCTTTTTCTTTGCGAATTGCATGATAGTCTATCAGAAAATGACCAATATGAGCAAAACCGTTTTTTAGATCAAAGTGTTTTGGATAGAATAACCGAAGAACCTGCAGTTTCACATTTGAGGTTAGGATTTTTTTTTTTTTTTTTTTTTTTTTTTTTTACGTACATTTGATTACCTGCTCATTGGAAATGCGTGCCTCTACCTATACATTTTTGCAAAACTCCCAAAACGTACCTATACAAACAATTCACTGCAGATTTACATTAATCTGTTTTGGATAAAAACTGAACATGTTTTTAATGGCACTCACTAGACATTTCACTTTGAAACATGCAATAAGCGTAATATCATTCTGCAGAAATGTTGCCACAGGTACGTTTTTTCCAATGAGCCTGTTTGCTTTGAAAATAACCAATAACCGCCTGTTTCTGTGTTTTAGGAACGGGGGTCGTGACCGAACTAGTTATGAGATGGAAGAGCTACATGTGCTTCTGTTCCTCTGGGTGATCGCCTACTGCTGTCTTATATATCCTCACCTGGACTTCTTCAGTCGATTAAGTAAAAACTAGCAATGCTAGAGCAATATACTAATAAGGACAGTTGAACAAAGTGCAATACTGTGCGTCCACACACGCAAACTCAGTTTATCTCCTTCTCACTGTTTGTAAGTCGATCACAAGTGGGTTTTAGATCACATACAGGATTTACAGTTAAAGAGTTACAGACTTATAGTAGACTATGTGGATTGTCAGTATCACATTGCGAGAGCATGTCAAAGGTCTTAAAGGTCCCCTGACGTGGGGTTATTTTATTTTTTTATAATGTTTCCTGGGTTGCCCTTATAATGTTAGTATGTTTTTTAGATCAAAAATAGTCATAATTTAGAAATAAAAGGCATTTTTCCTAGCCTGATTTTAGCCTCTGATTTGAACGCTCTGTTTGAAGGGGCGTGTCTGTTGTGGGATTCAGTGTTAACCGGCCACTGCTGTGATTGGCTGACATGCTTGCATATGAAATAGCTACATATTACATGTGAAACTCTCTCGAATACTTTTACTACAGCTATTATACGTTTTTAATATTGCAGCTATCGAGATTAACGAATCGTGAGAAGTTTTTAGATCTATTCCCATCACATAAAATGTTGCCTTGATGAGCATTGAGCAAGCAGATGACAGTCTGTTGATCGCGAGCATGAAGATCTTATCATTGCAACGCAGTTTCTGCACTCTCTCTAATGCTTTCACCAATGCAAACACGATGATACAGTAAGAGCTTCGTTGTGCAGTGTAACGTGCATCATTGATTTCATAACGAGATGTCAGATAAACTCGCGCTGTGTGGAAAGATTGTTCTTTTGACCGCTTTCTGTATAATTTGTTCACAGATTAAATACCATTATTTTCATCCTACTAAAAGAAACGATGTGAAGTTGATATTTTAGTCACTGGCTTGACTTATGCATAAACCGTATTGAACGATTTTGAGAGAAAGATTACCTGTCTGAACTTGAACAATTAGGCTTCACATCAGAAATTGTTGCTTGGTAGCGCGATCGATTTATTTTCAGACGTTCATCGAGGCCAGCTCTGTATTGGCCTAAGTTGAGGAAACAGTCGTCGGTGAAATGTTTGGACCATACAAAACTTTGGGAAGTTGTGTCGGCGCATTTCCAGAGAAAATACAATACAATTAATCCATTGTTTCTTCAAAGGCTCGGATGAAGGAACTAAAAAATACCTTTGTGTTCATTTGTACATCCGAACACTAGTGATGTATGTCTCGAGACCGGTCTTGGTCTCGAGACCACTTTTACGTGGTCTCGGTCTTGTCACGGCCTTGACGGTCTTTGGTCTCGGTCTTGTCTTGGTCTCGGACCTCTCGGTCTTGTCTAGGTCTCGCTGTCTCAGACCGACATAGTGGTCAGGGGATTGAGCAATACAATACTACAATATCCACGACGATATCCGCAACGTATTGAAGCGCGCGTCCGGGTGAAGACAGTGCGGTGCGCGCGAGCCACGCGAGAAAACACTGTATCCGCGCCACTGATCGCAGCGGCAACGAGCACTTTGATCACTTGATTTAAAAAACACATATCATGTACAGTTTTTGATATATTAATATTTAGTAAAACACATATCAGTGACATGATGGGTTTTACCATCATTCAGGAGATTTTGGGTAACTGCACAACTGACAGATGACTTTGAGCGCACCGCCAACGGTGTGTGTGTGTGTGTGTGTGTGTGTGTGTGTGTGTAACCATAGCGACAAAAACGACCAACTTTCGGATCCTGCACTTAAGCCTATAATTTCGTTTTTGAATATAATTATGTATTTAAAAGTTGCAGAATGGATTCATTTGGAGACTTCGAAATCAGCAGAGATAGGCAGGCAAATGCAAAACAACATTTGACAAGTTATTGCTTAGCTTCAACACTAATGTTTTTTTCCCCTCCGGTCTCGACTTGGTCTCGGTCTTGGTCTCGACTTGGTCTTGGTCTCGACTTGGTCTGTCTTGGTCTTGGTCTTGGTCTTGTCTTGGTCTCGATACCATCTGGTCTTGGTAGTGTCTTGGTCTCGGTTTAGGCGGTCTCGACTACAAGTCTACCGAACACTGATCAACTGCCATGCTTCGCTCGTTTGCAAGCCATGATATCTCTCGAGGAAAAACTCAAATCGCGCTCGCGCGTTCGTACTTCCTAGCTCATTTTCTCATGAGCGAGCCAAATTCTCTGGGCGGGCAAAGCAGAGAAAGGGGAGGTAACCTTTCCTCCGTATGATGTCATAAGGAGGAGATTTAAGATCAGCGCGTCTGAGCTGCAGTAGAGAAGAGAAAAATAGCCAAAGCTCGGTTTACACCGATTGAAATGTATAGCCACTGGGGGACCATATATAGGCTAGGGGAACTCATATTAATGTTAAAAAAAATGTCAGGGGACCTTTAAAGAGTGTTTAAACTTTCAACAAAAAGTCATAATTTAGTTTTGCATGACTTTTAGAAATAGAGTGCTTAAGGGATGGCGTTATTTTGCAGGCCAGCCCAGAAGTTAGTATCACATTGGTTCCCTTAACAAAAAGCCAATAGAATTTTTACCACTGGCTTTTGGATTATTGCAGAAAATAACTTGTTTTTGAGTTTTAAACTCATTCCTGCAGCACTATAAATATTGCCTTTTTGCTGCTGTACCTTTGTATATCTACATAACTGTCTTTCTATGTGACATGAGCAACAAGTTTCAGTGTTATTTATTTTCAACTCTTTACCCACCAGATTTTTTTTTTAAAGTTGCCAGCCTTTGATAAAAAAAATAAAATAAAAACAATTCTGTCAATTGTGGGGAAAGAGTTAATATAATTTTTCTTTTTTTCTCCTTTTGTTTTTGTTTATGTGAAATTGGTTCCATGATATTTTTTGATGAATATGTGAATGTTAATCTGACATCTATAATATTGTACAAAATTGAAAAGCATTAAAAAATAAAATGATTCAAATATTTATTTTGACAGAAGATAGTAATGTCAGGTAGTGGCAAGAGTTTGTTTAGCTTCATTCTATCATTTGACAGTTGAATGCTTCATTATTGAAGCTAAATTTTATGGAGGCCCCACTTAATAATCTCATTAGAACAGTGGAAATATTTAACACTTTATCAGATGTATACACATTGCAATTTATAACAAATGTTTACATGCACCAATAAAGTGATTTTCAGTTCGTCCCAGCAATAAAACCGTTATATGTGTGTGTGTGTGGATCTGGAGAAGATAAAACAGGCCAAACTGTTCAAATATGTACGACTAAGCGTGGGCTGGATGAGATTTGTGCCCTCTCTACAGAGAGCCAACAACTTCTGAGAATGTGTTTGTTTACTGTCAAGGTCAGGGCCGCTAATCAATGTCAATATTTCAACATTTCCCTTGGAAAACGATCCAAAGAGGAGTTTGGACAGTTACGCGTACCCCCAACTGTGGTTTTTGTGCAGCAGTGAGTTATCAAGAGATGTGTAAAGCTGCTAATTCTCACTTCTCCAGGGGAATTGGACAAGCCTGAGAGATGCAGGCGCTAAATGGTGTTGGAAGCTACTATTGATGCCCTAGTGCTCTAGAATAACCTTGTCTTTGGTTTGTTTGCTGCTTATAGCAGGGATAAGCAGAGGGAAAATCATTGTTTCTCCTCAGTTGGACTGTCCTTTGCCCTTGTGAAGATATGGAGAATCTCACATGACCTGATCTCAATAAGGTTTGATGAATGGGCTTCTCAACTTCACAGAGGCCTCTGTGGAGGTCACTTATTCCTGGTCATCCATAACCTAAAGAAGACACTTACAGCTCTTACTCAGTATTATGATAGTCAGAATTTACAACAAGATTTAAATGTGGCTCTAGATTAAAATATATAAATTAATTCATCGAAATATAGCAGTCACTATTTTATATTGTTTGTTATACAGTGCATTTAAAGTATTCAGACCACTTATTAGTATTACATCAATAAACATTACATACCCCATAATGACAAAGAAAACATATATTCGTGATAATGTGCATTTTAAAGAAACAACAACAACAACACTTCAGTCCATTTGGTGGCGGCAAATCAACAAAAGCTCCTTTGCCAACTGCCAGTATAACATTGAAAGAAGAAGATAAATAGATTTTGTAGATTTTAAAAAATTTACATTAAATTCAAGTCAAATCACCTTCTGGTCATAAAGCGCTTTTAACAGACTGGATTGTTTCAAAGCAGCTTTACAGTTATAATAGAAGTAACCGTAACAGATTGTTTAGGCTTTACAACAACATTAGGAGAAAAGCTATTGTCCAGCTGAAGTTAGTTTTGATTGATTCACTTCCATTGCTGAGATCAAAGATTAAATAAATGTTATGATATAAATTGAATGATCTCTATTTTCAGGTCAATGATCAAACAAGGATATTGGCAACACATCAATTGGGTCAATTGGTCACACATCTTTGCTTCCATTGAAACACAATATGCTCTTTTGATCATTCTCAAATCATGCTGTATCATCTGCATGATTATTAAGTTTTAAACAAACTTGTGGAGTTAGTTTGGGAGTTTGTAGCCTGAGTGTATAGAAGCCCAACATTATTATTTTTGTCTTGTTTTATGATCAAAATATTTAATTGATAGATGCAATGGTTGAATTAAATGGTTTGCGGTGGTTTGAGTGACAGAGTGTTTTTCACACAAGAAAAGTTATGAGAACAAGAACAATCAGTCTACAGCCTCTGTACAAGTGCAGCTGCCATAAAAGCAAATGGATACATATCAAATACTAGGAAATACAGAAATTCTTGTTTTTGACTCTCATTCAATGTGTTATGATGATAATGTAATTTATAATGAAAAAAAAACTTTCTCACACCAGTCTCAGGCTTTTGGACCACACTGAATTATTCAATCTGATCCAGTTCAGAAGAAGCTGTCTTAAGCCAGACATTCTGTTTGTGGCCAATTGCAGCTCTGTAAACACCAAGCTCAAGAAGCTTCATTCTGAATTCAACTGTTGTAAACATGCCAATAAAATGGAGAGAAAGTGACATTCCACACTGTCTAAGACATTGATTTTCTTTCCCCCTTTGACAGGTTTGCAGAGATCCGACTTCCAAAGTTTGCTTTGGAAAAAAAAACTTATACTTCAGAGACCCTTGAGAAGCATGGTGTTCACTCAATGTGAATCAGCCAATTGTACACAGCCATCAAAGGTGAACGATCTGGTGTTGACTCTTGTGAGTGTATTCATTTTAAGCACCCTCCTATCAGAGTACAGTATATCACTGGTTGATTGATTGTGTCACTCTCTGCAAGCTCTGTATGTAGTGAACTGATTATGGATGAAAGCCCAATAAAAAGAGCGTATAATAATAATAATAACAATGTATGAATAAACCATTACTGAGTCGTGTTATAGGAACCTTTTTCCCCCCAAAATAAACAGAACATGCAAATACATAAAATGTTTAATTGCAGCGTAAACAGTAAATAACGTATTTTTAATTTTTTTAATTTGTTTAAAACCTAAATAAGAGAAACTACTTATTATGGACAGCTAATTGTAGAGCTGTGCTTCAATTGACCATCACAGAAAAAAAAAAGGCATAAGATATCACAGTATTCTGAGAGGAAGGCAGTCATATCAATCTTACTTTGCTGATTGACTACTTTTTAAATCTAAATCCCATCAACACATTTTAAGTAGGTACTGAAAACCCCTGACACAGAAGTCTAAAACTGTGTTGCATCACTAAATACAGAGCAACAGCTAATCATGAGTGATTGCGTCCACAGAACGGGGGTGGAAACAGGTTAATGTTTGAAAATGTTACTCGGCTGATGCTTGAAGGACTATAAATTGACTCCACTCCATCTGAACAGTCTCCTGTGAAGAGGACTTTGATGGTAAGTTACAACTGGTTTGCTTAAAGTGCTATGATTTTACCAGAATTTTAAATAGCTACTCTTTGGAATTTTCGTAAAAAAAATGTAATGTAAAAATCACAAAGTTTGTACAATGCTGTGCCCTCTGTTCATAAAACAAGTGGATACAATGTGGGGAAAGATTTATTGCTGTGCGATTGCTGCCCTGCTGGTAGTAACGGCCTGGGCTGCACCCCACGAAGGTCACGACCATGGGGGCCACACACCCGATCACCACCACCATCTCCACCATGGGAAGGATGAACCCCACCCCAGCCACGAGGGGTCCAGCGATGCCTGCCACCTGCTTTCTCCCCACAACGCTGACTTCGCCTTCTCTCTCTACAAGAAACTTGCATTCCATCCTGATGCCCAGGGCAAGAACATTTTCTTCTCCCCGGTCGGGATCTCAATGGCTTTGAGCATGCTGGCTCTAGGTGCCAAGGGCAGCACTCATTCACAGATATACAGCAGTCTGGGTTATGGTGGGTTGAAGCCTGAGCAGGTCGATGAGGGTTATGAGCACTTGCTCCACATGCTGGGCCACAGCCAGGACGCCATGCAGCTGGAGGCAGGAGCTGGTGTGGCCATCAGAGAAGGCTTCAAGGTGGTGGACAAGTTCCTGAAGGATGCCCAGCACTACTACAAGAGTGAAGCCTTTAGCGTTGACTTCTCCAAGCCTGAAATTGCTGAAGAGGAGATTAACAAGTTCATCGCCAAAAAAACCCATGACAAGATAACCAGCATGGTGAAGGGTCTGGACTCAGATACGGCGATGATGCTGATTACCTATATGTACTTCAGAGGTACTAAATAAACTTCTTTCGTTCAGAGATATTCCTGTAATAATCATTTATTTGATCTTTGAAAAGTCTTGGTTGAGGCTGACCTGAAGTTCTTGCAATTTGTCTTGATAGGCAAATGGGACAAGCCATTTGATGCAACACTGACCCACAAAGCTGACTTCAAAGTGGACAAGGACACCACCGTGCAAGTTGACATGATGAAAAGAACCGGCCGCTATGACATTTATCAAGACCCTATCAACCAAACTACGGTCATGATGGTGCCTTACAAAGGCAATACTTCCATGATGATCGTTCTTCCTGAGGATGGGAAGATGAAGGAGATGGAAGAATCCATCTGCAGACACCATATTAAGAGCTGGCACGAAAAACTCTTCAGAAGGTAATACCATCGATACATCCAGATTTAAATTCATGTACTAGTTGACTTCTGACCTGAAGGTTGATGGTTGTTTAGTTACACAAGATATTTGGGAACTTGCCATAGTAGCTGATATACCATATTTTACATTTATCCCCTTCAGTTCTGTGGACCTGTTTATGCCCAAATTCTCCATCTCTGCAACTTCCAAACTGGACGACATTCTGAAGGAGATGGGAATAACTGATGCATTCGGTGACGCAGCAGATTTATCCGGGATCACAGAAGAAGTCAAAGTCAAGGTGTCACAGGTATGTGTGGACTTATTTTTACCTTTTGAAGCACCACCAATGGTTGATAGACCTAAAGAATTTGAAAACTCTTGAGAGTCATGTTCACATTTTGAACCCAATCTCCAGGTTGTCCATCAGGCAGTCCTCAGCGTGGACGAGAAGGGCACAGAGGCAGCAGCTGCAACCACAATAGAAATAATGCCCATGTCCCTACCAGACACCGTGGTGCTCAGCCGACCTTTCCTTGTTCTGATTGTAGAGGACAGCACCAAGAGCATCCTCTTCATGGGCAAGATCACCGATCCTACTGTGTGAGATCTTACTCCACCCATAACTTGCCAGCCCTCTGCGTAAGGCTGCTAATCTTTGTGTAGATCTTATTGTAAACTGCAATAAATGTTGATTTGATTGTAATCAAGTGTGTCATCAGCACTTTATTTCACAATAAATTTCTGTTTCGCATGTACATACAACTTATTGTACTTTACATACCCCTAAACCTAACCTTAACCCATTACCTTACACTAATCAGTACTTTCATGGGTAAGTACACTGTAAAGTGCACGTACTTTAAAATAAAGAGCAACCAAAACCATAATACATGCATTTCTCAATACTGGTCTCAACATAATGCTGTCTGGAAAAAAACTGCAATTTTGAGCTTATTAAATTCTTATTATTTTAAATGTATTTTTTACTTTTTTTATTATTATTATTATTATTATTTACATACATTTAACGTAATGTAGCAGGTAATTTAACACAAATGGATTTACAGTAGAATCAAACTCATCAAAGCAAATTTGGCTAAATGTATCAGTGGTGGTAGTAATTACAAGCCATGTTTTGGGTTGCACAACAGAGGGAAGGATGAGATAACCTATGGTTCATTCCCCTCACCTCTCTGACCTTTAACCTTTTGATAGAGCTTCTGCTCCAGTACAGTGAGTTCAATCAATACCTTGTCCTCCATAAATCCAACACAGCAGGCTCAGGCATGTCTGTCTCTTCTACAAGATCAAGAGTGCAAATAAATTAAAATGAAATGAAAGCTTTATTGTATGTAGTATGCAGTCAGGAAATAGATCATTTCAGAGTAATACTCATCCAAGATAAATCTGGCAAATACTCTGGCAGTACCTCACGTGTTTCTGCTCAAGCCTGATGCGATCATTTGGTTGTGACTTTTTTGAGGGCTGACTAATGAGTGGTAAGTATATAGGGGTGGGCAATATGACCAAAATCTTATATCACGATATGAGTAATTTTATTTCATGATAATATATGATGGTATCATGATAATTACACACACAAACAAACACACACACACACACACACACACACACACACACACACACACACACACACACACACACACACACACACACACAAAACACAAGAAAAATACAATAAAACAACGATACAAATGAAATCGACCTACCTGAAAACTTCAAGCACTAGACAAGCGAAATAGGTTACCACATAAATTGTATAAAGTAGTCCAATGTACCAAAAAACACTGCATAGTCTTCTTCGCTGTTTAAATTAAGTATATATTGATTCTCATTAAAGTTGCAAACGTGATTCAGTCAAGAGCAATGGGATCGTTTGATTAACATTAAATGGATAGTCCACCCCAAAAATGAAAATGCTGTTAATCTACTGACCCAGGCGATCCAAGATATAGATGTCTTTTTTTTCTTCAGTAGAAATGTAAAGAAGATTTTTAGAAGTGTAACTCTGTGCCATTTTGTACAAAATAAAAGTTTTTCTAAACAAAATTCCTTGTTTTTTTTAAACACAATTCCTGGTGAAACATTAAAGTAGACTAGTATCAACAGTGCACTTTTTTTTTTTTTTTTTTTTGTGAAAATTATTCACAAATAATGTGTTTTTTTTTACTCAAAAAATGAGATGCCCACTCTCAGATAAATGAGGCCTACGATTAATCAGATGCAAATATAAATATAAAACCAGTCCTAATTGAAAGAGAACAAGTTGACAAAAAGATTGAATCCAACATTGGGTGATAATATAGCATAGCAAGTGATTTATAAGCTATTTTTTGTAGGCCTGTCATTTTTGACCGGTAACACCAGAAGTGTGATTATGTGCCATATTGTACAAAAAAAAAAAGGTTTTCAAAAAAAAAAAAACTTCCTGGTGAAAAATAAAAGCAGACTAGTGTAATCAACAGTTGCCAATTTTCTTCATATTTTATTTAATATTTCAAAAATATTATTTATATTATTTATATTATTTTTTCAAAATTATTCAAAAATATATATATTTTTCTCAAAATATGAGATGCCCACTCTCAGATAAATGAGGCCTACAATTAATCAGATGCAAATAGAAATGTAAAACCAGTCATAATTGACAAGTTGACAAAAAGATGAAATCCAGTATTGGGTGCTGGTGTAATATAGCCTGGCATTCGTAAACCACGCCTCAAATACGAGAAAATTAACATGTTCATTTTCTCGTATTTGAGGCGTGGTTTACGAATGCCCAGAGCCGTTTATTGGGTGCTACGAATGTTTATCAAATGTGCCTGTACGTAGCTCATAGCCAATCGTTTCAATTATACCAGATGACGTATGTAGAGCGAATGAAATTAGACGAGGAAGAAGACGATGGGTCAGAGATTTATTTGCGTTCTAAACTACTTAGAACAATATCCAAGGCTGCATCGAAAGGTAACTTCGCGTCTGCTGCCATGTTTGATCCAGGTATAAACAAACTGCTTCGGTGTGTCGCATAGACGTCGTCATCGTCTTGATGTTCCCTCCCCGTTCTGTGATTGGTCCCCTCGCTGAGGCGAAAATTTGGTCCATGGTATCCAGACTGCCTAGCAGCGTGAAAAAAATCATGCTGCGCAAAGGCAGTATGGGGAAACCCAGGCTAAGTGTAATATAGCATAACAAGTGATTTATAAGGTATTTTTTGTAGGCCTGTTATTTTTGACCGGGAACACCACAAGTGTAACAAGGTGGCAACCATTGTTTGTTGATTAGCTGAATACTTTTGTGGATACTTACCTGTTGTGTTTGATTGTACCTGTTGAGGAGAAAAAAGTGAGAAATTATGACATTGTTTGCATAGCTGTTGAAGAACTATGAAAGAAAAGTGTATATTATTTTAATGTTTAAAAACAGTAAATTGTTACATTATTTATACCACCAGAGAAAAAGCTTTGTGTGGGCTTTTTTTTACATATATATATTTTTTATATCTCCCCTTTTCAGGGCGCAAGTAAGCAAAAAGTCCTATCAGACCCATGTCACTATCAGGCTTACCACTGTATTTTTGTCTCACAGTATCATTAAGATGCAGAAAAGAAAGAGGCAGGAGACGCTTGACACCTTTTTCAAGAGAAATCCTGTAAGTGAAGTTGAAAGCTGAAAGTTGAAAAATGTTGCCATTAAACAACAGTAGCCTATTACCATTAGATATTGTTTGCATTTATTTCATGATATTACTTTTCAATATTCTCTGAGGTTTGCTAGTGCCACAGCTGTAACTGTTTGACCCTATTCCTTTACCACTGCACCCTTGTTTAGGAGAGGAAGTTGCTGGAGGCATCAGTTTCAGAGAGATCACAGGAAGGTTCACAGGTGAGCAATGGAATGAATGTTACAGTTTGTGAAAGAGGTCTATGAAGGAAGAGAGGCCATGTGTGTGTGTGTTTGTGTCATGGGTGGTGCTTATTTCCATCCCAGGTGCACGCGTGTATCTGGTGTGTTGATATCAAATTCACAATTTCATTTCAAACGTTTTGATTAGGGTGTATGTGAGGATGTGGCCAGGAGTGAGGAAGACATAGATGAAGAGGGAGGAAAAGGCAGACACGAAGCGGGCAGACAAGAAGCAGACAGACAAGAAGCAGCCAGACATGAAGCAGGCAGACCAGAAGGCAGACCAGAAGGCAGACCAGAAGCAGACAGACAAGAAGCAGGAAGACAAGAAGAACAGAGAGAGGGAGAGGTCAGAGTGGAGAGGAAATGGTAGAGAGAGGAGCAGAGAACTCAGACGTGGCTGTTACTCGCCATCAGTTCAGTAAGCCCAATCAACCAGATCCAAAATGAATTGCTAAACAGTCCTTGCCCAAATATACTCTGAATTTTCAAACTCAGTGGTACCAGAAATTTCCATGGCTCCATGTGAGTCCTGGTGTTGAGGGTGTATTGTGCTTTTACTGCTCCAAAGCCTTTAACTCTGAGACATCACCTCTTGCCAAGAATGCTGATTCAGCATTCATTTCACCTGGGTTTAAAAATTGGAAAAAAGCCCTTGAGCGATTTACTGTGCATGAGATATCTGATGAGACAGCCATGACAACGCACATCTATGAAGATCAGAATCATTGGTGCTCAAAATCATTGGTGCTGTTGGCTAGGCAGGGCTTACCTTTTAGGGGCCATGAATGTGGTGAGGGAAATTTTGAACAGGTTCTGAAGTACAAATCAGAGGATGACCCCTCTCTAACCAAGTGGTTGGCAGGTGGTAGAAAGGATGTATACTTCAGCTATGGTTGAAAATGAAATCCTGACTTTGTTCAGCAGCGTTATCATACGTGAAATAGTTGAAAACATCAGATCACTTCCACACCTGCAGTACTCTGTGATGATGTATGGGACATGAGAAGTGTCTGGAAAAGAGCAAGAGGCAGTGTTGACATGGATTGAATCCCTCGTGAATAATTTATTGGTCTTTATGAGGTTTCTTTGACAACAGGAGAAAATCTAGCAAAAGTAGTGGATGTTTTGCAGTGCCTAAACTTGCCTATCACTGGGTTGCATGGCCAAGCATACGATGGGGCCACAAATATGGCTGGCAAATACAATGGAGCACAGGCCATTGTAAGAAAAATACAACCTCTGGCTCCCTATGTTCATTGTGCTGCCCACTGTGTTAACCTAATTACAGAGAGGTCCTGTACTGCCTCAATATGTATCCGGAATTCTCTGGATTGGGTCAATGAGTTGGGAGTGTTGTTTGGGCAGTCAGGGAAACTGAAGGACATATTTAAATGAATTGCAAGGTCTGAGGAGGATGAGGGTCCATGTCACACTATAAGACCTCTGTGTCCAACAAGGTGGACGGTCCGCACTGTGCTAAACCAGTACGAGTGCATAATCAAGGCTTTGGCTGAGATGGCAGTGAGTGAGTCTGATGCGGCTAGTAAGGCACAGGGGCTGTATGAGACATTTCAGCAGGAAAACGTTGTCCTTGGTCTTGTGTGTGCTTTGGAGATCACAGGGGAGTTGGAGGTTTTGAATATGTCCCTCCAGAGCAGAACACAGACCCTAGATCAGGGATGGGCAACTTTGATGATAGTGAGGGCCACAAATATTTTATCGTCGCTATCAGAGGGCCAAATGTGACCGTGCACTTCCACCAATGGGATATTGGAAAATTAGAGGTACCATTTTAGAAGAAAACATATGTATGTATGTCTGTATTACAGACTCTGCTTAGTGAATCAACCTGCATGTCCATATTCAAATTTTTTTTTTCTGCTTCTTTTCATGAATTAACTTTTAACATAAACAAACAAAAACACATTACTGTGGCAAACATTTTTTTTTATTATTATTCCAGTACAAACATGTTGGGCTCTTTAAAAAAACATTTTAGGTTACTTGGGTTTCTCCTGCTGGCGTACAATAGACTGGATGTCAATGTCAATGTTAGTGCAGCCAATCCTCATGAGCTGAAACAGAACGTCATCGCTGATCCTGTTTCTCTCTTTCGACTTTATATGTTTCATTGTGGAGAAGCTGCTCTCGCAAATGTACGTGCTCCCAAACATGCTGGCCATTGACAGTGCAAAATCCCTGAGAAGTGGAAAGCGGGACTCTGGTAGTAAGCTCCAAAATGAAACTCCCCTCTCACTGCGCTTTGCTTGAAAAAACGGGTCTGACTGAATTTCGCAGAGTTCAAGCTGCAACTCGGAGGGTTGCTCGCTGACAGCAGCAGAGAGGGGGTCAGTGAATAACGCTATTCGTGCCTGCATGGCGTGGAAATCATGGAAGCGGAGCTTAAGCTGCTGCTGCAGTGTTTCGATGTCGGCTCTGTATTTGTGAAAAATGTTATCGTATTCAGGGACATCTCTCCGCATCTCTTCACAAGCGGGAAAGTTTGCCAAATTTTGACGATTGGATGAAAATCCTTCTTTGAAAAGCTCTAATTTACGCCGAAATGCATTCATGTGTGCGTAAAGGTCGGATATAGTTTGGCCTCGCCCTGTAACTGTGTGTTCAGGTGATTGAGGTGTGAGGTAACGTCCGTAAGGAAGGCCATATCGCAAAGAAACTCTGTGTCTTTGAGTTTTCGGGTGTAGGCACTTGTATCGCCTCGAACACTGTCCTCCAAAAACACAGGAATTTCGGTGCGCAACGCAAAAAAAACGCTCCAGACACTTTCCTTGGCTCATCCATCTAATCTCGGTGTGCATTTGTAAATCCCCATACGCCGCGCTCACTTCATCCAAAAAAGCTACAAACCTCCTGTGACTGAGAGACCTATTCCCTCCTCGGATGAGATTTGTAACTTTAGTCACCAGATCCATAACGTGACTGAAGTTAAGCGTCTTGGCACAGAGAGCCTCCTGTAGAATTAAAATAAAGATTAGATTCAGTGCTGAAATCGACACATATCCTGTCATATTAATCTCATAAGGCCGCCCATATTCCTAATCATAAAAAGTGAGCTGAAGATAAAACAACTCACTTGATGGATGATGCAGTGCAGTACAGGACAGTCCACCCCACTCTGTTGGAGGAGCCCGGCGAAACCATTGTGTTTTCCTTGCATCGCAGGTGCGCCATCAGTAACGACGGCTGACAGCTTGTCAAAGCCACCATACTCATTCACAACACAGTTAACGGCGTTGAAAATATCCGTCCCTTTAGTAGTGTTGTGCAACGACACCAACTTTAAAAGTTCTTTGTGTACAACAAATTAACTGTCAATCGTTCTAGTGAAAATCAGTAGCTGGCTAATATCCGTCACATCTGTGCTCTCATCCAACGCTAATGAGAAGTATTTGCAGTCGTGCATGACTTGTTTCAATTTGCCATCGTCGTGATCATGGATGTCAAAAATTCTGCGTGTCACTGTGCGACGGGACAAGGAGACAGATTCAAAGTTTTTAGCCATATCCTCGTCTCCAAATGATTTGGCCATTTCCATTGCACACCTCTTCACCATTTCACCATCTGACAAGGGCTTCTTGGCTTTAGCAAGCTCCAGTGCCACAGAGTAAGACGCCTTGAGGGCAGACTATTCTGTGGATGTAATTCTGGTAAAAATACTCTGTTGTTGATTGAGCTTTCTTTTCAGGTCAGCTATAACAGCGACCCTGGCAGCTCCGGTGTACTTTCCATATTTGTCCCTGTGTGTGGTATTGTAATGGCGACTTAAGTTGAAATCTTTAAATACTGATCTTGTTTCCAAACACACTAAACACATAGGTTTACCTTTGAATTCTGTAAACAGATAATCTGTTTCCCATCTCGTCTGAAAAGTACGATTCTCTTGATTCAGTTTTCTTTTTTTACCGCTCATGGTTCTCTCTCTTCATCGTTGACTGTAGTGAAGTAGATCCGACTAAGCGTGTTTTGCATTGGAGAACATTTCTATGGTATTTGAAAATTGACCCGCATGCGGCCCGCAGGCTGCCAGTTGCCCATCCCTGCCCTAGATGGTATGCTTTCAGCTGTTGCCTGTGTTAATGAAAGTTTCAGCAAAAAGAGAAATACAGAGGGTTTTCAGGCTCTTTACACGAAAGCAACAAGGATGTGTGAGACACTCCATCTCACTCCAATTGCCTCTCCTCGTGTCCGTATCCCACCTCAACGCTTCACAGGTAGTGCTCCTGCACATGTACATGTGTCCCCTTCTGACTACTACAGGACTGAATTCTACAAAGTTCTGGATGTTGCTGACAAGCAGTTTAGAGAAAGATTTGAGCAGGAGGGAATGCAAATGTTAAGGCACCTGGAACAACCTCTCTTAACTGGAAAGATACATGGTGTTGTCCAGCAGTACCCAGAAATCAACCCAGACATCCTCAAAGTTCAACTTGCATTGTTCAGAATAAAGTACAGCTTCCAGTCTAGTACTAGTACAGTCTAGTACCCAGAAGCTAGTCCAAAGGATCCGATTGGCCACCATCAACATCGGGACACTGACCGCACGTAGCCGCGAACTGGCTGACGTCCTCAAGAACTGCCGCATCGACATCGCGTGCATACAAGAGACGAAATGGAAGGGTGCATTATCTGCATCAAGGGTGCATTATCTGCATCAAGATTGTCTCCGGCTCGATCGCCATCCATGTCGTCTGCTGCTACGCCCCCCAAACTGGCTGCACCGACGAGGACAAGGATGAAAACCTGTATGCACATAATAATAATAATTAATAATTCATTACATTTGTGTAGCGCTTTTCTCTGGACTCAAAGCGCTTTACATAGAAGGGGGGAATCTCCTAAACCACCACCAATGTGCAGCATCCACCTGGATGGTGCGACGGCAGCCATATTGCGCCAGAACGCCCACTACACACCAGCTTATTGGTGGAGAGGAGACAGTGATGAAGCCAATTAGTATATGGGGATGATTAGGAGGCCATGATGTACAGAGGCCACTGGGCAAATTTGGCCAGGATGCCGGGGTTACACCCCTACTCTTTCGAAAGACATCCTGGGATTTTTTGTGACCACAGAGAGTCAGGACCTCGGTTTAACGTCTCATCCGAAGGACGGTGCTCTTTGACAGTATAGTGTCCCCGTCACTACACCTGGGCGCTAGGAGGACCCACACAGACCACAGGGTGAGCACCCCCTGCTGGCCTCACTAACACCTCTTCGAGCAGCAACCTGGTTTTCCCAGAAGGTCTCCCATCCAGGTACTAACCAGGCTCAACCCTGCTTAGCTTCAGTGGGCAACCAGTCTTGGGCTACAGGGTGATATGGCTGCTGGCGTCTGCGGTCTGTGGAACCAGAGGAGTACTTGTTCATCAATGGAGACCTAAATGGGCACGTAGGCTCAGCGAGACATGGCTACAAACAAGTACATGGTGGACGGGGGCATGGTACCCGCAACGACGATGGCCGCCACAGCCTAGATTGCGCTGAGGCCCACGACCCCGCCATCGCCAATACATTTTTTAAGAAGAGGCCCAACAGCGGTGGAATCGCGACACAGATCGACTACTTGTGAACACAAGAGCCAGCTGGCAGCAGCCTTCTGGAGGCCTCAACATCAATCCCTGTCAACCAGCAGAAGCCATGTGGAGTGAGATTACCACCCAAATCCACACCATCGCCACTCAAGTCCTTGGTAAGACGAAGCCAGGAAGAAGATTTATCGACAAAGCAGTCTGGTAGTGGACTGAAGAAGTGCAAATGGCGATCAAGGCAAAAAAGATGGCCTACAAGAACTGGTTCCGAACGCGACAGCCCGCTGACCACCGACCGATACAAGACCCTCAAGTCTGCGGCGAAAAGGGCAGTGGCCACCCCCAAGGCGAAGCACCTCGACTAGCTGTACGATGAGCTGGACACATCAGAGGGAGCAAACAAGATCTACCACCTAGCCAGCTCCCATCACCAGTCCATACAAGCCATTGCCCAAGTAGCCACCATCAAGGACATCAACCATCGTCTGCCGCAGGACCCACCAGTCATTCTCCAGCGTTCGCACGGCTACTTTTCCGGGATCTCCAATGAAGAGTTCCAACACCTCCCAATCAGGGTTCTAAATTAACACCCGCCAACCCGCCAAATGCGGGTTAAAATTCATTTTGGCGGGTGTTAATAAAAACTTACTAGCCAGTTTGGCCGGTTATGCATAAGGTTCTGTTTTCGGTCATTTATCCCCCTGGCAGTACTTCCTACATTTCCCATAAACACTGTGCCGTAATGCTACGTGATGACGTTTCATACGCCCATTGGCTGCGCGCAGTTTGCAGTGAAACCAGCGCGAGAAATGATCATGGAAACAAACGGAGAGTACGCGTCCGTCCACCAGAAAACACAAGGAAGATGAAGAACGAGCCAGAGCAGGGAGCAGACTGAAAGAGGAGGAAGCTAGTAAAGTAGCTAAAGTAAAAAGTTAAGATTAAACTAAATGCGGCGGTGGTTGGGACAGACTTCTGGGTTTAAATTTAAATGTCGTTTAACGAGAGATAGCCTACGTTATTTTTTTTAAGTTTAAGGTTTTTGTCATTATTTCTTACAAGCTTATACATTAGGCAATAGCCTACACAACAAGCTTACTATATATCTTAAGGTTTTCTTTTAGTTGAAAACATTAAACAATATGTGTAAACAAAATATATAAACAACAAAAGCATTTAAGCTCAGGCAGCGCAAATGGGAAAAAAAAGAAAAAAACAAAAGAAGCAGACTGCGCAGTTATCGTACAGAACGTAGTCAGCATACTCGAGTCAGCATATGATTATCGTGTTTATATTGTTTCACGTTCATGTTGAGAAAAACAATAATATCCACATGCTCGAGTGAGAAAACGCGCTGCGCTGACACACAGGCGTTGCAGAGACGCGCGCGCGTGTGTGTGTGTGTGTGTGTGTGCAAAGTGAAGTTACAGCACTTTGCGTTTTCTGTTCTTAAACCTGTCTCCCTCAACGAAACTTAAAGGAAGCATATTATGTCAAAATCATTTTGCTACCAGAAGATATCGGGGTACAGCTGCTGACCTGCAGTAGTTAATGCAGTGATGGACAGCTGCTTCCTCAGTCGACTGCTGTTTCTTTGGATTTCATGTGATTTCTCATTGTGGTGGTGATATTATGATAATAATAATAATTAATAATTGATTAAACGTAATTCCATTTTGTAATAGGCTATCATTTTCATCTAAGTAATTCCAAACTTCGCGAGGCAGACAACAACATTATGTGATCAAAAACACAATCCACTTGTTAAATGCTCCACCCAGTGCATTTAATTATAACTGCGAAAAAAAATTTAAGAAAAAAAGTATTAGTATTAGTATTTTATTTTGTTTATAATAATTACAGAGCGAAAATTCGAATATTCGTGCACATCCCTAATAGAGATAGATCCCAAACTTGAAATGAAATGTTTGCACTTTCTGTCTTGTATTGTACTTTATATGTGTTTTTCATGCCAACAATGTTAATAAAATTATCAAATGCATTCAGTGGCACTCATAATTTCTCTTATATTCACCGGAAAAAATTTGGCTAGTGGAAATTCTAAATGGCTGGTAACTTTAGAAAGTTACCAGCCACATTGGCTGGTGATCAAAAAAGTTAATTTAGAACCCTGCTCCCAATACCAAGCATGGACCCCGTCGCTGGTCCAGTCCCACCAATCACCACCACCGAAGTGTCACAGGCTGTCAAGAAGATGAAAAACAGGAAGGCAACTGGACCCGATGACATTCCTGCCGAAGCCTGGAAACTCATGGTGCAGAAATCCTCCACGCTACTCTTCAACCAAATCATTGCCGTTAACAAGCCTCCCCAAGCCTGGACAACTAGCACCACGGTGCCGATCTGGAAAGGCAAAGGGGATGTCAGCGAGTGCACTAACTACCGGCCAATCCGACTCCTATGTCACACGATGAAGATATTTGAGCGCATCCTGGACTCCCACCTACGCTCTATCACCAGTATCACGCCAAACCAATGCGGTTTTGTCAAGGGCTCTGGAACCACAGATGCCATCTACGCCACCCGCCTGCTAATGGAGAGGCACAGGGAGAAGAACATACCGGTCCATATGGCCTTCCTCGATTTGGAGAAAGCTTTCGACAGAGTTCCCCACGACCTTATATGGCGAACACTTTGATCGCACCAAGTCCCGGAAGAGTACGTGCGCTGGACCCAACTCCTCTACCAAGGTACCACAAGCAGCGTCCAGTGCCCTGTGGGAACCTCGCCACCATTTGACATCCGGGTTGGTGTACACCAGGGATCAGCCCTATCGCCGCTGCTTTTCGTCCTCTGCATGGACACAGCAACAGCCGACATCCAAACGAACCACCCATGGACGCTTCTTTACGCTGACGACGTCTTCCTCGCCAAAGAGACCTGCCAGGAACTCAACGTCCAAGTGCAGCAGTGGAACGACCACCTTGGTGAAAGCGGCCTCAAGCCCAACCTGGATGAAACGGAATACATGGAAGGTGGCGCCCAAACCGACGGCACAATCACCATCAATGGGAAGGACATGAAGAAAGTGGAGCAGTTCAAGTACCTCGACTCCACCCTCTCGGCTAATGATGACAGCCTTCCAGACACCAGAGCAAGAGTCAACGCTGCCTGGATGAAGTGGCGCCAGGTCACTGGTGTCCTCTGTGATCGATGCATGCCCACCCACCTCAAGGCAAAGGTTTACAAGATGGTAGTTCACCCAGTCGCCCTCTATGGAGCAGAATGCTGGCTTGCAACCACCAAATACGAACGTGCCCTCCACACGATGGAGATGTGTATGCTCAGATGGACATTGAGACTGACCCGACTGGACCACGTTATGAATGAGGATGTCAGGAAGAATATGGGAGAAGCACCAATCACGGAGAAGATGCGAGAAGCCCGCCTCCGATGGTATGGCCATGTGGTCCGCAGTGACGAGGAGTCAGTGGCGAGAAGAGCACTGCGGCTCAGCCCTGAGGTGAAAAGGCCACGTGGAAGACCGAAAAAGAGGTGGATGGACTGAATCAAGGAGGACATGAAATACATCGATGCCGCCCCAAAGGATGCCTTGGACCGGAGAAAGTGGATAAAGGCTTGCCGACTGCACCTGCACGGGACATACGCTAGGAAGAAGATATAGGTGTATATATATATATATATATATATATATATACAGTATATATATATATTTTTTTTTTTTTCTTAATATATGTTGTTTGTATATCTGGAGTTTGTAACAAAAATAATTTCCCCCTGGGATTATTTAAAGTATTTCTGATTCTGATTCTTTAGCAAGTCTACTGTTATGTATTTTCACAACAGAGTTTTGACTTATTTTCCGTGTGTTCCGAGTGTGTTTTTATACTTTAATAGTATCACTCATTTAAATGGGAAGCTTTTTATATCTTGTATGTAATACCTTTTGTACCTTTCTGTCATTGTAATCATCGTTGTTATTGTTAATAAACAAACCACATCCATCCCCCGCACTTTTGAAAAGCTTTCTACGCCCCTGGTCTTAGCAGTGATACACATGTGCTTACTTTCTCAACTGATTAAGACTGTGTTCACGAGGATACTCGCAAAGACGGGCATTTTGACACATAAGTATGTGTATTTAACCATTACTGGCAACATCGCGTGAGCGTGACCGCGATAGAAATGATAGTCCAAAATCTCAATCGTGTCTACAGTAATATCAACACATTCTCATCCTATGGCGTCATATAGGTGACGCCATATGACATTTCGTCGAAATCTTACGCACATGGCATCCTTTAGCGTCAATTTAGTTGGATTTAGACGAAATGTCAAAAGCGTCACCTGTATGACGCCTTGGGTTCTGCGTCTCATATTGACGCTAAATGATGCCATGTGCGTAAGATTTCGACGAAATGTCAAAAGCGTCACATGTATGACGCCTTGGGATGAGAACGGGCTGGTAATATCGTCTACCCCTATAGTTGTAAATTTGTTTTATTGGATTTGTTTTTATAAGTGCATGCTCACAATGTTAATTAAACAAGCCTAAACGCTCTGCGCTGCACAAGTGCTGCACAAACACATGTCTACCGTGTGTTGTGGGTTTTCATGTGTGGTTTTGCTTTCAGTAATTTACGGCGACGGAGATACAAGTTGTGTGTCATCTGAAGGGTTTAGATTCAGTTATTGTATGTTCTCCACCGGAGCTGCTTACATTAGTTGTGTTGTTCTATGCACGACTCAAATGCTCGGCTCTCCACTCGGATATAAAAGCTGTCGTTTAATGAAGATTTGAAGGATGAACTCGCAGCTCGATTAGACTCTTGTCGTGTCAAAAGTGAAAAGACTTGTCCCTTGTCGTGTCAAAAGTGATAAGACTTTTCAGTTGTATGGACGTCGCCATCTTTGATATTACTTTGCTCACAGAACATTACTGGTAAGAGACATTACTGGTTTGATATTACTTTGCTCTTATCATTACTGGTAATAGAATAGAGGCTTGAATCCCATTGCACATTAATACAGACAGTTACTGTACAACTGTACGCTACTGTAAGTTGCTGTCTGAACAGGACATTTTGAGACTCACACCTGTAAGTAAATGCGGTTGTCAATCCCAAAACAGTGTGAACGGGTGAACATGGCCTTATTTTCAGTAGAACGTCTGTTGGGGGGCCGTCACAATAAAATGTTAGCAGATTTTAAGCAGACAGTCTACTAATACTTTAACGAGAGTGTGTTGACATAGTTGCAAAGTTACTTATAGTTAGTAGAATCTCTAAAATGGACCATCCAAAATAAAGTGTTACCTAGGCCATTTGCTGGTTCCTTCCTGTTATGAAGAAGTACCTCATGAAATCTGTAATCCGGACAAAAAATGATTTATCAGGTATTATCAGGAATTATTTCTATTAAAAGTTTAATATATTTATTGAGTTTAATATTGCATCTATCTACTCTTATGCAAAGTATATATAACATATATTTCCTTATGTATATGAATGATCAATATATGAAATGATTCAAAGGTTTATTTGAAAATATACAATATATTATATATTACAACTAGTCTCCCATGGAAATGTATTATGTAATATATCATATTATATTTAGCAGTGCATTCCCATATATTTTTGCTCCGTAAGGGTAATACATTAAGACATATAGAATGTGTACTTTAGCAGGAATGACTGCTACATTTTGTGCACACGTTGCTTGCCGGACTATGAACATTGCTCTATTTGGTGTTCCTGTGTGCACTAGTGTACTGACAACAAGCACCCACACTCCCCCATCTGCATTTGCCACCAACATGTGCAACTGAAAACCTACTGAGATGTGTTTGTTTACTTGCATCTAAAACACCATTACTCTGTCTAGCCTTGACCTTCAGCCATTAGCATGCTGCGTTATACATCTCTCCCATCAAATGCTACTGAATTAAACAGCATCGACCTAATTTTTCCCATTCACAAGGTGGCACTGTTGTTTCTCTGGACGAATAATGCGAGAAAGGCAAAGTGAGGGAGAAAGAGAGAACACGCTGGTCTCCCAGCACAGCAGATGTTAATTTTTTTCAGTTGGCTATTGAGCGCCAAGCAAAGCAGCCAAGCCTCCCAATTCACTGACCATTTAACACTACTAATGACTTTCATGCTCAGTAAGGCCACACAAAACTGGCATTCATTTTGAGGCAGACCCTCATCACTAAATCTACAAAATGGGACACGAGTTTAAGGACAAGGCAGGTGAACGCTCTGCACTGGCAGCGCTACGAGCAGGAGAGGGCCGTGTCCCTGGGGTGGATGGTAGCAGAGTTAATTGAAACTAAATGGATTCTGCGGGCACGGCATGAACTACCAGCATGCGTAGTCACAGACGGGTGATAGAGGTGATGATAGACATCATATGGCCACAGCAGGACACCAGCAACACACCAAACAAACAAAGCCCAAAATGCTTGTATTTATGACATGTACATCAACGGGAGACTCTTATCAACAATACAATATGTTCTGTTAATAGTCTATATTGTAGTTGCTGCTATATTCAAGCCTTTCTCATTTTAAAATGGTGATTGTTAAGTACAATTTTAAACAGATGAAGAATGTCTTTAAGTACTAACAAATTGCATTGCACCATCTTAAAGGGGTGGTTCAGAATTTTGGACATCGGGCCACATTTCCAAGTTAGCCTTAGTGTTATTTATCAGTGGAGACAGTTTTCAAACATTTTCATCCAGTCGCTCCAGTTGCATAGTTTGCCGGTGCTAGGCTAGCGCGAGTCAACGGTAACTGCTAGCCTAAACTATAATAAATAATATGCATAAATATTCTGAACTTGTAATAAGAAAATGTCACTACTAAAATGGCTGCAACTCTATTAAAGTTCATTTATGGCCTCCTATCATTAGCATTCAACAATCAATAATACGTTTTTAGTACAAAGTATTAAACACAAAATGCTAATTATGAATGAAGAACTGGCCGTTTAAACATTTCTACTTTGAAAATTTAAATGGATATTTTATATGACAGTTCATATTTATTTTGAGGTAAATATAGTAAAATTCAAAGACAGAGATACAATATGCTGTTTAGAATTCACATCTATGCTTTTAATTATTATTTAAATACAATTATTAAATACAATGATATATTATTAAAACATTATTTGAATTTCAATTACTGGCTATATAGATTTGTACTCCTTTCAAATACTTTTATGAAGACTACACCATTCTCACATAAAATATGCAATACACTCACCAGCCACTTTATTAGGTACATATTTCTAGTACCGCGTTGGACAGTCTTTTGCCTTCCAAACGGCTGTAATTCTTCATGGCATAGATTCAACAAGCTGCTGGAAACATTCTTCAGAGATTTTGATCCATATTGACATAATAGCATCACACAGTTGCTGCAGATTTGTTGGCTGGACATCCATGATGTGAATCTCCCATTGCAGTACATCCTATAAGAGCTCTTTTGGACTGAGATCTGGTGACTGGAGGCCTTTTGAGTTTAGTGAACTCATTGACATAGACAAGAAACCAGTTTGAGATGATTTGAGCATTGTGACATGGTGTTTTATCCTGATGGAAGTAGCCATCAGAAGATGATACACTGTGGTCATAAAAGGATGGACATCAGCAACAAGGTAGACTGTGGTGTTTAAATTATGATCAACTGGTACTAAGAGGCTCAAAGTGTCAAGAAAATCTCCTCCACACCATTACAGCACCAGCAGCCTGAACTGTTGATACAAGGCAGGATGGATCCTGCAGGATGGATACATGTCAGATGGATAAATGTATATTAGATGCAGGTTAGGGTAGGATCAAATTTCTCTCTGTGGAAAAGAATGTGTGTAAAACTCAAAAAAGTTTGTGTGTTTTAACGTGTGTGTGTCTGGGTAGCGTGTGTATAAATGTATCGATACATGCACAGGTCCAAGGGCTCAATGTTTGCAAGCACACATGCTCATATGTGTACATGAAAATAATGAACATGCTCCTGAAAACTAAATTGTTCTGTTATTTTCAGTCTCTCCCATTCACTTTCAATGGTCGGCCATTGTGACCATTTTTGACCATGCCTACTCTCAGATAAATGAGGCCCACGATTAATCAGATGCAAACAGAAATATAAAACCAGTCCTAATTGAAAGAGAACAAGTTGACAAAAAGATTCAATCCAAGATTGGGTGAAAATATGGTATAATGAATGATTTATAAGCTATTTTTTATAGGCCGGTCATTTTTGACCGGGAACACCACAAGTGTGACTATGTGCCATATTTTTTACAAAACAAAAGTTTCAAAACAAAATTCCTGGTGAAACATTAGAGTAGACTAGTGTGATCAACCGTAGCCATTTTTTTCATATTTTTTTTTCATATTTCCAAATTTACTCATAAATTATTTGTTTTTTACTCAAAAAATGAGATGCCTACTCTCAGACAAATGAGGCCCACGATTAATCAGATTCAAACAGAAATATAAAACCAGTCCTAATTGAAAGAGAACAAGTTGACAAAAAGATTGAATCCAAGATTGGGTGAAAATATGGTATAATGAGTGACTTATAAGCTATTTTTTATAGGCCGGTCATTTTTGACCGGGAACACCACAAGTGTAACAAGGTAACAATACTCCCACAAAAAAATAAGAAAATTTTCAAAAAACACTGAGATTTAGTTATACCGTTTGGGAACAAAGTCACTAAGTTTCAGTCCAAAGCGATAACATTAACTAGTATTTTCGGGAAAAAGAAAATCTTCTCCGGGTCAAATTGACCCGAACACCACATGAGGGTTAAATGAACACCAGAAATAACAAATCCTGGATAACAGGACTGATCCAGAACAGGGCCTGAAGCAACATTTGTGATTCATTTAACATGCAGGTAGACATATCAGATCAGCCCGACTCTGATAAGCAGAAAACAGAATAGATTTTTAAACTTTTTTTAAAAAAATTTTTTATGTGGGCTTACTGAATAATTTGCATCTTCATTAGTTATGAGCTCATGTTGCATTACGTCCAATTAAATCGATTTTTTTTTTACGTGTGGATTAATGGTAATTTAAAAATGTGTGCCATGAAAAATCAACAACACATTACAAATGAAAAAAAAAAAAACGTTATGGAGATTTTTTAATTGGTTTAGAATTCATCTTTATTATTATTATTATTATAATAAATGTAAATAGATTTCCCCTCGGGGAGAATTCATTATCATTTTACTCTACAAGCCCACATTTATGTGCATTACATTTTTGTTGGAACCCAATTTTCTGTTTAGAATACGATGCAGCTTATTAGTGTGAAGGATCCCGGCTTTATTTAAATAAAAGCACAATCTGTGTTTTGAGGTAATTCATGCTGCAGTCGACTGCACTGACCTTGCAAGAGAGGTTGTAAACAGATGCTAAGTTATTGTCTTCCGTGAAGCAGTTTATAATGAAATGTATTTTTGTAAGCAAGTACTTTACCATGAGGCAAGTACAATCATATTTCTAAAGTCGTGACAGCAAAGTCATTTGAGCAGATATCCTATTAAACCTGTCACAGTGTCTGGTTGTGTTTCCCTGGGTTATCACTAGAGGTCCTCGTTCTCACGGTGTCATTCACATTAGACTACAATTCCCAGCATTCTGTTCTGTCACTTATCTGATTATTGCACTCAGCTGTTTCCCATCACCTTGTTAGTTCTGTGTGTATATATTCCCTGTCTGTGTTAGTGTTTGTTACGGAGTCCTTGATTAATGTCCGCACACTTCTGTTCCTGTTTGCTGCCTGTTCTTGTTCATGTTTTGGTCTTGTGTTTTGGATTGCCTTATTGGATTTTGACCCCTGCCTGGACTGGATTACGTGTACGGATTACCCAATAAACATACTGCTACTGGATCTACTGTTTCCCTGTGTGTGCGTCGTGACAGAAGGACTCCGTCACACCTAATCCAGCGGTATGTTTTGTAACATCTCTTCCCCAGCCACCGAGCGGGAGAGAAGGGAGTTTTTTAAGGGGACCCGATTGGTCAAGTTTCGCGGGACCCGTGGAGGTCGCAGTGGAGGAGGTGGTCGAGAGACTGTTCACGTCCCGTCTGCCCAGCCAGAGACTGTTCACGTCCCGTCTGCCCAGTCAGAGACTGTTCACGTCCCGTCTGCCCAGTCAGAGACTGTTCACGTCCCGTCTGCCCAGTCAGAGACTGTTCACGTCCCGTCTGCCCAGTCAGAGACTGTTCACGTCCCGTCTGCCCAGTCAGAGACTGTTCACGTCCCGTCTGCCCAGTCAGAGACTGTTCACGTCCCGTCTGCCCAGTCAGAGACTGTTCACGTTCCGTCTGTCCAGTCAGAGACTGTTCATGTTCTGTCTGCCTTCATGGACCTGGATTATCTGGAGCGTCTGGCTCGGATCCTGGACATGCCCGTGTCTGCTGTTCCAGAGCCGGAGCCAGTGTCTCCTGTTCCAGTGCCCACTCATGAGCCGGAGCCAGAGGCAGAGGCAGAGGCAGAGCCAGTGCCTGTTCCAGAGCCAGAGGCAGAGCCATTGCCTGTTCCAGAGCCGGAGGCAGAGCCAGTGCTGTCTGCCTTCATGGACCTGGACTATCTGGAGCGTCTGGCTCGGATCCTGGACATGCCTGTGTCTGCCGTTCCAGGGCCGGAGCCAGTGTCTGTTCCAGGGCCGGAGCCAGTGTCTGTTCCGGGGCCGGAGCCAGTGTCTGTTCCGGGGCCGGAGCCAGTGTCTGTTCCGGGGCCGGAGCCAGTGTCTGTTCCGGGGCCGGAGCCAGTGTCTGTTCCGGGGCCGGAGCCAGTGTCTGTTCCAGGCCGGAGCCAGTATCTGTTCCAGGGCCGGAGCCAGTGTCTGTTCCAGGGCCGGAGCCAGTGTCTGTTCCAGGGCCGGAGGCAGAGCCAGTGCCCGTTCCAGAGCCGGTGTTTGTTTCTGTGTTTGTTTCTGTTCTTGTGGCTGTTATAGTTTTTGTGTCTGATCCTATGCCGGTGTCTGATCCTGAGCCGGTGTCTGATCCTGAGCCGGTGTCTGATCCTGAGCCGGTATCACTGCCCTGGCCGCCCGAGGGGTCTTCTCCGCCCTGGCCGCCCGAGGGATCTTCTCCGCCCTGGCCGCCCGAGGGGTCTTCTCCGCCCTGGCCGCCCGATGGATCGTCGTCTCCGCCCTGGCTGCCCGATGGGTCGTCTTCACCGCCCTGGCCGCCCGATGGGTCGTCTTCACCGCCCTGGCCGCCCGAGGGGTCTTCACCGCCCTGGCCGCCCGAGGGGTCTTCACCGCCCTGGCCGCCCGAGGGGTCTTCACCGCCCTGGCCGCCCGAGGGGTCTTCACCGCCCTGGCAGCCCGAGGGGTCTTCACCGCCCTGGCCGCCCGAGGGGTCTTCACCGCCCTGGCCGCCCGATGGGTCGTCTGCATCGGCCTGGCCGCCAGATGGGTCGTCTGCTTCGCCCTGGCCGCCCGATGCGTCGTCTGCTTCGCCCTGGCCGCCCGATGGACTTTCTGGTTCGCCCTGGCTGCCGGCTAAACCATCACCCCCTGTTTCTGTTCCCTTTCATGGTCCTGGCCCTCCCATCCCTCCCTTGGATTTTCCAGATTACACCTTCCTCTTGGACTCTTGGGTTGTCTTGTGTACTGTCATGGAGCGTCTGGTAGCCGCTCCGTAGAGGGGAGGTTCTGTCACAGTGTCTAGTTGTGTTTCCCTGGGTTATCACTAGAGGTCCTCGTTCTCACGGTGTCATTCACATTAGACTACAATTCCCAGCATTCTGTTCTGTCACTTATCTGATTATTGCACTCAGCTGTTTCCCATCACCTTGTTAGTTCTGTGTGTATATATTCCCTGTCTGTGTTAGTGTTTGTTACGGAGTCCTTGATTAATGTCCGCACACTTCTGTTCCTGTTTGCTGCCTGTTCTTGTTCATGTTTTGGTCTTGTGTTTTGGATTGCCTTATTGGATTTTGACCCCTGCCTGGATGACTACGAGTTTGGATTTCCCTTATATTAAAAGACTACTGCTCTTGGATTTTCTGCCTCCTGTGTGTGTTCCGTGACAAAACCAACAGACCTGTGGCTTTCTGCAAACATGACCTGCATTGCATGGACTGATAATAGCAGAGGACAAAAATGATGCTACTGTTATATGCGCAAGCATCTATTTTGTTGTATAATAGCAGTGGAAGCTGATGTGATGACACCAGCTGGAATGAGGCAGGTCAGATTTACTGTGGGCTTTACAAAGTAACTTGAAGAACAGACAGCAACACACTCATTTCAGTGGATTCAAATGGACTGTAATGAAGAAAAATGTTACTTGCAGGGACAATTACATCTTTTGCTTCCTGCTGGGAAATGTTTGTAGGCTCCCTCTGTGAAGATGAAATCAGTAGCAAACATGAACAGATTAACGTAGAAAAATTCAACAAATCAAGTTATACAACACAGAATAACCGTTATACAACAAAGAATCAACAATCTTTTAAGAGACATTTTAAGACAATTTTTGACTATAAAAAATTGTGTTTTGGAATGAATCAGTTGAGAAAATGATTATAGCCTATTACTCAGTTGTAAAAACAGTCACGTGTTTCATTTTAGAATGAATCCGAGTTATCGAACAAATCGGTTGGTTGAATGAATGATTCAATGACTCACTCAGAGAGATCACTCACCATCTTTGACTGGTGTAGCGATGTAACCAGCAAAAAATAAATAAAAAATATTCAAAAATTTATATTGCCCTTGTTTCCAATATGGAATAAAAAAAAAGACAGTCACTTTTTATCTCAACAATTCTGACTTTTTTTCTCTCAGTTGCGAGGTTATATCTCACAATTCTGACTTTTTCCTTTATAACTTGGAATTGCAAGTTTAGATTACACGATTCTGTGAAAAAAGTCAGAATTGTGAGACATAAACTTGCAAGTCTGACTTTATTTCTCACAATTCTAAGTTTATAATTGAGTTTATAATTTTTTTTTTTTTTTTTTTTTACAGAATTGTGAGAAATAAACTTGGAACTTCGAAAAAAAAAAAAGGTCAAAATTGTGAGACAAACTCATAATTAAAAAATATAATATATAATATAATATATATGGTAATAAATATAACATTAATTTTTTTTATCTCACAATTCAGACATTTTATCTCTTTATAAATGTATATCTTGCAATTCTGAATTTTTTTCCTCAGAATAGCAATCTAAATTTCTCCGAATTTGGAACTTGTGATTGTTATAAAGTCTCGCAATTGCAAGAAAAAAGTCAAAATTGTGAAATAAAAATTCTTCATTTTTTTTGTCTTATTCCATGGTGGAAATAATCTCTCTGGATTAATTTAGATTTGTCTTGTTTGAAGAAAGTGTGTGTGTCTAGTTAAGTGAAAGAGAAATCGGAGAGTGCAACTCTATAAAGGAAAATTTTGCTATTGGGATTTACACACATCGCAATTTCTCTTTCTGATCGTGCACACACTACAGTAAGTCTTCATGAACTTTGTTTTTCATGAAAGCTGTTTATTTTCCCTCCAGCCATCATCAATAAGTCATAACAAAGGACAGAGAGAGAGAGAAAAAAACCCCAGCAAAGGCCATTTCTCTTTCCTGCCATTATGTGCTCCTGGAGATGGCCCATAAATTAAACATCAAACATAAACATAACAAAACACAAAGGTCTTCAGTTGATGTGGATCGGGGATGTGAAGATGGTGTATGGAAATGATGCTCTTCCACTTCAAAGCACAATCAGATGTTATTAGCATAGTGAGAGAGGGGGTGTTGAGGGAGGGGATGCAGTTCCATCGCTTTGTTCACAAATTAGATTTTATCATTTATAATTATTAGACATGTGATCATCAAAGCAATCACATTCATTCAGGGAAGAACTATACTTATTCAAATATCTCCCAAGTCTACTCTCAATCTGCAGATGGCATAGCAATTGCTAGACCTTAAAAATTCATTCTAATCTTATGATCCGCATTATCATTTTTGTTTCCGGTTACAAAGGAAGAACTTGTTTTACAATTCGTACACAAAATATACAAATAATATACAGTAGTGTCAGGGATCAGCCAGGCTCCACCACCACACAATCACTGAGATCACCTGAGCACCAGAATCACCAGCACCTGCACGCCATCTGCTCATCACCACAAACACTTATAAGCACACACCTCACTCTGGCACTTTGTCTGGTCTCGTAAATGAGTAAGGACTTCCTGTGTATCTTTCCTTATCTTCCACGCTTCATTGGCAAAGTATCTTCGTCTCCCAGAGTGGGTCTCCTAGTCTCCAGTGTCTCCCAGTTCGTCTTCATCTTCTTCGTCGTGCCTGCAAAGACTCACCTCTCTTCCAACACCGCGTGTGCTCCATCATCCACAGTCTCATCTACCATCATAACAGAAAGGACAGTCAGTACCTCCGGTTCTTCATCCTTCATAGACATTCATCCATAATAGGTCCCACCACTGCTATTCACTTAAGATTTAATAAACCTGTTTCTCGCCTCAACCATCTTGTTTGGAGTATCTGTTTCGTTATAAGTAGGCTATGTATAGAAATGCATGTTGGACAGTTTGCAACTAAACACTACAACTAAACTAACTAGTCCAGTCTATGGACCCCTGGGGGCATTTGCCCTGAAGGGTATTTAGGTAGACACAATCTTCAATATTCATAATAAATGTATACTAATATTTAAAAATACATTTAATTCTGAAGTCAGGAAGAATACAATGTAGATGGAAAGGCAAGTGACAAACATTTTGCTATTGTCTACCAAGGAGTTCCGGAAATAACATGGTGAAAAATATGGCAGCTACTAAATTACTTTTCCTGTCTCAAAAGCATTATTGTCATTGCTAGAATATTTTACTTGATAAATTACATTGTCATAGTAGAGCAGATTGTTATTCCCCTGAAGTAAACATCAATTTACAAAAGTTATGACATTTTGCTTTTCAAGTTTCTTTCTAAAGAGATGTGGGAACACTGAAATTGGATTATAAAAGCGCTTTTTTTTTATGTTCCTCAGGTTATCACTGACCTCAATCCACTGCACAGAAATAAACTGTGAGATTAAATGTGAAGTGAATAATGCAAGATTCGTTTAATGTAAGTTTTCCCCCATCAAATTCTCCTTGAGTGAAAAAGTGAAAATTAGTAATGTTTTTGTTTTTAGCAATCAACCTATTACGAATGCAAAATAAAGCAAATAAAAAGTACACAAACCCTTTGGAATTAGATTGAAATAGTATTATTTTTTTAACTGATAGATTTAACAAAAACCTTTATCTGAACGAAGTAAAAAAGAAGTACAAATAAAACCTGCATAAGGAGTAATAAGGTATGAGAGGCAGTGCTTTTCCACCAAATAGGCCGCACACATCCTGAAAAGGGGAAGCCAAAGGATTTTGATTGCCCCCTGGTGGCTGTGTAAATGGGGTGTAATATCATGATTGACAGATGTGCTTGTGATTAATGCTGCAAGCTACTGTCAATAAAGCTCTGTATACTTTCGAATCGCTCTTGCGGTATACTTTGATGTCATACACCGATCGATCTGCACAGCGCCGCTTCAAGGCGAACACACCTTAAATCTGCAGTGGTCAAGTGCTTCAGCAGCCATGTGCTACAATTTGGCTGGCACTTCTATAACCGAAGCTGAATTTCTTTTCCCATGTAACAGCCACGGTCCCGCACTGACTAAACACCCCCTGGCTCTGCCTGCTAAAGAAGCCACGCCCCAAACTCTCGCTATTGGTTGAGCTGGAGAGAGATTGACAGATCTGAGCAAATGCTCTCAGTGTTTTGATGATGCCTAGGAGGCTCAATGTTTACACATCTGGGGTAGATAAACCCAGGAATGTCATACTAAAAGTAGTCAATGAACAATAAACTGGGTTAAGAGAATGTATTTTACAATCAAAAAAATCTAACATAAGCTACTTCACCTTTAATGCCCAGTAGACATTGTAAGATTTTGGGCTGTCCCAGATGAAAGATGGCCAATCATGGTGTCTCTGTTGTCATGGCTCCTAAATGGTGGTCCTACATCGTACAGTGATAGTGGTTCAAAGGCGGCCGTTGTCACCAAAGATAGCATGCGATAATTTTCTGACAGTGTCAGATTTTTAGCATGCTCATCTCAGTGTGTTTGCTGCTACGACCTACGTCTACTGACTAGCCAATGCAAATGCAACATGAAATGGCGTATTGATGAATGTGACATAGCATTAAAACTTAAAACTACTTACCTCAAGCTCCATTTGCAAAATTGACATGCCAAGTTGGCCTCTTTTCTCAAGCCATGACCACGTCCATTTTCTCCTCTTTTGCTTCCTCCTCTTTTTTTCAACGCACATAAAAACCACAATTGCCAAAGTGTGATAATTCTTGCTTTTTTTGTTCACTGGCCCATGCTGATGACGTTCTTTATACTAAAGAACCTGATTCAATAGGTGTTATCATTATACAGTCTATGCATGTTGTACCCAAGGTTATTAGGTCCATGTCGTACAGTGTGATTTGTAATGATCTTATAGGATTGCCAAAATCGCACACTCTGTAGCAGGCATTTAGTCACTATGCTTTCTTAATCTCATAAAAGCTTGGTTGTTTTGGATTGAATGGATCACATGACAGCATCGCATGACTAAACGTGTGTTTGGGTGCATGACATCAAAGGACAGAAAGCGTTTAGAGAGCAGACGGCTCTGTATAGCTGCTTCCGAATCGCTCTTGCTGTATTTTGATGCCATACACTGATTGGTCTATGTACAACAACCAATGTAATAAAATGTTGCCAGAGTCACATTCAATTGTTTTGGATAAAACTGAATGTGCTTTAAGCGCCAATCACTGGACTTTTAATTTTGAAAGTGTTGCTGTTTTCACAGTCAAAACTACAATGCAAAAACTGTGTTAACAAGACTAATTAACAAAACACCTGGGAACAACCCAGGACGGTCTAGGAAGGTGAAGAAAGCTACAGTAGCTGCTAAGGTTCCCATTTGACAATTGCTGGACTGGTGAGTTCAAGTGTACTGAGCTATGAAAAAACAACCTCTGCATGATTTAAAAAAAAATCCTCTTAATTAAAAAAAAGTATAAAAACATTGGTAACACTTTATTTTAAGGTGCTTGTTATAAGCAGTAATTAACAGTTAATAAGACACTTATAAGACCTTATAAGATGCATATAAGATGCATATAAGCATTAACTACTTCATATAAGGGTTAATTAAAGGTCCAGGCCCTGAAGAGATCAGGGAAACTACTCCCTCTTGGGAAGGTCAATTTTTAAGTGACTGGGAGTTTGTGTTACCATTTATGTTTGTTCGGCTGTTCTAAAAGTGCAATGTATTGATACTTGAGAAATTTATTATTTAATTTAATTTATTTATTATCATTAGTTAATGCTTATATGCATCTTATATGCATCTTATAAGGTCTTATAAGTGTATTATTAACTGTTAATTACTGCTTATTACAAGCACCTTAAAATAAAGTGTTACCAAAACATTTTATAATACTGGTGCACTAATAAGCATTAATTAATGCTTAACTAATGCACAGATAATTATGAATTAATGTAAGACTCATGTGGCTGGTTTCACAGACAAGGCTTAAGCCTAGTCCTAGACTAAAATGCATGTTTGAGCTGTCTAAAACTGAAATAAACTTGCTCTGACATATCTTAAAATATGTCAGTGACATTGTTTTGTCTGTGAACCCAGGCCAAGGAGAACTAAACCATTAATTAATGATTACCGCATCAACAACCAATAAAGAGTTCTTTATCTGAATTAATAGATTGAGTATTAATAGAATTTTTGTTAACGTTGAGGTTATTTCAGCTCTTAGAAAGATTGCTTCGTACATTTAGTTTAACTGCATTGTTAAAGAGGGCAAGCTTTACCATTAAACTGCATGCATTTTAGACACTTACATTCTTCTTGCTCCGTCAGTGCTGTCAAAGCACAATTTTAACGCCCAGCCCCAGCTTAAATGGAAGATTTGATTGGTATTGCACCTAAATCAGACCTGTCTGTTATTGGTTGAAGCGCAGGGCTCCACCTCAGTAGTTTGAAAAGTGTCAGCTATCCCTGTTGCTCCGTAAGCACCTTTGTCAAAGTACTTTGTACTTTTGGTGAAAAATAAATGTTGCGAAGCATTTTTATTCAACTCAAGAAAAAGTAAAAGTACCCCAATTTAATTATGCTCGAGTACATTTTTATTTTTTTTATACTTTAAGTACTGCATCAAAAGTATTTGTAATTTGTTACTTTCCCGCTCTGGAGTGCGTTTCCCGAAAGCATCGTTATCCAACTATGATCGCAATTTCCATTGGACTCTATTGGTAACAACAGAACTTTCGACCATAGTTGGCTTTGGGAAATGCACCCCTGGATGTCAACCAAAATCATAACTGTAACGACATATTACTTAATGAGTTAATAGTCATGTGCCTCAACAAGTAATGTCATAACATAATGATATCTTTGCAAATCATTAGCTAATGATTAATTAAAGCAGAAAACTGGAAGTTGAAATGCATCGCTTTGACACATTGTGTTAATAAACACATTAATTTACACTATTAGTTATTCTATTTGTTGTTAAGTAATTAATAGCCTACACAATGACACATTTAATTATCAGTAATTCATACTTAATCTATTAATCAGATACTCTTTATTAGTTTAAGTACTGATGCGGTAATCATTAGTGAATGGTTTAGTTCTCCATGAGTCATACATTAACTCATGATTATCTGTGCATTAGTTGACGCATGAATTGATACATATTTGTAAACCGAATTGTAATGTGCTACCATAACTCAAAATTGAAAGTTTTTTTTTAAATTAATTAAATGCATTTATTTATTTTTACCAGATAATATCAGGTTAGGGATTTGAGGTTTACCTGCACAGGATTTGCTAGCTGACCTCCATTACACTAGCATCTGGAGTGGGTGCATTTACAATTCCTCTTCTTGTACTATATAATGAATCGGAAATCATAGTTTATTAAAAAAAACAAAAAACAAAAAACGCTATCTATTCTGGTTTATATTTTCGTCAATATCTGTATATACTATCTGAGAGGTAACTGAGGGTCTGACTCATGTCAGCAATGCAGTAAGAGTGTTTACTCATTTAGCCCAGCTTCCAGAGGATAAATATGTACTTTGTGGCGAGGGGGGCGTGGTTCAGCGAAGTCTGTAGCGGGAGAGCGAGGGCGGAGCCGAGCGGTGAGTAAGTGGGTCAAGTTCAAATGACAAACACCTGTTTGTGATTTCAGTAATTGGCGTGAGGAGACCGCATATAAGCGGGCCGTGCTGACAGCATTTTGAGAGAGGCTGGGAGCTTGTGCACGTCGCGTGAGAAGCTGTGACCAGTGAACGGAGTGTTGCTGAAACTTTGACACGTGAAGCTGTATCCAGCGGGAAGAGTGTTATTGGAATCGTGTCCAGTGAAGCTGTATCCAGCGGGAAGAGTACTATTGGAATTGTGTCCAGTGAAGCTGTGTCCAGCGGGAAGATAATTATTGTCTGCTGTTTATTTAGCCTTTTTTATATTCTGAGTTAACTTTGTTTGAGCGTGATTACGCACTGAAAAGGGGGAAAAGCCTATTAAATAAAAGTGCACGAGTCCCAGTATTCGCCGACCCCGTGTCTCCTTCCATCATCCAAACACAAACGAACCTGTTATTTATCACACTGGTGCCGAAACCCGGGATGGAAGGAGAGGCCGCCGCCAGGCCACCTCTGGCATCGCCATTTGCGGACATTATCAACGCGCTCGCGGGCCTCCATCAACAACATCAAGAGGCTCTGCTGAAGATGGAGGAGCATCAACAACATCGTTTCGAGGCCCTCCTCCAGACCCAGCACGAGGACCGCGAGCAGTTCCGGAGCTGGATAGACCGGGAGGCTCGGGCGTCTACATCGTCGGTCCCGGCCACGGCCCTTCCCCTCCACAAGATGGGTCCCCAGGACGACCCGGAGGCGTTCCTGGACCTCTTTGAGAGGTCGGCCGTGGCCGGGGGCTGGCCGCCCGCGGACTGGCCCATGCGTCTGATCCCGCTGCTCTCGGGAGAAGCACAGATCGCCGCTCAGCAGTTGCCAGTCCGCAACCTCCTGGTCTATGAAGACCTGAAACGCGCCATCCTTCAGCGGGTCGGCCGGTCCCCGGAGCAGAGTCGTCAACAGTTCCGCTCCATGGAATTCGGGGAATCCGGCCGACCCTTCATCTTCGCGCAACAGCTCCGGGACGCGTGCCGCAGATGGCTGGTGGCCGAGGACCGCGGCGTCGATGGAGTCATCGAGTTGGTGGTACTGGAGCAGTTCATCGCCCGGCTGCCAAAGAAGACTGCGCAGTGGGTCCAGTGCCACCGCCCGACGTCGCTGGACCAGGCCATCCAATTGGCAGAGGACCAGCTGGTGGCGTGCCCAGGGGTTGGCGATCCCCTCCCGACATCTCTCTCTCTCTCTCTCTCTCTCCCTTCCTCTCTCTCTCTCTCTCGCCCTGTCCCCGCTCCCAGGTCCCGAGGCGGCTTCCCACCGCGCCCGGCGCCCCGCTGGAGGACCGGGCCCGCAGCTGAATCGGTCCATGCACCTCGTGCGCAGCCCCGGGGAGCCCCATCGACGGTTGGCAGCTGCCAACCCCGACCCCTGCACTCTCCTCACGCCAATCACCTGACCCACTTCCCGCCACTGGGATGGCGGGGAGGCCTGGGCCGGCCTGCTGGCGTTGCGGGGACCCTGGACACTTTGTGGATAGGTGCCCGGTGATGGAGGTCGGAACGGTGATCAGGGTCCCCGATGCGCCTCAGGTTGCCCCCGATCAAGCTGGGTTGTACCAAATTCCAGTAAGTCTAAAGGGGGGTACCTATCAGGCTTTGGTGGATTCAGGTTGTAACCAGACCTCCATCCATCAAAGCTTGATTCATCCAGTGGCATTGGATAAGAGCCGCATGGTTAAGGTTCGGTGTGTGCACGGTGAAGTGGTGGGATACCCCTTAGTGCCAGTCATTATTCAATTTCGGGGACAAAAGCATAGTGTGGAGGTGGCAGTTAACCAGCACCTCCAGCACCCGTTAATTTTGGGGACCAATTGGCCGGGGTTCAAAACGTTATTGGCTCATTTATGTACGGGTGCTTCTGGGCTAAGAAAGAGGCAGGAGAAGAGAGCGGTGGTTCAGGTTGGAAAGGCTGTACCGGGACCCTCGGGCCCTGTCTCAGAGGAACGGAGTGCGTCAGAAAGGGAAATCTTTTCTGACCGCGATGATTTTCCTCTGGAACAGTCCCGAGATGAATCGCTTAAAAATGCGTTGGATCAGGTCCGCGTGATCGACGGACAGCCTGTCCACCCAGACCAGCCGCTCTCATATCCTTATTTTGCCGTGATAAAAGACAAGTTGTATCGGGTGACCCAGGACACCCAGACAAAGCAAGATACAACTCAGTTGTTAGTTCCAAAGAGCCGGCGGGAAATGCTTTTTCAGGCGGCTCACTGTAATCCAATGGCTGGGCATTTAGGGCAAGCAGCTACACTAAATCGCCTAATGACCCGATTTTTTTGGCCGGGCATTCACGAGAATGTGCGCAGGTGGTGTGCGTCTTGTCGTGAATGTCAGTTGGTGAATCCACCGGCCAACCGAAAAGCACCTTTGTGCCCCCTTCCATTAATAGAGGTCCCCTTCGAGAGAATTGGCATGGACCTCATCGGGCCATTAGAACGATCCGCACGGGGGCATCGCTTTGCATTAGTTCTGGTGGATTATGCAACGCGATACCCCGAAGCAGTGCCGCTTCGCAACATTTCAGCTAAAAGTGTTGCGAGCGCACTGTTTCAGTTAATCTCCCGGGTGGGAATCCCAAAAGAGATTCTCACCGATCAGGGCACGGCGTTTATGTCACGCACAATTCGCGAGCTGTACGAATTGCTGGGCATTAAATCGGTTCGGACCAGCGTCTATCACCCACAAACAGACGGCTTGGTGGAACGATTTAATCGCACGTTGAAATCCATGATTCGTAAGTTCGTGCAGGAAGACGCCAAAAATTGGGATAAGTGGTTAGAACCCCTCTTGTTCGCTGTACGCGAGGTCCCCCAAGCCTCCACGGGGTTTTCCCCCTTCGAGCTGCTCTATGGACGCCAGCCCCGTGGGGTGCTGGACGTGCTTAGGGAAGCTTGGGAGGACGGACCTTCGAACAGTAGAAATGAAATTCAATATGTCCTGGACCTGAGAACAAAACTCCACACTTTGGGGCGGCTCTCTATGGAGAATTTGTTACAGGCCCAGGACAAACAACGTCGGCTGTACAACAGGGGGGCTAAACTACGTACATTTGCACCGGGAGATAAAGTGCTTCTATTGCTTCCCACATCCAGCTCTAAATTACTCGCCAAGTGGCAAGGACCGTTTGTGGTCACACGGCGAATCGGGGATCTCAACTATGAGGTTCTTCGATCAGATAGGGACGGAGCACATCAGATTTACCACCTCAACCTGTTGAAAAAGTGGAATGAGGCGGAGTCAGCGATGCTGGCGACGGTAGTGAGTGGGGAGGAGGATCTCGGGCCAGAGGCGAACTTAAAATCTCAATCCTCTGCTCTGGCCATTTGCGGAGACCACCTCTCACCGTCCCAGATCGCTGACATTCGAGGTTTACAAACGGAGTTTGCCGATGTGTTCTCGCCCCTCCCTGGTCGAACAAACCTCATACAGCACCATGTTGAGACCGAACCGGGTGTGGTAGTGCGCAGCCGGCCATATAGATTACCTGAGCATAAAAAGAAAGTAGTTCAGGATGAATTAGAGGCTATGCTGGATATGGGAGTCATAGAAGAATCCAACAGTGACTGGGCGAGCCCGATAGTTTTAGTGCCTAAAACTGACGGCTCAATTCGGTTCTGTGTGGATTATCGTAAGGTGAACGCTGTATCGAAGTTCGATGCATATCCAATGCCACGGGTGGACGAATTACTTGATCGGCTCGGCACGGCTCGATTTTATTCGACACTGGATTTAACAAAGGGTTATTGGCAGATCCCCTTGTCTCCAATGACTAAAGAAAAGACCGCTTTCACGACGCCGTTTGGATTACACCAATTTGTTACCCTTCCTTTCGGCTTTTTCGGGGCACCTGCTACCTTTCAGCGCCTGATGGATAGAATCCTCCGGCCGCATGCTGCATATGCCGCGGCATACTTGGATGATATTATCATCTATAGTAATGACTGGCAGCGGCATGGACGGCTCCCCGGCCTGAGACGGGCGGTGGGGGTATGTGGCGAGGGGGGCGTGGTTCAGCGAAGTCTGTAGCGGGAGAGCGAGGGCGGAGCCGAGCGGTGAGTAAGTGGGTCAAGTTCAAATGACAAACACCTGTTTGTGATTTCAGTAATTGGCGTGAGGAGACCGCATATAAGCGGGCCGTGCTGACAGCATTTTGAGAGAGGCTGGGAGCTCGTGCACGTCGCGTGAGAAGCTGTGACCAGTGAACGGAGTGTTGCTGAAACTTTGACACGTGAAGCTGTATCCAGCGGGAAGAGTGTTATTGGAATCGTGTCCAGTGAAGCTGTATCCAGCGGGAAGAGTACTAGTGGAATTGTGTCCAGTGAAGCTGTGTCCAGCGGGAAGATAATTATTGTCTGCTGTTTATTTTGCCTTTTTTATATTCTGAGTTAACTTTGTTTGAGCGTGATTACGCACTGAAAAGGGGGAAAAGCCTATTAAATAAAAGTGCACGAGTCCCAGTATTCGCCGACCCCGTGTCTCCTTCCATCATCCAAACACAAACGAACCTGTTATTTATCACATACTTGTTTTATAATGAATTAATTTTCTCTTACAACCAAAAAAGTGTATAAAGAGAATTGTCAGTTTGATCTTTATTCTCTTTCATCCTCAATTATCGCCCATCAAGAACAATTAAGGTGCTCTACAAATATAGGACAGGAAGATATAAATAAACGTATTATTGCATCTAAACCAACAACATGTTTATTAGATCCAATCCAATACCTACTATCCTACTGAAAAAAAACTTTTCAGAAGAGCCTCTTCTCAATATTGATAACTTATCTTTATCGCCAGGTCATGTCCCAAGAGAACTGTATGATTACAGTTATTTAAAAAATTACAGTCATTGACCATTATTGTGTGTGGTGAGTTTGTAAATAGAATTTAAATAGACAAAAAAAAAAAAAAAAACGAATAAATTTACTCATTTTTATTTCGAAAAAAAGAGAAAAATCACAAAAGAAAGAAACTAACACTTTAAAGTTGAAAAATGAACTATAATTCATATAAGTCTTTTTTTTTTGTGGCATTGGGTTGCACAGTTTGCATTTAGGACACTTTTTTTTTCATACACGCACACGCACACATACACATTCACACACCACATACTAAGATACGTGAAAGAGTAACGGCCCATCCGCCTCCCAAGTTTCATTAAAAATCATCCCAATTCCCTCTTCCATCTAAGTCCACTAAAGGAGGGAGGGCGTTCTCACATTTAGGTCCTAAACTCTGGAATAGCCTTCCTGATATTGTTCGAGTCTCAGACTCGCTGTCCCAGTTTAAACTAGATTAAAGACGCATCTCTTTAGCCAAGCATTCACATAATGCTTACCTTTTATACCACTGTTGAATCACATCGTATGCATTGATATTATGAACAGCATTATTTCCCATCTGCTTTTCTGCTGTTATCTCGGGACGCTAGTCCAGAGGTAAATAGCGTTCGTCAGATCCAGTTTGTATCCAGCGTCTCATGGAGACTTCAGATGCCCCAACACCTGCGATGAGATGAATAAACGCCTGTGAAGAGACGACTCGACGCCTGTGAAGAGACGACTCAACGCCGGCGATATATTAAGCCCTAAATTAATACATGATTAACTAACTGTAATTTTCTATGTACATTTCTGAAATGCACTTTCTGTAAAGCTGATTTGAAACAATATACATTGTGAAAAGTACTGTACAAATACATTTGAATTGAATTAATTTGAATTTTGAATATTGCCGAAAAGCGCATGTTTACTGTCAGGGGCAATTTAGAAGCAGCGGCGACGACACAGCCGGTTCTAAAGGGTTAAAGATATAAAATAGTGGATGACCTGTAATTTTCTTCTATTAAATTCAGATTAGACTGAGGTATTACTTATTGGACCAAAAACGTGTACACAGAATCTCTTGGAATACAATGTGCATTTAGGAGGATGCACGGTCACTTCATCCTCCACAGTTAAAGTGCGTTTACTTAAGAAGGTCACCCAAACCTTCTTAATGCTAGGTTCATGAGTTCACACTTACATACAATTAGAGGGAGTAAAGTTTAATTTGTCTTTGGCGTGCTGTTTGGGAGGGCTCGGAGTTCGGCCCGAACCAGATGCTACTGGTGTACAATCGAGGCAGCAAATCATTCACACCTGCACCATATTTGTTTTCTTTTTATGTCACCACACAAAATTCCCCCTTTTTGCGGACATTCACATTTTCTCCCTGCCATTTCATTGTTGCAGTTGTGCACAGCCGAGTTAACTTCTCCTCCACAGTAGTACCCAATGACAAGTTTATAACGTCTTTTCACTTGGATGCTCAAACATCCCACCCCACACCCAAGTGATCAACTTATTTATAAGTAGCGGGCCCTGGGACAGCGCTTGCAGTCAGTAGCGGGCTCTGGGACAGCGCTTGCAGTCAGTAGCGGGCCCTTGCAGTCAGTAGCGGGCTCTGGGACAGCGCTTGCAGTCAACAGCGGGCCAATGCAGTCAGTAGCGGGCTCTGGGACAGCGTTTGCAGTCAGTAGCGGGTCCTTCCGGTCAGTAGCGGGCTCTAGGACAGCGCTTGCAGTCAGTAGCGGGCTCTGGGACAGCGCTTGCAGTCAACAGCGGGCCAATGCAGTCAGTAGCGGGCTCTGGGACAGCGTTTGCAGTCAGTAGTGGGCCCTTCCAGTCAGTAGCGGGCTCTAGGACAGCGCTTGCAGTCAGTAGCGGGCTCTGGGACAGCGCTTGCACTCAGTAGAGGGCCCTTGCAGTCAGTAATGGGCCCTGGGACAGCGCTTGCAGTCAGTAGCGGGCCCTGGGACAGCGCTTGCAGTCAGTAGCAGGCTCTGGGACAGCGCTTGCAGTCAGTAAAGGGCCCTTGCAGTCAGTAGCGGGCTCTGGGACAGCGCTTGCAGTCAGTGGCGGGCCCTGGGACAGCGCTTGCAGTCAATAGCGGGCTCTGGGACAGCGCTTGCAGTCAGCAGCCGGCCTTTGCAGTCAGTAGCGGGCTCTGGGACAGTGCTTGCAGTCAGTGGCGGGGCCTGGGACAGCACTTGCAGTCAGTAGCGGGCTCTGGGAAAGCGCTTGCAGTCAGTAGCGGGCCCTTGCAGTCAGTAGCGGGCTCTGGGACAGCTCTTGCAGTCAGTAGCGGGCCCTGGGACAGCGCAGGCAGTCAGTAGCGGGCTCTGGGACAGCGCTTGCAGTCAGTAGCGGGCTCTGGGACAGCGCTTGCAGTCAATAGCGGGCTCTGGGACAGCGCTTGCAGTCAGTAGCGGGCTCTGGGACAGCGCTTGCAGTCAGTAGCGGGCCCTGGGACAGCGCTTGCAGTCAGAAGCGGGCCCTTGCAATCAGTAGCGGGCTCTGGGACAGGGCTTGCAGTCAGTAGCCGGCCCTTGCAGTCAGTAGCGGGCTCTGGGACAGCGCTTGCAGTCAGTAGCGGACCCTGGGACAGTGCTTGCAGTCAGTAGCGGGCCCTGGGACAGCACTTGCAGTCAGTAGCGGGCCCTTGCAATCATTAGCGGGCTTTGGAACAGCGCTTGCAGTCAGTAGCGGGCCCTTGCAGTCAGTAGCGGGCTCTGGGACAGCGCTTGCAGTCAGTAGCGGGCCCTGGGACAGCGCTTGCAGTCAACAGCGGGCCAATGCAGTCAGTAGCGGGCTCTGGGACAGCGTTTGCAGTCAGTAGTGGGCCCTTCCAGTCAGTAGCGGGCTCTAGGACAGCGCTTGCAGTCAGTAGCGGGCTCTGGGACAGCGCTTGCACTCAGTAGAGGGCCCTTGCAGTCAGTAACGGGCCCTGGGACAGCGCTTGCAGTCAGTAGCGGGCCCTGGGACAGCGCTTGCAGTCAGTAGCAGGCTCTGGGACAGCGCTTGCAGTCAGTAAAGGGCCCTTGCAGTCAGTAGCGGGCTCTGGGACAGCGCTTGCAGTCAGTGGCGGGCCCTGGGACAGCGCTTGCAGTCATAAGCGGGCTCTGGGACAGCGCTTGCAGTCAGCAGCCGGCCTTTGCAGTCAGTAGCGGGCTCTGGGACAGTGCTTGCAGTCAGTGGCAGGGCCTGGGACAGCACTTGCAGTCAGTAGCGGGCTCTGGGAAAGCGCTTGCAGTCAGTAGCGGGCCCTTGCAGTCAGTAGCGGGCTCTGGGACAGCTCTTGCAGTCAGTAGCGGGCCCTGGGACAGCGCAGGCAGTCAGTAGCGGGCTCTGGGACAGCGCTTGCAGTCAGTAGCGGGCTCTGGGACAGCGCTTGCAGTCAGTAGCGGGCTCTGGGACAGCGCTTGCAGTCAGTAGCGGGCCCTGGGACATCGCTTGCAGTCAGAAGCGGGCCCTTGCAATCAGTAGCGGGCTCTGGGACAGGGCTTGCAGTCAGTAGCCGGCCCTTGCAGTCAGTAGCGGGCTCTGGGACAGCGCTTGCAGTCAGTAGCGGACCCTGGGACAGTGCTTGCAGTCAGTAGCGGGCCCTGGGACAGCACTTGCAGTCAGTAGCGGGCCCTTGCAATCATTAGCGGGCTCTGGAACAGCGCTTGCAGTCAGTAGCGGGCCCTTGCAGTCAGTAGCGGGCTCTGGGACAGCGCTTGCAGTCAGTAGCGGGCCCTGGGACAGCGCTTGCAGTCAGTAGCGGGCTCTGGGATAGCGCTTGCAGTCAGTAGCGGGCCCTTGCAGTCAGTAGCGGTCCCTGGACAGCGCTTGCAGTCAGTAGCGGGCCCTGGGACAGTGCAGGCAGTCAGTAGCAGGCTCTGGGACAGGGCTTGCAGTCAGTAGCGGGCCCTTGCAGTCAGTAGCGGGCTCTGGGACAGCACTTGCAGTCAGTAGCGGGCTCTGGGAAAGCGCTTGCAGTCGGTAGCGGGCTCTGGGAAAGCGCTTGCAGTCGGTAGCGGGCTCTGGGGCAGCGCTTGCAGTCAGTAGCGGGCCCTTGCAATCAGTAGCGGGCTCTGGGACAGGGCTTGCAGTCAGTAGCGGGCCCTTGCAGTCAGTAGCAGGCTCTGGGACAGCGCTTGCAGTCAGTAGCAGGCCCTGGGATAGCGCTTGCAGTCAGTAGCGGGCCCTTGCAGTCAGTAGCGGGCTCTGGGACAGCGCTTGCAGTCAGTAGCGGGCTCTGGGAAAACGCTTGCAGTCGGTAGCGGGCTCTGGGGCAGCGCTTGCAGTCAGTAGCGGGCCCTTGCAATCAGTAGCGGGCTCTGGGACAGGGCTTGCAGTCAGTAGCGGGCCCTTGCAGTCAGTAGCAGGCTCTGGGACAGCGCTTGCAGTCAGTAGCGGGCCCTGGGATAGCGCTTGCAGTCAGTAGCGGGCCCTGGGATAGCGCTTGCAGTCAGTAGCGGGCCCTGGGACAGCGCTTGCAGTCAGTAGCGGCGGGCCCTTGCAATCAGTAGCGGGCTCTGGGACAGGGCTTACACTCAGTAGCGGGCCCTTGCAGTCAGTAGCGGGCTCTGGGACAGCGCTTGCAGTCAGTAGCGGGCCCTGGGACAGCGCTTGCAGTCAGTAGCGGGCCCTGGGACAGCGCTTGCAGTCAGTAGCGGGCCCTTGCAGTCAGTAGCGGGCTCTGGGACAGCGCTTGCAGTCAGTAGCGGGCTCTGGGAAAGCGCTTGCAGTCGGTAGCGGGCTCTGGGAAAGCGCTTGCAGTCGGTAGCGGGCTCTGGGAAAGCGCTTGCAGTCGGTAGCGGGCTCTGGGGCAGCGCTTGCAGTCAGTAGCGGGCCCTTGCAATCAGTAGCGGGCTCTGGGACAGGGCTTGAAGTCAGTAGCGGGCCCTTACAGTCAGTAGCAGGCTCTGGGACAGCGCTTGCAGTCAGTAGCAGGCCCTGGGATAGTGCTTGCAGTCAGTAGCGGGCCCTTGCAGTCAGTAGCGGGCTCTGGGACAGCGCTTGCAGTCAGTAGCGGGCTCTGGGAAAGCGCTTGCAGTCGGTAGCGGGCTCTGGGGCAGCGCTTGCAGTCAGTAGCGGGCCCTTGCAGTCAGTAGCAGGCTCTGGGACAGCGCTTGCAGTCAGTAGCGGGCCCTGGGATAGCGCTTGCAGTCAGTAGCGGGCCCTGGGACAGCGCTTGCAGTCAGTAGCGGCGGGCCCTTGCAATCAGTAGCGGGCTCTGGGACAGGGCTTACAGTCAGTAGCGGGCCCTTGCAGTCAGTAGCGGGCTCTGGGACAGCGCTTGCAGTCAGTAGCGGGCCCTGGGACAGCGCTTGCAGTCAGTAGCGGGCCCTGGGACAGCGCTTGCAGTCAGTAGCAGGCCCTTGCAATCATTAGCGGGCTCTGGGACAGCGCTTGCAGTCAGTAGCGGGCCCTTGCAGTCAGTAGCGAGCTCTGGGACAGCGCTTGCAGTCAGTAGCGGGCTCTGGGACAGCGCTTGCAGTCAGTAGCGGGCCCTTGCAGTCAGTAGCGGGCTCTGGGACAGCGCTTGCAGTCAGTAGCGGGCCCTTGCAGTCAGTAGCGGGCTCTGGGACAGCGCTTGCAGTCAGTAGCGGGCTCTGGGACAGCGCTTGCAGTCAGTAGAGGGCCCTTGCAGCCCTAAGGCAACTCATTTCAAACGGGGTACACGGCGCCACTCAAACGACGTGAAGTGGGACGCACTTCGTGGACGCTGCGCAGTGCCCCCTAGGCGATTTTTGGGGGGCCCCGCGACGCCCTTTCCCGCAAGGGGCCGTCCCCAAGGTCCCCTGAGAGGTGGTCCCAAGACTCTAGACCCCCCAGGGGCCATATGGGAGGGGCCGGCTCACCGACGTCCCACCCGCAACCTATTTGACGGGCGTCGAATAGGTCAGGGGTTGGTGTCCACGATGAGCATAAACGTCCCCCTAACAGCCTAAATGAAGCCAGGGGGCGGGGATCGATCACGGACACGCCCCCTGTCCACGGACAGCCTTAACATCCCCTAACAGCCTAAATGAAGCCAGGGGGGCTAGGATCGACCCCAGACATGCCCCCTGTCCACGGACAGCCTAAACGTCCAACTAACAGCATATTCTTCATCGGTGTGTCCACGAAGTTCCTATGGTGCCCCCCAACAGCATATTCTTCATCGGTGTGTTCACAAAGTGCCTATTGTGTCCCCTGACTGACTATTCTTCTTCCTTTTGTCCATGAAGTGCCTATGGTGTACCCTAACAGCCTATTCTTCATCCCTTTGTCCACGAAGTGCCCATGGTGTCCCCTTACAGCCTATTCTTCATCGGTTTGTTCACAAAGTGCATATGGTGTCCCCTAAAAGCCTATTCTTCATCGATTTGTCCGCAACATGCCTATGGTGTGTCCTGACGGCCTGTTATTCATACCTTTGTCCACGAAGATCCTATGGTGTCCCCTGACGGTCTATTCTTCATCATGTCCACAGACCGCCTACATGGGCCTATATGGACCCTGTCGAATAAGCTATAGGTGGGATGCCCTATTCGACTTATTTTTTTGGAGCGTGTGGATTCTCAGAAACTTTGGGTTGGAGCGTGTGGATTCTCAGAAACTTTGGGTCTGATTTTCTGAAACTTGTAATTTATGAGGTGAAACCTACTGTACACCACACAGGGGACACAACACAACACACTGGTGTTCATTACAGCCATTACTTATAAGCAATTTGCAGAATATTCAACTGTCCACAGACAGCCTATAGGGCACCCGTCAAATAGGTTACAGGTGGGATGCTGTTATTGATCGGGTATAACTCAGAAACCAAGCCGACTTTGGGCTCAATACTCGGGGGGCATGGAGGGCACATGGGTACATACCCGTGCCCGGAGTATGGAGCTCCAAATCGGCTTGGTTTCTGAGATACAACCGGTCAAAGTCCCATCTTTGACCGGGCATAACTCAGGAATCAAGCCGACTTTGGGCTCCATTCTCGGGAGTCATGGGGGGCTCATAGGTACCTACCCGTGCCCGGAGTATGGAGCTCCAAGTCGGCTTGGTTTCCGAGATACAACCGGTCAAAGTCCCATCTTTGACCGGGCATAACTCAAAAACCAAGCCGACTTTGGGCTCCAGACTCTGGGGTCATGGGGGGCCCATGGGTACCTACCCATGCCCGGAGTTTGGAGCTTCAAGTCGGAATGGTTTTTGAGATACACCCGGTCAAAGTCCCATCTTTGTCCGGGCATTACTCAGGGGCCCTCTCAGATACCAGAGTCCCGAGGTTCTGGGACCCTTTTTTTCTGAAGTGCACCCTTTCCTGTTGGGCCCCGTATCTCGGCCTGTGGGGGAGCCAGAGCCTCGGGCTAGGGCCCATTGGAGAGGGCCCCTCAAGACCCTACTTTGACCCGAGTTTGTTGCATCTAGGCGGCTTGGTCACGGAGTTATAGCCGTTTATGAGATCCGGTTGGGAAGTCCCACCTGCAACTTATTTGACAGAGCCCCTGTATGCTCCCTGTGGACATTGCTTTAAAAGGTCATATTTCATAAATAAAGTGGTTGTTTGTGGTCAAACCTACTGTACACCACTCAGGGGACAAACCACAACACACTGATGTACATTACATATATTAATTATGCAAAATTAGCATAAAATCAAACTGTCCTTGGACAGCTCACAGGGGCACCGTCAAATAAGTTGCAGGTGGGATGTTTTGGTGGAAGTCCCACCTGCAACTTATTTGACAGGGCGCCTGTAGGTTTAGGTCTGGGGTAGGGTTACGGTTATGACGCCTTGGGATCTGCGTCTCATATTGATGCTAAAGGATGCCATGTGCGTAAGATTTCGACGAAATGTCACAAGCGTCACATGTATGACGCCTTGGGATGAGAAAGGGCTGGAATACCCCAATCGCAGGAAAATCACACACAAATCACATATACTTCAAATTGTGCATTTATTAGCTTCTTGTTTCAGGTGAGGAGATGTTACTTTAGCTTTGTTATCACGGATGTCAGAATTCGGCAGGATAATGGTCACGTTGAACCAAGTAAGATGATTGACAGCTGTACAGCGAATGAGCGTGCGCTAAGATCGCAAATCAGGAAAAGGAGACACAGATCTCGCTGCATTCGCTGTTTGAGCTCTTCAGATCGCATAATTCAGTGGAAAATCAATAGAAATGTCATTCTGTATGACGAAATATTTTACAAACATGTGATAATTAATCATTTTTTCTCCAAAAATGCGCACCATTGGACTAATAGCCCTGGCGGATGCTGTATATTGCATGTATTTGAACACAAATAAACCGGAGAAGACGTGAATGAATGCTTTAAGCGATGATTTCTATTCAAAATAACGAACGTTACAGATTTATGTTGCGACTGCCGTATCGATCTTGCCGAATCAGGTACTCAAGATGGCGGCAGACAAGTTTTAGAAGTGATTGACGTCAGTAAGGAGACGTTGGTAACATCATCTGATATTCATGTATAGGCACTTCGTGGACAGAGTAGGCTGTCAGGGGACAAATAGTAACTTCGTGGACAAAATTGGCTGTCAGGGGACAAATAGGCACTTCGTGGACAAAATAGGCTGTCAGGGGACAGATATGCACTTCGTGGAAATAATAGGCTGTCAGGGGACAAATAGGCACTTCGTGGACAAAAAAGGCTGTCAGGGGACATCATAGGCTCTTCGTGGAAAAACACATTAAATAAGTTGGAAGTGGGCGTTTTAGGCTGTCCCTGGACATGAACAGCACCCCTAGAGGTGTCCTTACACTCCCTTAGAGCAAAGTAAGGGACGTCGTCCCAATGGACAACACAGCTGAACGCCAAATGGGATCCCAAATGAAGCCAGCGTGTCCACCGTCATACTTTTTGTCCAATGGCCGCTTAAATGAATGGGGAAATTTCCACGAACTGCCTAAATTCCCTAACACGTTTTAGAATGACTTTGACACCACAATGCTCTGTCTTTCTATGGGCTAAAGCATAAGTACACTGAGAGATTTTACTGAGCTAATGCATAAGTACACTAAGAGATTTTACTGGTTTGCGCTTCATTAACCACTGGTCACAACATCAGATGCTGCCTGTCATTTGTAATTTTTAACATTGTAAGAATGTGTATTATCTGAGGAGGATTTGAAACAGATTCAACCAGCATGGGAGGCTGGCACACTAACAAGGACGCTAAAGTCCAGTCACTTATTGTCCAGGTCACAGCAGCACCAAAGTAGCTGGTCCTACTCGCACTAAAAGGGCTATATATGAAGGTGACTTGCTAAAAGGGATGATAAAGTAATGGGTTACTGTTTGGGATGGGGGAGTTTTACCTGCAAATTTGACCACTGTTACACTTGCAAGGATGAAATTTCTCAAAATAGTCCTATAACCTTGAAGAATAGATCAACATGTCACTTTCACTTTAATATGTACTGTAAGGGGTATACAGTTAAAGACCCAGAACCAGATATGAAGAATGAAGACCCGGAGTCAGAATTATAAAAAATTAAAGAAAAGTTTTACTGAAGATAGTTTGCATTTTCATCAGCAGAAGTCAGCTTCAAGACTCACACAGGAGTTCGTAGGCCGCCCCCCTTACAGTTACAAAGATCACAGCAGTTATACCATTTCCAAGGTCTAAGCTACGTCATTGCTTACAGGTTGAATGATTCTCATTGGCTAAGAAACATTAAGAGCCTAAACAATTTAACACATGTGAGGAGATAGGGGTGCCTATCGCCATTAGTCAAGATAGTTGTCGTCCACTCATTGGATTTAGGTCTGTGGTGGCCTCGCAGGTTAGAAAAGGGCGCCGGGGTGTCTGGTCCGACCGTCCAGAACCTACATAGAATGTCATACGCACACACACACAAATAACAGACACTAGCAAATAACAGCTCCCATCAAGGCTGAAGAGAGTCTGAGCTCCTTATTATCAGTTAAGTATACCAAAACATAATGCTAAAACATTCACTCGTTTGGGAGAAAAACAGATCACTGGCATTTACTCCCAAGGAAGGAAATATACTGGAAAGAATACATTTTAATACAACAATTAAAGTTTGATAGTAACGCTCAATATAGCTTGACTATATGTCCAGCGAAGAATCATATGTGCCCACGCTGCCTTTAGGACCCTCTAACCTTTCTACTGATCCCAGAGAAAGAGACAAACGGCCTTGTGGGTTACGTGGCCTTCGTGTCCTGCATGTACTACGTGCAATCTCAAAGTAAGATTGGAATGCACCTAAAAGAAACTGGTTACTTGCATCCATGCATTTAAGAAAATATAATTTCACAGGCACAAAGAATATAAAAATTATTATGTGATAATGAATATATTTGATTATTGATTTTTATAAAGGAAGTATATAACCATTCAAAATGATATATGATTATATATGTATTTGAAGAGGCAAGGGATTTTGACCAACCCTTCAGTACAGTATAAGAACAAGGGAAAGGACTGGCTTAGTCATTCTAGACAGGTTTAGCAACTGTCACAGGTCTGATTGCTGTCTCTGTATATCTGATGGATGTCTACATGACGGTGCTGGAACCGAAACTCTGATAACAGGATTGAAATCTCAATCATCTTTGCAAGGCTGAGGTCAGCAGGACACGTCCCACCACCTCATGCCATCAAGCGGCGATGAGCCCTGGATAAAACACACAGCCCAGCTTATCTGCTGAGGATTATAGGGCTCATGTCACAGGCAAACAGAGAGTAGGATCCGAATGTGGCGGTTTATTCTATAATCCAGATCACAAATGAGAAACAAACAACGACCCAATGCTGGGAAGAGGATAATGAGGGTAGTCCAAGATCATAATCAGACATTCACAAACAGAAGCTCAAGCAAAAAGAGCATTTTTTGACTGAAAAGACAATTTTTGGGGTAAACATATTGTGAGTGACTACATTAAATAAAACGGCAACTTTACGCTGCAAGTCTAACTTGCGACTTGTTTTCAACCATAGATGGCAAAAGAGAGTCCAGAGTTCTATAATGCACCTTTATATTGAGTACTGTAGAAATCCTAAAACCCATAAATTAATTATCATTTTTGCCTTTTTTCCCTTAAGCCAAAGGGATTTTTAATAGGCTTTTGGTTAAAATGCCTGAAACACTTTTACATTGTTGCTAAAACTTATCAACTTGCAGATGTTAAATAAAGATTAAAAGTGTGGTCGATTCGTTTTTTTCTTCTGACAATTGTATTTAGGCTTCTAAATACATAAAAGTTGTGTTAATTTGTGAAAAATACCATGATTAACAAAATGTTTAAGAATCACAGACTTTGTCACAGAGCACATTTTCTGCAATAATCCAAAAAGAGGGGAAATCCTATTGGCTTTTGTAGAGGAAACCAGAGTGATGTTAACTCATGGGATGGCCCTCAAAAATATGTCATCCCTGCAGCACACTTGCCAATTATCTTTAATAGGAAAAAAATGGTTAATGGTTATAAAATGGTTATTATAAGTTATACAGAATTATTAAAAACTTGATCATCATAAAAAAATAATTTAAATGAGGAGGGTGATCACATTTACAGTGCAAAATGAGAATCTACTTGAAATGGAACCCACAAACTGTAGCTATAAAGTGGATTCATGTTCCGAATGAGAAGTTGTGAAACTTGCAGACAACTTTTTCTCAAGCAAAGTAGTTCACTCCATTATTTTATGTTGCTTCATAAAAGTCTATTGCAAAATATTGCGTTCATAAATTGGCTGACAATGCATTTTCACATATATTTTTTCTGCTGAACACAGCAAGCAAGGCACAAGCATTCAATTCCACAATGAATATGTGGCACTCATGCACTGAAGATGGAGGATGTGTGACCAAAGCAGCACTAACCAAACTGAACCAGTAAGGACCAAGCTGTTTTTTTCTTTTCAAAAAGTACATTTTTGGCTGGTTAGCATGACAGCTCTTGCAGTGCTATCGACAGGGTTGCCAGGTCTCCACAACAAAACCTGCACAATTGCTAATCAAAACAAGCCCATGGCTTCTTCAACCTGTGGGCAACAAAAACAACCCATGACAAGAGTGTAAAAGTTGTCTAATTTCACGAGGAAAACCGCGCACTTGGCAACACTTCTATCTGCATATTAGACTATCATTGTATGGACTTCCATTACTGACGCCAGTAACCATATAAAAAAGCTGCTCAAGAAGCCTTGGGAGCTGAAACCCAATTTTGTTAAGGGGATTTACATTTCCAACCCATGCTCTAACAGACAACAGGCTGGGCCAACTGAACAATGAGAGCAAACTGGGCTTTTCGGAAAGGCAGACTTTAAAGAGACACGAACTACAACAGAGTGTTTCAGGCAAAGGTTGAAATATGTGCTGCAGAAATGTGCAGTATGATAAAAAATAATTTGTTTAAATCATGTAAATCCAGACCCCAAAAATATTGACACTTTAATATAGTTAAAAAATACCTACTTTATTTTTTTATTGTGGTATGAGGGCTGCTATGGGTAAGAGGTTGAATGCTTACATGGCCAAAATGAAGACCGCTTTTTGTGGATCTATAGCTGGTGTCTGCTTTGAGTAATAAGCTGAGTCAAGCACATCATGAAGACGGCATTTCAATCAGAGAAAAAATCAATTCCTGTCAGTTCGAATCTGGCTGCGCAGAGAAGTCCCTTCATGGGAGCCTCAGAGGACAGTGGAGTTGTGTGTGACCAGAGACACAAAAGACAGCACCATTAACCTACGTTGTCCCACAAGCTTTCAATCAACCTCCTCCTGTCCTCACTCACGTGGATGCATGTGTGAGTGTAATGACTGATTGCAAAATGGGTGCAGCACTGATTTACAATGCCGTTGTGTAGGGTGAACATGGAGGGGGTTACTGTCACATTATACACCTATTTTACAGTCTGAATAATCATTTATGGCTTTCATCAGGACTTTGTAACCATTGATATATTGCAAATCTAAAGGTGATCATTGCTGAGTGCAGATGAGAGCAACTTTTATCACATGAACAGACTTTATTTGCACGAACACATTTTCTTCAGAGATTCGAATCTATGGTGAATCCATTTGGAGGGGAAGTTCACATGAGTGCAAACATGAGGATTAATGTTGGAGCTAATGATGATGCATGTCTAATGTGTTAACTGAAAAATGACTCTCAAATTCCTTTTCATTTCAATGTCACTCAAACCTTGTTTGATCACCTCACAATTCAGCTGCGGCCCAGGCTGTGTGACCGTGGAAAAATCCAGTAAGTGCACACAGCTGTGTTTCATTAGTCCTAAAGCTAGAAGCATCCATCTTTCTTCATGTCTGATTCCCCCTTCTACTTCAACATAGAAGTTTCGTCCTTGATAGACTCAAACTAAATCAAAGTCCAGCTAAGCCAATGAATGACTGACAAAAGACCATCACTTCTAACTCAGAAGGAACCTTCAGGATATCGTCTCTCCATCAATGTCAATCTTTCACAGATCCCAGAAAAGTTCAAAACCGAGGGAATCGCATAAGTCTTGAAGTCCTTCAGAGAGAGCATTTGTCGGTTAGCCGTATCTCAACTCATCATTTGTCTTCCTCTTACCTGTCTTTTTTGGACCGAAGCATCAGTGCTTGTGTCGAAAAGTGGAGATAAATGAGTGTAATTCCTGTGGATTTGAGTTTAATTTTGAATGGATTGCCATACTCAAGACAGTAGTATTCTGGGATGTGTTGAAGAAATTATTTATGAACAATTTTTTTAGACTTTGCCTCATTCATTCGTAACAGCTGAAAAATTCTGGAAACAGACAAGGTAAGTAGTAGAAAACTGATATCCAGCTCAACCTGTCCGAGGACCTACTTTCTTAATTCTGATGATCTTGCATTAGCTCAAATGTTTAAATAAATATTTCATTCGGTCATTATTTATTAATTCTCATGCCATTTCAAGCCCATATGCTGGTCCTCAGACAGACTGTTGTTGTTTTCCTGGTACAAGGTAAGCCCATTTGCATGAATATTAAACAATAATAGTTGCATAATATTAATATAAAAAAATATATATATTTGCAACGATCACCAGTGAGAGTGCCCGGGATAACAATCGGAGGGTACTCCAACCCGGACAATCACCACACATCCACATACTCCATTCCCCAGAATGCTTTGCACAGACCATCATCACATTCACCTGTGTCTCATTTTCCTGTCGCTCACACTATAAAAGCCTGGCTCATTCTGCTAGTGTCTGTGAAGTCCTGTATGTGTCTCACTGCATTTCTGAGTGTGTTTGTATCCTTTTTCTCCCGTGTCCTGGTTATCTTGATTATCTACCTGTTCCCTCAGCTTTCTCTCTTTGCTTCAGCCCTGATCTGTTATTGTTTGTTTGTGTATGACTCTTGCTGGATTACGTTTTTGGATTCAATAAATACTGCATTTGGATCCTCAACCTTCTTGTCTCAGAGCAGTACGTGACAATATTTTATTAATATAATACATTTAGTGCATAATTGCATAATATTAACCTAAATATATTCAAAATAAATGTTCAAATGTATATAATAATATATGTCATATTTGAGGTTATGATTTTGTGATGTGACGCTGAACATAAAGGGTACAATAAGCAAAAGTTTATGTCCTAGTTTTACTGAGGAAGGCTGATATGAGTTCAGTTCTAATTAAAGTGATTTACCAAGTGCAGTATATACAGACTATACTTCAAGGGAAACTGGAGAGAAGTCTTTAGTTGTACAATGTCTATCATTAAATTACTCTAAAAGAGGAAGCAGGTTTTCTGTGGCAGCTGAGATCAGTTCAGGATGGGAGTTTTACAGAAACGCTGGTGTTAATTGGGATGTATGAGCTATTCCTGGCAGAGCCTGCTCAGAATCTGTCAATGCCTCGCCACACGCTTTACAACAAAAAAAGCAAGACCTTCAAAAAAAAACTTTTATCCTTTTCTGTTGTCCATTTACGATTGATCACACCCGCTGAGAAATCTTTCACATTTTCTAATTTACAAAGACAAGTGCTTATACAATTCTTGGAGATTCAGAGAGGTTAAAATCAACATTAGGACGTGGATCCATGCCCTTCTCATGCAATGCTTCCTTGAAACTTTGACAGTATTTTGGAAAAGTCACATTCGGCAGCTAGTATTGAAATGACTATGCAAATATATGATCTGGCTATAAATAGATTTGGAGATTCAATTTGGTTTTGCACTGCTGCATCGCACCCTCGTGCCATCCCAACCCTGTATTTTGTCTGAATTTTTTTTCTATAGAATATACAACAAGATAATTTAATGAATATATTGTTGGGTGAATAAAATACAATAAAATATTATGTCAGTATACATCATGAGTCATTTTAATGCTTAATAGGACCCAACAAAAAGTTATCCAATACATTCACTATGGTAAGCCAAGTGATTTACTATGGTAAGTGTTTATATTTTAGACCTGTCAGGATGGTTTTTGTACAAAAGTCACTCGCCCGTGCATGTCTCATCAGATCCGTAAAAATAGAGAAAAGATGCTCTCACTACTTTGACGTGTGTATGGTGTTGAGGGTGGCATTGGTTAGTCGTCACAACACGAAAGGCTGACATGGAGCAGCTAAATCCCCAACCTCCAGGGAATTAAACGTTTTAAACAAACACAAACAGAGGAGAGTCTGCAGGCAAAAAGAGAACCCGACAGAACTCGTAATAAAACAAGAATCAACATAGGCTTGGCTTTTAAGAGATGGTGAAAACGGTTGAAAAACCTATTCATCCGCACATGCAGAGCCGAAGCACAACCAAAACAATGTTCTTCTGCAAAATGTGTGCGGTTTTGTTTTTTTAACCCTCAGACGGTCCTCGGTCATTTCTGACCGAAACATTTTCGGTTTTGAGTTTCTTAAAATCACAGCTTCATCGGAATGTTATGAAACTTGGTGACTTTTATGGCATTATGTATGTGAATACAAAAAAAAAAATTAGGTCATGATCCGAGCATGCTAAGTGGTCGTAAAAAAATAGTGACGATTTTGGTCTTCGGTCAAAAATGACCGACCCATAGGAAATTAATGGGAAATTGACAAAACACACATTTTTTTTTCACAATTTATTTTATTTTTTAAATATGTATTCAAATCCATCAAAAAAAAAAAAAAAAAAGTAAATGTGTCCATAAACAACTGGGGAATTCACATGCCTCTCCATAGAGAGCTGTAGATGCCATCTAGTGGTTACACCATGGTCCTACTCTTTCTCTCCATACTCCCAACAGATGATGCTAATCTGCTTAAAACATTTTTTTGAAGGCCTAGACTCTATATTAAACTAAAATACTGCATAAAAAAAGTAATCATATATATATATATATATATATATATATATACATTTTTTTATTAATTTCAATGGCAAAAATAGACCATAAATATTGTATAAATATTAATAAATTCAATCAAATTCTCTCAAAATGCAAAATTAAAAAGAATAAATATTATTGAACAAAAATAAATTGCATTGGTTTTACTGGGATGGAGGAAGTTTCATTTTTAGGTCTCCGGTGATTTCTGAACAGGTAGGCCCAGGATGTGACTCCGAAAGGAAGACCGTCTGAGGGTTTTTTGAAACAGCTAGAGGGACAAAAGATACTTAGGCTATGTTTAGACTGCAGGGAAATCAGATTTTTAAATCAGGCAGACTGTGCACACTATTAATTGCAAGTGAAAAATAATATTTGTGTGTCCAGATATAACCAACCTATCTGAATGTGATTTAAGCAAACAGAGCGTCCAGACTGAGAATCGCATTTCAAAACATCTCCAAATGAATCAGATTTGTAAAAATCTGATGTTTTTTTGCTGTCCAGACCTTCAAAAACCCACCTCGATAAAATCTGGATATGCAAAAAAATAGCTGGGAGTCTGAACATAGCCATAGTGTACCTTTAAGAGTTTAAATAGTCGTATATTAATTTAATGTCAAACCAGCTCCATCTATGCATTCATTAGGATTGTTCTTATCAAGGCAAGAAAATGAATAACTTTTTAGATGAACAAGTTAAAGTGTTAGTTCACCCAAAAATGAAAATTCTGTCAGTAATTACTCACCCTCATGTTGTTCCAACCCCGTAAGACTTTCGTTCATCTTCGGAACACAAATTAAGATATTTCTGATTAAATCTGAGAGCTGGATCACTCCTCCATAGGCTTCTTAAGAGATCGAAACTGACCGGCCTAGAAAAGTTCGTTAAAATAGTCCAGCCTAGAAAAGATCGTTAAAATAGTCCGAGTGACTACAGTGGCTCAATCTTAAGTTTATCAAGCGACGAGAATACTTTTTGTGTCCAAAAAACAAACAAAAATAACGACTTTATTCAACTATTTAATTCCTTCTCTGTGGGCCGTGATATTTCACGTAGTGATATTGGCCGACACTGGTCATGTGTGTGATGTGTGACGTACAACCTAGAAGCTTTGTGTAGTTTCACTACGTGAAATATCACGGCCCACAGAGAAGGAAATTATTAGCTGAATAAAGTCGTTATTTTTGTTTATTTTTTGCGCACAAAAAGTATTCTCATCGCTTGATAAACTTAAGATTGAGCCACTGTAGTCACTCTGACTATTTTAACAATGTCTTTCATAAATTTTGGGCCGGCCAGTTTCGATCCCTTAAGAAGCCTATGGAGGAGTGATCCAGCTCTCAGATTTAATCAAAAATATCTTAATTTGTGTTCCGAAGATGAACGAAAGTCTTACGGTGTTGGACGAACATGAGGGTGAGTAATTACTGACAGAATTTTCATTTTTGGGTGAACTAACCCTTTAACGGTAAACTTAGTTTTTATTCTAGATTATTAATATAAAGCACTTTTTTTTTAATAGGAAGAACACTCATGAGTATAAACACATTTTTAACTGGCAGCAATATCAAGTCTAGATATAACCTATAAAGTGTCCATCCATCATGGCTGGATTAATGCAAAATATTTCCCAACTTGGAGACTGGTAATATCTGCTTACGGTAAAAATAAAAAGTGTTGCCATTAATTTAATGAGCTCATTTTTATGGGGTTGCACTATGTATAACATGTTTTTGAATTTTTGTATTCTCTCAGTTTGCATTCAGTCTTCTTCACAGCTATGTGATAGGAAGCAAATTACACCTAAAATGATAGATTTGTGGCAGAGATTAATGTGTGCTCAAGTCTCTGGTAATTTTAAAGCTCTGTGAATCAGGGGTGATAATTTATATGACAAAGGGTGAAGGATACCACACTGTGCAGACGCAGATGTTGGCCGACTGGAGGTATTAATTGGTCTCATCTGCATGGTGTGCAGGGATATGTGTGAAATAAATGGTTGCTCTTGTTTGAAACACTATCAGCAGGGATGGACTAGAACTCAAAAACAACCAACAGAGTTCCCGCTAAATCAGTGTTTCTCAACTGGTGGGTCTCGCGTCTTTCAATAAAAGTCTCGTATAAGAAAAACATTTATGTGTTCTGTTGTTATTAGTGTTTCTTTGACTACACACTCCAGGTCGCAAGGCCGTTCTGAGTGGGTCGCGGAGTGTGTAAAGTTTGCATGTTCTCCCCATGTTGGCATGGCTTCACCTACAGGTTAGGACATGCAGTTTGGAAAATGGGTGGATGGATGTTGTAGGCATGAATAATGTATTAAATGAATCTCATTATAGTGAGTCTACACTTCTACTCTTAATGGTTGCTGTTGTCACGACAATCAATGTTTTTAATAACTGCAACAATGTATGGGTATCTCTGTTTAAGTAAAAACAAAGACATATGTCTAAACCCTAAAACAGGCTAAACCCCCTTCCAAAGGGTCTTAAAACAAAAGATTGGGGAGTGTTTACTTTTTTAAAGTAATATTCAAATTTCAACAGTGTTTTTCTGCAATTTCTGCAGGATGGGGTCTGTAATGGAAGTTTAGTTTAACAGCTTGTTTAGTCCATCTTCATGAGGCTGTAATCAAGGATTGAGCCAGACCGGCTCTGGGATTTCCTCTATTGCAAGAGCATTTAAATTCTCTTTGCTTAAAAAAAAAAAGATCTTTACTTAAAGGGGTAGTTCTAAAATATTTTTTTTGTCAATATTTACTCACTTGTACGGAGCCCCCCTAGTCCCACTTTGTCAAAAACATTTATTATAACTATCTCGTGGCCTCAATATAAGTAACTCGTGGCCTCAAGATAGTATCTCGTGGCCTCAAGATAGTATCTCGTGGCCTCAAGATAGTAACTCGTGGCCTCAAGATACTATCTCGTGGCCTCAAGATATCTTGAGGCCACGAGATAGTATCTTGAGGCCACGAGTTACTATCTTGAGTATCTAGTAGAGGAACTATTTTTGTATTTTTGTATTCTCTCAGTTTGCATTCAGTCTTCTTCACAGCTATGTGATAGGAAGCAAATTACACCTAAAATGATAGATTTGTGGCAGAGATTCATGGGTGCTCAAGTCTCTGGTAATTTCGTGGCCTCAAGATTGTAACTCGTGGCCTCAAGATACTATCTCGTGGCCTCAAGATATCTTGTGGCCACGAGATAGTATCTTGAGGCCACGAGTTACTATCTTGAGGCCACGAGATACTGTCTTGAGGCCACTTCCTATCACAGCTATGTGATAGGAAGCAAATTACACCTAAAAGGATAGATTTGTGGCTGAGATTCATGGGTGCTCAAGTCTCTGGTAATTTCGTGGCCTCAAGATAGTAACTCGTGGCCTCAAGATACTATCTCGTGGCCTCAAGATATCTTGAGGCCACGAGATAGTATCTTGAGGCCACGAGTTACTATCTTGAGGCCACGAGATACTATCTTGAGGCCACGAGTTACTATCTTGAGGCCACGAGATACTAGTTAGATACTAGATACTAGATACTCAAGATAGTATCTTGAGGCCACGAGTTACTTATCTTGAGGCCACGAGATAGTTATAATAAATTATTTTGACAAAGTGGGACTTGGGGGGCTCCGTACACTTGCTTATTTCAAACCCATATTAATTTCTTTCTTCTGTTGATTTCAAAATGAGAATTTGTTTTACTTTCAAGTTTAAAAAAGGACACAAAAGCATATAAATTTAGTGGTTCAAGTCTCTTTAGAAAATTTGGAATAAACCACTTAATTTATATGGATTCGTTTTAAGATCTCTTTATGAACTTTTTGAAACTTCAAAGTGGTTGGAACGACATGAGGGTGAGTAATTAATAGCAGAATTTTCATTTTTGGGTGAACCTTTAAGAAGAAAAAAATCCTCAGGAGGGGATCGCCAGACTGGTACAATTTAGTGTTCCTCTATTTTAAAACCCACCAGCCGCTACTGTTAATACTGTATTTCTGGTTGATGGATATTTTTTTTTTTCACAGTATAAAAAATTATCAGGATAGGGGTCACACTCTCATATTTACATATATACTGTATGATGTTATATTACTTCTGACTTTGCATTGTATATGTGGCCATCAATATATGGGGCTCTGGATAAAATATGACTGTCATGAACCGACTGACAGAACAAATTCCAAACAAAGGAAGATATAATGGTAATTAACAATAGTAAAATACGCATGCATACACAAATTGCATGTTTGCAGGTCAGAATAGGCAATTCAAGCTGGCAGCCCTCACTGTAAAACTTCAAGCACAACAGATGTGCACTGCCAAGGGATCAGTTCCATAAAGTTATGTATTCATTTTCTTTAAAAAGACAATTTAACGCTTGGCTTAGTCCATCTTAGCCATGTCTATGAAGCCCCCTTCATAGCAGCTGGAGGAAGGATGAGTAAGAGTGAGATGAATATCTCCAGGTAAATAGGAACACTTTATAGGGGTTGAGAGAGATCCGGCCAATCTTCAGTTGCCTTACTTCCGCTGGTCATTTAAACATGCTTTTCTTGACTCGCTTTCATCTAGAAGACAAGCAATTCAAAGAGGGATTGGAATTTAAAATTCATAGAACCTGTGAAAGTTTTAAAGACTGTCTGGCTTTTTTATTTTTTAAAAGACAATACCAATGACATTTGACTTTTAGAGCGTCTGGGAGAGCTGTCTCTGAAAAAGAAAACCTTGATAAATGAAAAGACTCAAAGTCAGTGGCATTGGTTTCATTTGGACATTGAACATGGTGTGTTTAGAGTGTCTTTCAACATACAAAATACCCAATAAATTTAATTGTATTTAAAAGAGAGGAATTTCTTCATTTCTGTTTGTCAAAGTCATTTGGAATGACATTGTTAGACCTTATTTTTTTCTATCCAATGTGCATAACATAAATATGTTAAAAGCTCACAAATTCCCTTTCACCCTGTTACAACCAGTGTTCTTTTAGTATTATTTAGACAAAGGACTGAAAAAACTGAGAGTTTAAATAAGGAGGATGGTAATGAACAATGAACAAATGAGGGCTAATCAGTTACCATAGTAACAAACAAGTGGTGGGGAAAATTATAACAAAGAAAACTAGGGCTGAATTCGAAATCGCCCCCTATACTATATAGGGCATTATTTTAAGGGAGAGCCATTTGTAGTAGTGTCCGAAACCATCGTGGACGATATTGAGTGCACTCATTCTATCCCACATTGCATCGCAATAACGAGTGTACAGCCGATGTACACTCAACGGCTGTCCGAATTCGCTCACTCATTTTCATTTATGTCTTCAAGTAAACTGTATTAGTGGACTAACATAGGGAATAGTGATTGAGGGTTTAGGGGAAGATTTCAGATTCAGCATAGGTCAAACCAAAACACATGGGACAAGAATTCAAGCAAAACAGATCATACATGTGACACTAATATTTATTTTTTATTTTTATTTTATCTATATTTCAATGAACATATGTTTTAATAGTTTCCGTGGGAACACTTTACAATAGGGTTTCATTTGTATGAGCATCTGTATCAATGGAGATGCTACATGACATGATTGATCATCTGGTCAATATTGTATATCAAAATTCATAATAGTGTGCATCGTACAGTCTGACAGGAATGACAGTTGAGGTTGTGCAGTCTGTTTTGCCTTTCACATCAATTCACTGGGCTTATATCATACAAGCAACTCAGAGGAATTTAGGCATGTACTCAACTGATGATGGACAGCTCTTTGGAATTTCACAATATTGTGTAATGCACGGTATTTACTTGCATCAGTGCGAGCAGAATAGTCAATAATAGTAATAACAATAATACAAATAATAATAAAAGCATATCCCACTGGCTTATTTTCCTCCACACATTATCTGGTTGAATTAGCAGCTGCAATAAATCATCTAGCACAGACATCTGCAATAACAACTGGTTCCATAATGAATGTCACTATCAATAAGTCAGAGATCTTATTAAACACACATACACATAAACTTGAACAATTATTGACACCAAGCCTGTCTTTGAGGTTCTTAGTTGAGGTCATTTCTCTTCTCAAAACAGCTCATGGACTAAAAGCAATATGAATATGTCACCTGACTCCTATCAAATTAATAAATTTTATAATAAAATGAGTTTTCTGATCTGAAACTATAAGGAGTACTTACAGTAATTGCTGAAAATGTTAGCTGTGGCTTTTGCCGTTCAGTGGAAGTCAAAACAAATGTACAAGCATTAGTATGTGTATCCACCACTTGGAGACATAGACCCTGAAGGAAGCTTTAAGGGTGAGTTGACCTTAAAGGACATTTACACAAATAACTCATCCATGGGATTTAGTATGTTCAGTAGCATCTTGGTGGGCCACCACTTAAATTTATGCCATTCCCCACTCAGCACAACACAACACAACACAAATCAACTATTAGGGATGCTGTCATGAAATACTGAATAGATTTTAAAGGTGAAGTACGTAAGTTATTTTTTTTTTTTTTTTTTATACATTCTCTTAAACCAGTTTATTGTTCAAAGACTACAATTCCTATGACATTCATGGGTTTATCTCCCCAAAAGTGTAAACATTGAGCCTACAAGGCCCCATTGCAACATTGAGAGAGGTCCACACAGACTCGTCAATCACTTTCCAGCTCAACCTATGCAAGAGTTTGGGGGCGTTGCTACTACTGCAGGCGGAGCCAGAGGATGTTTAGCCGGTGTGGGATCATGGTTTATGCGTTACATGGGGGAAAAAAACCCATTGAGCTTTGATTACAGAAGTGCAAGCCAAAAATCACTGCATTTAAACCTTCAAAGATTAAACAGGTCACGAATGGAGCATCGTGATATACTAGCTACCATAGAAATGTATATGTAGGATCCACATTTGACCACTCCAGACACGTCAACGCATTCACCATCTTAGAACGGTCAGCATTTCAGATGCTGTAGTCATGCACAATAAAAATAAATGAGTTCCCTTTCGAGGGAACTCTACACTGCGTCGAGAATCGACACTTTGGGGACGCTCCCTAAGCGTGCGCCTCTGAAGTATGAATGAAACTAATCCAATCCTGATTGGTGTTGCGTCGTGACGTAACATGTGACGGCATACCCGGAAGTATAAAAGTGACACTGTCACAACACACACTAGCTTTCGCTCTTCAGCAAGCGCTCTATGTTGAAACTGTCTGTCTTATTTGGTGTTGTTTGTCAATCAGTTGATCAGAATGGCCAGCAAACAATTTAAAAGATGTGTGCACCCTTGCCCTCGTTTTATTACGGGTGGGGACACACATGCTTTGAGTGTGAATTGTTTGGGAGCACAGCATGCACAGGCAGCTCTTGAGGGAGCTGTTTGTGCAGACTGTGAAGCACTTCCTATTAGAGTGCTGCGCTCCCGGCTGGCGTGCTTTGATGAGCACGGTCAGGCTCGCGTTCCCCACGGTTCTGGTCCCGCGTCCGTTGAGGCGGCGCGACGATTGAGATCGCGGGGTTCGCAGCGGGATCTTACAGATGAGAATGAGACTGCTGCGGCACTTTCTCATTCTTCGTCTGAGGATCCCGTAGCCCCTGAGAGTGGTACAGGAGCCCGCATCGCGGCTTCTCCTGCCCACGATCAGGTCCCAATGCTTGAGCTCTCTGCTTCCGAGGAAGTGGATGTGCTCAGTATTGATGCGGATGACCGTGATTTGGGCGCGCCAGTTCACGGCCAAAGCTAAGAGGAGCTGGTAGAGGTTGTGACTCGTGCTGTGGCCAGACTTAACATTAGCTGGCCACATGATGAGCAAGGAACGCAAGTGAAAGCAAGCTTGATGAGCGTTTCCTGCAGCACAGGTCACAACCTCAGCGCCGGGCTAACTGTTTTTCCCCAATCTTACAAATAAAGAGATAAGAACTCTCCTGAAAAAAAAAAAAAAAAAAAACCCACTCTTTTTCACCTGTACTCTAAGACGATTTTACAGGCGTATAATGGCACTAAACGTACCATAGCTTATTGTAGCAGTTATGATGGTTGAGAGACATCAGTGGCTTAATTTGTCTGGTATAAAAAAAGGAAAACAAATATTTTCTGCTGAACGCTCCGCTATCACCTTCTGGCCTGTTCTCCGACGCTGTAACTTCTATCGTCGACAGGTTTATGAATAAATAAATAAAATAAATATATATATATATATATATAAAAATAAATATATATATATAAAACTATATATGTTGTCCCGCCGTTTTTGAACGTTTCGGGCTACATCGATTTCCAGCGAACGCACACCGTGGCGTTCACCCCAAGAGCTTGCAACCGGGCACCGACTATGATCACAAAATTTTTCTAGACTTTTTCCTGCCGGTCATCTGCTTCAGGAAGTCGAGAATAGTGCTCGAGAAACACCCGAGGCCGGTCCCAAGGGGCTGGTTCCCTTAGTAGATTTTGTAGAATGGCAACGCCTTCCAATTATCTCTATGGGTCCTGAATATTTTTAAATATGGGTACGGACTGCAGTTCGGTTACCGACCTCCCAGCTTTGTTGGGGTCGTACCGACCGCAGGGGTTCCAGAACAGGCTCGGGTTATGGAACAAGAGGTACAGACTCTACTGGAGTTAAGGGGCCATAGAGAGTGTTCCCCTACCAGATAGAAAGTCCAGGTGTTACAGCCGGTACTTTTTAGTTCCAAAGGAGGATGTTGGACTGAGGCCAATTTTAGATCTAAGGCTATTGACTTGTTCTTTGAGGAGATCCAGGTTCAAAAGGCTTACAATTTCCATTATCGGAAACCAAATCAGATCCGAGGACTGGTTTGGCATGGTAGATCTAAATGTTGGGGCTGTCCACTCAGTTGCAGGGCAACCGATGTTGTTCTTGCAGCGGGGCCCGGAAACGATGTGTAGTGCCCGCCGTCTATGACGCTTTGGGCCGCATCATTTTCCATTGAACGCACTCTGCGTCGTCTGTCCTCGAAAAATTAAAGACGAGCATCAGTTATGGTCACGAAAACCGTATCGACTACAGCCTGCCGGTCTTCCGCTTCAGGCAGTCGAGAAGGGTGCTCGGAAACCACCAGAGACCAGTCTCGAGGGGCTGGATCGGATGTGGTTCTTGCAGCGGGGCCCGGAAACGATGTGTATTGCCCGCCGTCTATGACGCTTCGGGCCGCATCATTTTCCAGCGAACGCACTATGCGTCGTTTTTCCTTAAAAAAAAAAAAAAAAAACGAGCATCGGTTATGGTTACGAAAACCGTATCGACTACAGCCTGCCGGTCTTCCGCTTCAGGCAGTCGAGAAGGGTGCTCGGAAACCACCGGAGACCAGTCTCACGAGGCTGGATCGGATGTGGTTCTTGAAGCGGGGTCCGGAAACGATGTGTATTGCCCGCCGTCTATGACGCTTCGGGCCGCATCATTTTCCAGCGAACGCACTATGCGGAGTTTTTCCTCAAAAAAAAAAAAAAAAAAAAAAAACGAGCATCGGTTATGGTTACGAAAACCGTATCGACTACAGCCTGCCGGTCTTCCGCTTCAGGCAGTCGAGAAGGGTGCTCGGAAACCACCAGAGGCCAGTCTCGAGAGGCTGGTTCTCTTAGATCGGGTTCTTCCGTTCGGCCTAGCACTCTCTCCCCGCATGTTCATGTGTAGGTTTATGGATGCGACTCTGGCTCCACTGAGGCTTCAGGGCATCCGTACACTGAATTACTTCGACGACTGGCTCTTATTGGCCCAGTCTCGAGGAATGGCAGTTCGGCATTGAGATGTCGTCCTTGGTCAAGATTAGAATCGGGGGTTGAGACTCAACACTATGTGTTGGAACCAGCTCAGAAGACTGCTCTTCTGGGCATGAAATGGAATTCGGTTACAATGCAGGCACGTATGTCTCCCGCTCGTATCGAATCCATCCTGGCCATGGTGTCCGGGATAAAGCTAGGCCAGGCCATCACTGAAAAGCAGTTTCAAAACTGCTGGGCCTCATGATAGCGGCATCCAACATTATACATTTGGGCCTTCTACACATGATGCCCCCTTCAGTAGTGGCTGAGAGCCAAGGGTTTTTTCCCTCAAGGGGAATCTGTTCCGTATAGTCAGAGTTACGCGCAGATGCCTTCGTTCTCTGGTAATTTGGAAGAAACCTTGGTTCCTATCCCACAGGCCAGTGCTGGGAGCGTCATGTCGTCGGAAAACCGTTTCGACAGTCGCCTCCCTCACTGGTTGGGGCGCGGTCATGGACGGCCGCTTTGCCAGGGGTCTGTGGCAGGACCATCATCATTCTTGGCACATAAACTGTCTAGAGATGATGGCTGTGTTCAGGGCTTTGAGGAGCTTCCTCCCAGACATTAATGGTTACCATGTCTTAGTACGATCAGACAATACGTCTGTGGTAGCTTATCTGAACCAACAAGGGGGACTCAGATCGCGCCCTCTGTGCAGACTGGCGCATCAGATCATTCTTTGGTCCCAGGGGAAAATACTCTCTATCAGAGCAATGTATATTCCGGGGGTTCAGAATCAGGGAGCAGACATCCTGTCGAGGCAGGGGCTGAGGCCCGGGGAATTTAGACTTCATCCAGATGTGGTGAAGTCAGTATGGGAGAGGTTTGGACCATTGGAAGTGGATCTGTTTGCGTCTCGAGAGACGTCCCACTGTCCACTTTGGTTCTCCCTCTCACATCCAGCCCCACTGGGGTTGGATGCCATGGTACAGGCCTGGCCGAGGCTTCGCCTGTACGCATTTCCCCCGATCGCTCTGCTTCCGGGAGTCCTGGAGAGGGTCCGTCAAGAGGGCATCAGCCTACTTCTGGTTGCCCCAATGTGGCCGACCCGAGTATGGTTTTCAGACATAATATCACTCCTGATAGCTCCGCCATGGCAGATTCCTCTGAGGAGGGATCTGTTGTCTCAGGTGGAGGGCACAGTCTTCCACCCTCACCCAGAGCTGTGGAAGCTGTGGGTCTGGCCTCTGAGGGGGTTCAGTACCTAGATGCTGGTCTATCAGCTGGAGTGGTTGAAACCATACTTAGCTCTAGGGCTCCGTCTACTAGGAGATTATATGGCCTCAAGTGGAATGTCTTTTCCACTTGATGTAGAGAACAGGAGTTAGATCCAGTTAACTGCCCAGTGGCTTCAGTTCTGGAGTTTCTTCAAAATCGTTTTTCTGCGGGTCTCTCCCCTTCCACACTTAACATGCTATCTGTTTCTGATGCAGAAAAGTTAGTTCATGCATTCATGACCTCGAGACTAGATTACTGTAATGCTTTATTAGCTGGTTGTCCTGCATCCTCAATAAACAAGCTACAGTTAGTGCAAAATGCAGCCGCTAGAGTTCTTACTAGATCAAGAAAATATGATCATATAACACCGATTTTATCATCTCTGCACTGGTTACCTATTAAGTTCCGTATCAATTACAAAGTACTACTACTGACCTATAAAGCCCTTAATGGTTTAGCTCCTATGTACTTAACGGACCTTCTTTCGCCCTACAATCCACCGCGTTCTCTAAGATCACTAAATTCAAGGCTTCTGGTCATTCCTAGGATATCGAAGTCCACGAAAGGAGGGAGGGCATTCTCGCATTTAGCTCCAAACCTCTGGAATAGCCTTCCCGATACGGTCCGATGCTCTGACTCGCTGATACAGTTTAAAACTAGACTAAAGACGTGTCTCTTTAGTCAAGCATTCACATAATGCTTACCTTTTAGTCCTCTGCTATGCCATACGGAACCGTTTGCCACTGAAACTGCTTAACGCACCAGTGGGGCTCGACAGCCTTATAGACAAACGGGTCGGTCCGTATGGTTGCGGTTGGGTTGCGGAGAGTTTGGGTTGCGGAGAGTTGTGAGATTATGGTTTTCTAACACCTACTCCCGTGTAATGGAAATCATTATGAACATCAGCTATGCTAATTATTTCCCATCTGCCTTTCTGCTGTTATCTCGGGACGCTTGTCCCGAGAAAAATGGCGTTCGTAGGCTCCAGTTTTGGTATCCTGCCTCTCACGGGGATTTCGGATGCCTCAACGCCTGTGATGAGAAGACCAACGCCTGTGAAGAGACGACTCAACGCCTGCGAAGAGACGACTCAACGCCGGCGATATGTTATCCCCTAAATATTACATGATTAACTAAATGTATTTTTTCCAGGTACTCTCTGATATGCACTTACTGTAAAGCTTCTTTAAAACCCTATGATTGTTAGCCAGAGGAGAACTGGCCCCTGACTAGCCTGGGTTCTCCCAAGGTTTTTTTCTCCATCCAATCTGATGGAGTTTTGGTTCCTTGCCACTGTCGCCTTGCTTTTGGCTTGCTTAGTTGGGGATATTTAATATTCAACAATATTATTGAACTGTGTTGTACTACTTTCATGTTATCACTGTGAAGCTGCTTTGATGCAATCTGTATTGTGAAAAGCGCTATATAAATAAATGTGACTTGACTTGACTTGACTTAAGGTGTACGTGGCTGCCATTGCGGCTTTCCATGCGCCTTTGAGTGATGGGCCTCTGGGGAGGCACCAGTTGGTCATTCGTTTTCTCCGTGGTACTCGGAGGATGAGACCGGCAACCAGGTCCAGGGTTCCTGCCTGGGACCTGGCAATAGTTTTTGCACCCGAGTCCGGGCTACGTGCCTAAAGTATCGAATACGGCTCGGTCTACAGTTCTTCAGGCATTCCATCCTCCACCTCATGTGTCGGCAGAAGAAGAGAAGCTTAATTTGCTCTGCCCCGTCAGAGCTTTGAGCGTGTACCTTGAGAGGTCCTCTTCTTGGAGAAGGTCGGACCAATTATTAGTATGTTTTGGGTCACCTAAGAAGGGGCTCCCGGCATCCAAGCAAACTATTAGTTTTTGGATTGTTCAGGCTATTACTGAGGCTTACAAGGTGCGCGATTTGCCTTCACCTTTAGCCGTGAGGGCTCACTCAACTAGAAGCATGGCTTCTTCTAGGGCCCTTCTTTCGGGAGTTCCTCTTCAGGAGATCTGTGACGCAGCCGGTTGGGCTACTCCACATACTTTTATTAGGTTCCACAGTCTCCACCTTCCTAGTACGCCTGGCACACACGTGCTCAGTCCTTGCTGAGTGCCTAAACAGTTTCACTCCGGGACAGGCCTATTCGGTGCGTGGCCTAGTGGGCACTCGTTCCCCAAAGTGTCGATTCTCGACGCAGTGTAGAGTTCCCTCGAAAGGGAACGTCTCGGGTTATGACTATAACCCTTGTTCCCTGAGAAGGGAACGAGACACTGCGTCGTTCTGCCATGCCCCTTGAGGCCTTGGAGCGTCTTGCTTCATCGCGAGGCTAGTGTGTGTGTTGTGACAGTGTCACTTTTATACTTCCGGGTATGCCGTCACATGTTACGTCACGACGCAACACCAATCAGGATTGGATTAGTTTCATTCATACTTCAGAGGCGCACGCTTAGGGAGCGTCCCCAAAGTGTCGATTCTCGACGCAGTGTCTCGTTCCCTTCTCAGGGAACAAGGGTTATAGTCATAACCCGAGACGTTTTCCCAGATACCACAAAATTGCGCAGCCTCTGATTGTAAAAAAACCAAACAAAAAAAAAACATTGAGATTTTATTTCCAGTGGAATTGGGAAAACCCTTCACAGGTGAGAATGTGTTGGTTTAATTTTATATGTATTGCCTCAATATTACATACTTTTAAAGTATGGAATCTTTTTAATGTGCTAGCTAACACCTTAATCTCATCTAACATTAATGATGAACTAAATCCTATGAAAATCATCTGCTGAAGTCTTTTGCCGATATAGATATTCATACATGTGTATATGTTGCAGATGCACAGTAACTTATTTCAGAGGCTTATGTACAGTGGCCCATAGAAACAGCTGCTAATGAGGCATCTATGCAAGTATGTATATACATTTATGTGGACACTCGAAAACCATACAGCATCATCATGCACTCATTCAGAATGACAAATGTACCTGTTTATAATTTTTACTTTGACATTTCCAGTGTAGAGAGCCTTAAACACTAGTGGTGCAATAAAAAAAATGTGCACGGTGCAGATACGTTGAATGGGTTTTATTATCAAGTCAAGTCAAGTCACCTTTATTTATATAGCGCTTTTTACAATACAGATTGTATCAAAGCGCTTCACAGTGATAACATGAAAACAATATAACAAAGTTTGTTTCTAAAAGAAAATTGCGTCAACGTCCACCTTAAGTAAGGCAGATCAATAATATTATTGAATATTAAATGTCCCCAACTAAGCAAGCCAAAAGCCAAGGCAACAGTGGCAAGGAACCCAAACTCCATCAGGTGACAGAATGGAGAAAAAAACCTTGGGAGACACCAGACTCAGTCGGGGGGCCAGTTCTCCTCTGGCCAACGAAGGAACAGTGCATGATTCGGGCAGCATTACAAGTCAGATTGGATCGGACGAAGAGCATGTGAAGGGCAGACCAAAGGCAGGAGGGACCAGGGCGGAGCAGGCTGTGCAGGCGGCCAAGGCAGAGACGACGAAGGGAGGAGCCATGGTGGAGGCATGGTTGACGACTCCAGGGGGCTGACTGACGGGGGCAGAGCAGGTGGGAGAGGAGACCAGGGTGGAGCCAGAGAGTCGACGAGCCCAGGCGACGCAGAGGATCTGGCGGGACATCCTTCGGATGAGACGTTAAACCGAGGTCCTGACTCTCTGTTGTCATTAAAAATCCCAGGATGTCTTTCGAAAGAGTAGGGGTATAACCCCGGCATCCTGGCCAAATTTGCCCAGTGGCCTCTGTCCATCATGGCCTCCGAATAATCCCCATATATATATATATACACCGATTGGCTTCATCACTCTGTCTCCTCTCCACCAGTAAGCTGGTGTGTGGTGAGCGTTCTGGCGCACTATGGCTGCCGTCGCATCATCCAAGTGGATGCTGCACATTGGTGGTGGTTGAGGAGATTCCCCCTTCCATGTGAAGCGCTTTGAGTGCCTAGAAAGGCGCTATATAAATGTAATGAATTATTATTATTATTATTATTATTATTATTATTATTATTATTATTACATAGTGAAGCCGGTGGCTCTGGCGACGGAGGTGCAGGCGGGGACACAGAAGGGCACGGTGGAGACAGAGGGAGTGAGGACCAGGAGGAACTGAAGGGAGTGAGGAGTCCAACGGAGCCGGGGGGATGAGGCATAGCCAGAGGAGTGCAGTCCAGAGGTGAGGGAAGGTCGACGAGCGACCCAGGTGGATCCGGGGGGACGAGGGAGCCTGGCGAAACTGGTGAACTGATGGGCCACGGTGGAGCTGAGGGAGGTAGGAGCCAAGGTTGAGCTGATGGATCGACGGGCCGAGGTAGAGTCCTCGTCGCGGAGGTCGGAGGCGGAGACTCAGGCTCGGCAGGGCTGACGTGAAGCACAGGCTCTGGCTCGGCGGGCATGACGAGAACAGGCTTGGGGGGGGCGAGACTCTGGACGGGCGGTCTCGGCGAGACGAGACTCTGGACGGGCAGTCTCGGCGGGACGAGACTCTGGACAGGCGGTCTCGGCGGAAATGGACCGTTAGGGTCTCGTCGTCTATGGAGAGGGTGGCGGCAAGACACAAAGTTCTTTACAAAATAAAGAAGGTTAGGGCTCTCCTGAGCCAGGAAGATTATTTTTGCCCTATGGTCCATATTGGGTGGTCTGTTCTTCTGTCAGGGTGCAGTGCAGGCAGAAGAAAACAAGGGAGAATAAAAGTTCCAATGCAAACTTTTACTAACAATATAATATAAACAGGTACAGACAGGCCAGCCCGATCTCATGAAAGTGCGTATCTATACCACGAATGTCATTTCTCGTGCCATTTATACGCCAAAAATGTTTTTTGCGTCTATATGATACGCAGTTTTCGCGTGCATATGATACGCACTTTATGGCGTGTAATACGCACGCACTCCCCAGCCCCCCTCCCCCCTAAACCTACCCAAGGGGTTTTCAGTGCGTAGCATATGCACGCAAAAACCATTTTTGCCGTATAAATGGCACGAGAAATGACATTCGTGGGATAGATACGCACTTTCATGAGACTGTGTTGGACAGGCAGAAGTTTCACTCACACTAAGTATGACGGAAAACGGACCAAGACTGACTGAACAGAAGGGAACAAAATACAAACACAGATGAACATTGATTGACAGAACACAGATGAAACAGATGATGATAATAACTAAACACAGGCGATGCAGATTAACTAAATGACAGTAACCATGGAAACAGATGAGTGGCGGGAAAACAGAACAACGGAAGACATGTGACTAGTGACAACAAGACTCAGACAGAAACACAACTGTGACATTAACATAATGGGTCTCAAAGAAGCCATTTTTGAATCATCTGTCTGCTATGTCCATTCTGTAAGTTGGTGTCCTTACTTTCAGAGCATCAGTGGGGAGCTTCTGTGAAAGTAAAGAAATGTTTTGATGGCTGGATCAAAAGTCCAATTTATTTACAACACCAGAAACAATGTTTAGTTTTTCCAGTTGATTTGTTTTCATATGCTCAGGAGTAATGTGTCACCCTGAGTCTTAACTTGTTGCCCCAAGTATGTCACCTCAGGTAATGAACCTTTTTCAAATTCTGTTATGCCAATTAGGAGGTTTTTCAAAACTGCTTTTGCTGTTGAGGTGGCAATGAAAATATCATTCACATATTGCATAAAAGCTAATTAGAGAACATATAAAGATTTATGCCCAGAACTGAGAGAAGAAATGGCCACTGGGGTTTATTTATTTCATTATTTTTGAGTGCTACTTTGCTATAGGTTTTGTTTTCACAGCACACCACAGTTCAAGTCAAAATGTGAGCATCATTAGCCAGCAGTGCCAGTGGGTGCCTAGCTACGTTAGCAAGTATTGCTAATAAACTAGAGTATGGTGTGCATGGCTAATAAACAATAATTTAATCACAACATAACAATGACGCGTACTCTAGTAAAGCACAATGAGAAGTAAAGGCCGAAGGGAAAGGCATATTGTGTATTGAAAAGAAGATAAAAAAAAAAAGCATTACAAATAAAACAAATAGGTATGAAACTTGTAATACTCCATGGCCATGTTTTGCGGTTCACAGACAACATTAATGTGACCTTTTTATTACAAGAGAAACTCACCAAGAGTTTGGACCACAAGGCTTAAGTTGCGGTCACTTTAGAGCAGGGGTTCTCTAATCTTGACACTCGAGATCCACTTTCCTGCAGAGTTTGGCTCCAACCCTGATCAAACACACATGCACAAGCTAATCAAGGTGTTCAGGATTACTAGAAAGTTACAGGCAGGTGAGTTTGATCGAGGTTGGAGCTAAACTCTGCAGGAAAATAGACATCGAGTTGAAAACTCCTGCTTTAAAGAAACTTCAGCTAATTTTTGTGGCAAAGTAAGTCCATTGTCAAATCATTTACTTAGAGGTCACTTCAAAACCAAACAGCTGTATATTGGTGAATCCGGCAAATTTTAAAAATCCCACATCGCTAGATGGAGAGATGACTGCATTTCACCTGGAATGTTGTCGTAAACCTTATTGAACCTTTGCTAGTTATGTCCAAGGAACTAAAACTTCTACTATACACTTAACATCACACATGCCCAAATTGTCTTGCTTGAACAGGAATGGGGCATGGAAATGTGATTGTATTTTTATCCACTGGGGGCACACTTGAGATCTAAGCACATCTACATAAGGAGGAAGTGCTCCAGTTTGAGTCAACTGAGTTGAAACCTCACAAGAGCTCTCCATTATTGAATTTGTGAAGGAAGACAATTTGAGACTACATTAATCTTTTCACAACTCTTGCTTTTCTTCAAATTTCAAGTCTAAAATTTAAAACTTTGGCAAGCCATTTTTTAAACTCTCTGCATATTCATTGGATGGTAAAGCATCAGAATAGAGCCTTTTAACATGTCTTCTCTTCTCCACTTCTCTTTTGTTCATTATACCAATTAGCTTGGTTGCTATCAAATCCAAATCCAAATTTTGTGGGATGAAAATATGAAAGACTGTTGTATTGGTGTGGAGTGAGGGAGTCATGTTAAACTGCTGTACAAATCTGCCTCTATCAGGAGTCTTTTTTTTTTTTTTTGCACATGTGCAGTGTGTTCTGCAATATTGCATTACTCACAAGGTTGTAGTTATCCCTGTATATTTTATATGGTCCCTTATATTGAATTATCAGGACCAGGAAATATGAGAGTTATTCAAAGCTCTTTTGTAACTACTTGTAATATGAAGTAAACCATGAGAGATGAAAAAGGGCAAAACATTTTTTTTCAAGAGAAGAATGTGATCTGCATGAATTAGCTCTTATAATCATTGCACTTTAGAGATTTGTGTGAGACACACTTGCTGTTTTGAATCCTAGAAGAGCACAGAATAATCTCAGGAAACAGAATGTAAAAATAGAATATTCTTGTATGGTTATAAAGAGTAATATATGATGAATTTATTTATTTTATTTTTGGATCTAACATTTCATCAAAATGTCATAACTGGATATTTTATGAAATATGTTCAAACAAAATGTAAAAAAAAAAATCTCTCTTGATGATGTATGCCGGAATTATCCAATCATTTACTCTGCTTAAACTCCACTCCTTTCTTATATTTGACTTCAAGCTCACATTTATTTTTGAGTGCAGATACCTCATCTCAAAATATAATTAACAACCAATGGATAGAACTAAGTCATCGTCACTTTTTCTTTTTCAATAATTTGTTACAGTACATCACAAAATGGAAGAAAAGATAAGTCGCTACTTCAGTTTCATCGCAATGCAGCCTGCTCAGGTTATCTGCATACACTTTACATTTTTAATTATGTTGTTTTATTTATTTCAATTACACGTATTTATTAAAAGTCAAATGTGCAAGAATTATCTTTTTTTCTGTGACACTGGACTTGCAAACTGAGATGTAATAAACCAACTATAACGCCACTAGAGGTGCTGGTCTCATTAATAATGTATAACTGAACATGGCAAACTTTTAGACTGTCCAAAAGAATAACTTAAAAGTGCAATGCAAATGATACAACACACAATAGAGAGTGCATGCAGACAGACTCTGAAAAAAAATTTGCTTTGAGAACAAACTACCTAAAAAAAAAATGAAAGTGTTGTTAATATTGAATAAAATCAGCATTTTAAATGCATAACACTTCCTTGTTTGCTAGACAGCAGGAACAGAGTCAGGTCTTCGGAGACAACAAACAAAGACATCCTTGGAGCAGAGAGAAAAGAACACGCTGAACACAGTCAAGGAAAAACATGAATAATTATTCAAGCCTAGTCATTCCGAATTACTAAAAAAGATCTGAACTTCTGTATTCTTTGCCATCTTTTTGTGAACAAAGACAAAATGGGCCTTAACATAAGCCAAGAGATAAATTGCTGTGGAGACATTGAACGTTATGCCAAATATTGTATGAACCATGGAAACATAAGTCTCCAGGCAACGGCAGTGTTAACTAAGCAATGTGGGATCTTCTCTCAAGGCACGACAGCTGGCTGTGGACCAAGTAATGCTTTCACACTGGCAGGGGTTGCCTTATCATCTTAATCTAGGATCAGTCTTCCATGCCCATATTTTAACTGGTCCCAAATCAGTTGGAAAGGTCTATCTCAACCATCATTAGCGATCCTTGCCTAATCCCGCTCCACCCCGTGAAGGAATCACCAATCTTTTCCCTATTGTGTGAATAATTCTCTTTCACTTTTTATTTTCCACATTCAGCAGAGCTGCAGCAAGACATCTTTTCACTAATGATAGAATGGATACAGGGAACATTTCATAGCTTTGGCCATACATTTAACAACAATTTTATTTTGTTTTGTGAAATATCTGCCACAAGCAGTCCATTGTTCATTCAACTTCTCTTCTGACCCCTAGTGAAAAAACAATATACTTTAAAAGAATGGTGCTACCTGAATGAATGATTTTGGACACTTAATTTCATGTTAATTGCATTAAATAACAATGTATTACAGTTTAAATTTATATTAAGAGCAAATAGCTCAAATTTTACAGTACTTTTGATCCACTTAATTAGGACTTAGGCATGGCAGTATGTACAATCATAATTACTGTACTTTGATTTTCTTCGAAAAATGATTAAAGTTTACTGCTGGATGTATCGAAAAGTATTTATGGTACAATAAAATATATACTTTAAGGTCATTTTTATTGAAACTTGCATGTCATGTTAAAATATCTTTAAAGGACAAGTTCGGTATTTTACACTTAAAGCCCTGTTTCAAGATCGTTTCTGATGAAATAGAACGGTTAAGATAAAAATTTGGACACATGCTGCTGTCCCGAGAAATTTCGGACACAAAACAATCCTCCCTAAAACGCATCAACGTTTTTGAACAACTCCATTTGACTTGACTTGGACAAAAACTATGATAAAACCTGTTGGAAAGCATCTTTTTCAGCGATTTTTGTGTGAGCATATCAGTGAACACCCCTGACCACTCGGTGAGTTTAACGTCTTTGTAAACTAAAGTTTAATGCGTTTTAGTAAGGATTGTTTCTGTGCACCTCTGCAACCATTGTAGAGGTGGGGGGATGCAACCACAGAAACTGAAATTTCTCGGGACAGCAGCATGTGTCCAAATTTTAATCTTAACCGTTCTATTTCATCAGAAACGATCTTGAAACAGGGCTTTAAGTGTAAAATACCGAACTTGTCCTTTAAATGTAATATCAAATAATAAACAACAGTTAAAAATTGAATCGACAGGCCGAGTAGTATTAAAAGTATAAATTACATGTGTAACATGTACCTCAGTGAGCTTTCACACTTGGTTCAATCGCTTGGTCCAAACCAGAGTTCCATTGCCTCTCTCGGGTGTACACCTGAGATTGTAAAAAAGCGTTCACATCATTCAAAAGTGCTGGTGGGTGTTTACACTTGTTGATCAGGTCTCTTGTACAGTGGGCGTGAGAACTCAATGCGCTGCAACTGAAGAAAACACGTGCAAATAGAAAAAAAAAAAACACCAGCAAATTAAGAAAACATCTTCCTCAGTTTGACAACACGTGCTGCAAATACTCACAATGTAACCAAATACAGAAAACCACTACAAATAGCACAGAAATGTATCAAGGAGACCCCAACAAGTGACAAACCTGGTCGGGAGTGCTTATGGCCCAATGTCTACTTGTCAGTGGTGTTGTTTATGTCCTGAAATGTGAGGGGTTTTTTTTGTGTTTATTTTAACATCATGATAATATGTGTGTTGTGGATATTTGCAGCATTTCCGGAATCGGTGTGACATGGCCTTTACTTTTAAAAGTGTAAATCAGCTATTTCATCAGGATCCAACTGTTGTATCCTTAATTTCATAGGAAACAAATTATTTATTTGAAGGAGCCTTCAAATTGGGAAAACCTTGCGTTGCGGCCTTTGAATAACCCCTTATGAGTCTCTGAAAACCCTGAACCCTGTCACAGCAAAGATCTAAAAACTCTCTTGTGTGGTCCTCAAGGGAACGGTCCTCTTGCTCAAGGAGGAAGAGGCAAACAGATGGTAAGTCCATCGCTTTTAATCCTTGTAGGTCGGATCTTCTGTTACACTGTGGTTACAAGCACGACAAAGGAGATTTAATTATACAGTCTTTAATAACAGTCCAAAATAAAATGAGATCACAGGAATACATGTAGGAGTAACACAAACCACATAATATATAAACAAGAACCAACAGACCATTACTGTAAACTCAGTTCTTTATAAACACAAGGCAAACAGAAACTAAAAAAGACAGGTGAAAGTAATAGGTAACTATGGAATCTGAAACTAAACAGAGCCGGGAAACAGGAACTAAAGGAAACTTGGCAGAATGTCAAAATAAAAGACAACTAATCCAAACATAACCTTTACTTAATGGTTCAGATTTAGAGAAATGTCCACCGTCAATAAGGACAGAGAGTGAATAAGCCTTAAATTGTACTTTAGCTTGAAGTGCTTTCCTGTGTGGTGGCAGCTGAACTCATAAGCCAGGATTTAAACACAAGATTTATTGAAACATTGTAAAAAAAAAAAAAAAAGAAGAAATATGCATTTGTCTCAGTTGGAAACAAACCAATGAACTAGAAAACCCGTTATGTTCCCTAAAATTTCGAGCTTCTGTAAAAATGACAGTATATATATATATATAGTACATATAATTGAGCAATGACTCACTAAAATCTCTTTCAACAAGCACATACAAAGATAAACTGGCTTAAATTACCCTAAATGGATTAAGCTGCTGAATATAGAAACTTAATTTAATGATGGTTCTCCAAGTGGCTTCTAATGCAGTAAAATTACAGCAGCAGTATAACTCAGTCGCAGCCTGCCAGAAAACACAAAGCTACAGCTTTTTGTTCCCTCTGGTTAAGACAATTTATGATTTAAAGGGAGAACAAAAATGGTTTGGGATTTTGTGTCTTGTTTGATTGATTATTTGCAATTTATTTAATGTTGAACATTGTAGACATGAATTTAACAGAATTAGCTTTTTATTTACTAGTCTTTATTGAGACTCCCTCTCTCTCTCTCAATACTCTTTAATGGAGGATTAATCTACAGCACTTTATTTGATGAGTGATTTTTTCCCCCATTCTGGAAAGCCTTGAACAATTAGTAGTCTCACTAAACATTTCTCAAAAAGTGCTGAAGTGATTGAACACAATCACTCCTTCCCCATTCATTTAGCAGAGCGAGTGATTTTTCATTGGCTAATGGGAAACATTTATTGACTGGTTGACCTAGTTTAAGCTCCCTCAAAGATTCCAAACCATCAGATAACTGGCTTCTATTTGATATAAAAGGGAAGTATTTAACTCTACAAACCTTTAGTGTCTTTATATGTTACGTTTAGTGTAAGATAATGTTTGTACCTTGAATCATTGGTAATTCGGCAAATTTGCTGCATCACCCCCCACCACGATCATGGTGCTTTGAACTCGCACTGAGTCTGTGAACATCAAACACAATGAGTCAGTGACAGTGGGACAGACGTTGTGTCCTTGTGTCCCAAAGATCGCACTGCATCTGTGCAGGTTAATAGGTTAATTGATCACTGATGGGACTTCATTCATCACCCATACTGTACCTGGGGGGAAAAAAGGACCTTGGTGATGAGAACTCCATTTTATTTGCATGCCTCATTTTGTGGAATAAAGAAGTTGTTTTCATTATTCCATTTATATTTATAAAACTTACAGGGGTGATCCACTGAGAAATCTGAATTATATTCCAGGTTTTTTTTTTTCCTTTTGAGTTGAGAAGAACATTTTCAAAAAGAGCAGACAGCCATTTGAAAACACTCATACACAAATATATAAGAAATGCTCAAAGGAAAACACAACATTTATCAGTGAGATACTTATTCGAACCAAAGATAACTGTAGGGCCTGTGTTATCTTAGTAAATAGAGGATATGTGCCACGTGTTGATACGTGTTGGGGAGGGAGTATTTATTCGCGTTCTACGCCGTACCAAAGAAATATTCTGGCCACACTTACAGTACATCAATGTCTCAGCGTATGGCCTTGATTCATTCTCACAGCACTGAATTCTGGCATGGATCTATATATTTCATCCATGTGTTCAGCACAGTCTATGAAATTGAGAATATAAATTGTGTAATTATAAAGTAAAGCCCTATTTAAAGTGCTTAGTTTTATATGTGGAGGTGGGGTAATATAATGAATAACAAACCTTCTCTGTGATTTTAATCACCTTCTGAATTGAGCATTCCAGATTATTTTATGCACTGCATGTGCCAGCAGAGATTCTGTAATGTCCTGAAGTATGAACAAAGGTAAAATCAATCCTATTTGAATTTTAGTAAAAGTCTGTGAATCTTCATCAAATGGGATAGTTCTCCCAAAAATCATCATTCACTCGCCCACATGCTTTTCCAAACCCTTATGGTTCTAAATATTTCACTTTACATATTTTGAGAAATGTCTCAGTGTTTTATTTATTTATTGATAAATGGAACTCTGTGGTTACCAACATTCTTCAAAACTGCAACTGTAGATGTTGACCAATGAGAAGACACTTGTTTCCATGTGTTCATGGTCAGTTCTTGATCCTTTTTTAGTGGCTGAATCATAGAGGTGTTATGTTCTGTTTCCCTGTTGCTGTATGTACTTTTGTTATTTGTATTAATAAAGTTTGTGCTGTATTTGGATCCTGCTCTCCCTCACTCCTGAGTCACAAATGTTACAGTCTTTCCTCTTTCAGGCCAGCCAGATGTGTGCAGCCTTGGCCTGTTGTTATTACTCCCCCATCTGAGCTGTTTTGTAAGGTAGGAGAGAAAAATGGCACTTGTTGTATTTTGGGTGTGATTCTCAGTTGCTTATTCACAAGGGTTTCTAAGAGGATTCACTCATAAACAGTAAGGCTGACTATTTGTCCTATGAATGTGGCTCTAAAGAGACTTACTGTCAGCGAGTGCTTGCAGCCGACTTTCCTGCTGCTAGTTGGCACTGAATTCTCAATAATTCACTTTTCAGATGACAGAAGACATAAGATACATATTCAAGTAAAAGACAATGTACTCTACAGAATCATTGCAGTCATAATGATTTATAAGCAAAAGAACATGATGTAGCAAAACACACTGGAACAAATCAGCTTTTTGCCATTTTATTTAATATCTGGTGGGGTTGCAGTTTTCATTATTATCTTAATATAAATTATGTTTGCAAGAAATACATATACTTCTGTTTTGTAATGAGGAGCACTAGACTGTAGCTTGATTAGAACATGAGAGATAAGTTAATTTGTTATATACAGAAAAATCTCACTGATTAAACAACTATTGGAATCTTGTCTACAAGACAATGTGTGGTCATCAGGTTGGAAACTCATAGAGGCTCAAGGTCACTTCAAGTTGTCGGGAATGGAAGGAAATAAACCGGCCTGTAATTTTGCACTAGTGTGGGTTAAGTATAGGTTTTTCAACCGGCTTGAACGTGGGGAAGAAAAACATAGTGAGGAGTGATGTGTTGATTATGTCTGTCAGTGCAGGTAGGAGTGTAGAAGGGATGAGTTGTAGAAGATGGGAGGCAATAAGGTCAACAGGGCAAGTGGTAGGTTGGTTGGATTGGAGAAGCTTAAAGATATGTGAGAGGAGGAAAAAGACAGCAAAGACTTGCATGGGTCAATGATATATGTATGTTAATTAATCATGACAACTCTTGGAATAGTTATAGCATGTTATGAATATGATGATGGTAATGCAAAAGTTCTGCTTTGCACATTTTGCATGTCTCCCTTATTTAGCACACCTGGTTCAGAGCATCAGCTTGTTAGGAAAGAGCTACATAAACAGAACTGAGTGAGTCAGAACAAGGAGACATGCAAAATGTGCAGAGTGGTGGGTCCCCAGGAGTTGAGAAGCACTACATTAACCTCAACATTACATGCTAGAACTGACATGATTGAAACACATCATTGACTTATGTATGTTTCTGCTCTCTTCACATGGATACTGATATCTTTACACTTTTCCAGTTCAACCAACCCTCTTGCCCTTATTTCCTCCCTGGTTTTGGTGGACTAGCTACGCATGCTGCTGCAGATCGAATATGGAATTGCTACTGCCAATACATTCTCAGACAGTCTGCTGTGAACAAGTTAGACATGCTGCTGCTGCATATATAGGCATCATGAAATCCCATAGCAGAGTTATGCAAGTGGAGCTGGGGAGGTGGATGGTTTCAGAGGAACACTGGTAGCAAGCTACTATACAGAGCACACTGAACCAGGCTATTTAAATGTTAAGCAAGCAACCCCTGTCAGGGTTCTGTCACTTCGGTCTAGTTTATTCTTGGTTTTGTGATGAAGCTCTGACACTCCCGTATTGTCTTGTCTTTGTGTGAGCGCGCGGTTTCGAGCGTTCCTCAAGCCGTGCACTCTTCTGTCAACGTGAGTTGTCTTGTATGTGGGGCGTGGTGTTCGGATCTCGGCACTTCGGTCTAGTTTGGTTTTGGTTTTGTGTTGGGATTCTGACATTCATGCTCCGTGTGTTTGTCGTCTGTTGTGAGTGCACGGAATGAGTATTTGCTCGTTCTCGAGCGCTCTGTCTTGTTGTGTGAGCGTGCAGTTTTGAGTTTGCTCTTCTGTCCGCGTGTTTTGTCTTGTGCTGTGTCCCAGCAAACACGTGTATGTGGGGCCCACATGGGTTACACATGGGCTACGTGGGTACAGAGTGGGCATGGGCTCAAAATGGGCATCTTATCTGGGGCCCACTTGGGTCAACTAAGTAGGTCCAACATGGGCAAACCCAGGTGGGCTCCCCATATGGGACCTAGTTGGTTCACTAATGGGAAATTGAGTACATGGGTTGAAAATGGGCTACAAGGGGACTAATTCAGTTTACCAAGACAAGTGCAAAAAGTCAATCCCAAAGATTGATTACACTGCACCTTTGAAAAAAAATTTATTGTTATTTTGACACTTTAACATGTGACTTTAATCTATTAAAAATCTATAAATGCCAACACAATTGCAATTGTACCCAATTTTTGCAAATTAAAAGGACCAAGAAACTTCGGATACAGAGAAAAAAAGAAAAGAAAAAAAAAAAGACTTGAAAGTGTACAAATCTTTGGCAGGATGGATCTCGCGAGATTTCATTCAGCAATTCCCATCCCCCACTCCACGCCCTGAACCGCGCGGGCGCCATTGCACTCTCACTCATTCTGCTGTTGATTCTTGCTGTATTCAAGGTAAGAACTACAATCTTTTAAAAACTGAAATGTTAATTAAAATACATTGTTTTCAAAACATAATGTTAACCAAAAGCTTATTGTCACGTTAGAATTTCAGTTAGAATTTCGAGTTCCCTCAGATCGCGCCATTTTCCCTTATTTCTGGCGCTCTGCACGCTATTATAGCAAGTAATATTCTTAGTTTCTTATAATTGTTAAAGGTCAACTCTCCCAAAAAATGCAACCTATGGCCTTTTTGTGAATCTACCCGAGGCAAACATTTGTTTAAAAGCATAATTATGATGGAAACGCCAGTATTAAGATTGACCGTATTTTAGCTGTTGTTGTTTCCGGCCGCCGGTTTCTTGTCAGTCAAAAATAGTCGAAAAAATACTATTTGAACTGCGTATTATTACAAGTTGATTGGAGTTGAGACTCCAGCTTAAAAATTGTACCACTGTTTTACAATATAAATCCCACAATGGCAGCAGTTTCTTAATTTTTATAAGATGTGCACATTAAACACCCAAAATGAAAGCAGGACTTATTAATATTTCGAATTTAATTAACGTTACCCGACAAGCCTGTTTAATCTGTCTGCTACCGTCTATATTGTGATCACAGAACAGCGTCATACAGCGATCATTTTAGCTTTTATTCTAAAAGTGTGCACATTCAATAAAATATTTAGGCTACATTCTTGATGTTTAATTTTAAATAAATCTTAAATAAATGTCAATTTTGTCACAGAACAACTAGTTTTCACTGAATTATGAGATCTGAGAAGCTTTAACACCATCTCGGCAACCCTTTGGATTCCTGTGCTATTTTTTCCTTTCTTTATTTAGTGCTAATTCAAAAACAACTGCACAAAAGATACCCAATATAGTTACACTTTAGAATACTGTTTCAAATAATTAGTAATTCCTTTTGATGGATTTGGTAACAAACATGTACAGTATTTTAAACGTTTACAGGGGTAAGTCGTGATTTTATTGCCTTCTGAATCCATAATGTCAGTGTATTGTATTGCATGTATTGTGTATCTATCTAGTGTATGACTCGATACACAATACACACAATAGATTACTACTTCTGATGTAAAATAGCCATCGATTAACCTATGGCTGCACGATTTGGGAGGAAATGTAATTGCGATTATTCAGGTTAATTTTTTGTGTTGTCTCCCCCATAATGATAATGTTGTTTTCCCTAGAATGTCAAGGTGGAGATAACTGCTTTGCTGCAAGGGCTCAAATATGGAATTTAATCTCACTCTAATGCTCTTTTATGTATTTTTCAGGAGGCTTGAAAAAAAATGCCCTTACAAACCAAATTGCCAGAAGAGACGCAGAAAAAGCAGTGTCAAAGTGGCTAATCGGTGCCAGGGACAGGGGAAGAAAGCATACTGCGAGGGCACATGGTGGAGAGCAAGATGGGTAAAAGTCTTAAGATATGCTTGTTTTTATATGGAAATACAAACTTTAAAAAGACAAGAATGATTGTAGCCAAAAGATATTGAATCAGGGGTTTTCAAACTTGTCCTGGGAACCCTCAGCACTGCACACCCACTTCAGATCTAGCTGTTTCTACTAATGAGCTAATGTGATGAATCAGGTGTATTAGATGTGGGAGACATACAAAGTCTGCATCCGAAAATTTAGGCAGCTGACTCATTGCCTTGCTGCCTTATCAGGCAATGTCTTAGCAGGCAGCGTTTACACACTAAGGTGCCTCACAAAACTGATTTTAGACAGACTTATGAGGCAGCATAATGGTTTAACAACAAAGTGAACATTTAATGACTTGAATATTGAAATTACTTCAAAAGAGGTAAAAATGGGTCAAAATGTACATTTTGTGCATTCAATATGTGCAGATGGTGTTCCAGGACAGGTTTGCAAACCCCCTTATCTTGATAAACTTGATGTGGGGCACCAAAACGCTAACCTGACACATCTGTTTGAACTGTGAAAAGGAATTTAAAAAAGGGGCATAATGGTTGATTCATTCATTTATTTTCTCTTTTCAAAGGACCGTTGGGAGAGCGACGACAGAGGAGTGAGAAGCTATTTTGGAAATTGTCAGGAGCTTTAACTTTTTTTATAGTTAACATTTTGATACTTGTGTTTTATAAAGTTGTAAATGTGCAATGTTCTAATAGTCATGTTAAAATTGTTATTATAACTTGCTTAATAAAGTAAAGCATGAACTACTGCTTCTGTTCATTGAATACCTTTAACATTTTAGTGTAGTTTAGTGGGTTACATGTAATGTTTGTATTTAGGGGTTTACTGTAAAATAAGGTAACCCAAACAAACAAATATAGTAGCCCATATATATACCTGTTGTGGCCCATAAGAGCCCTAGATAAGACCTATCTGGGTCCCATCATCAACCCATGTGGGCAGACTCCTGTAGGCCCTAAATGGGAGCTACCTAGGTTACCCATATGGGCCCGATATGGAGCCCATCAAAATCCCATCATCAACCCATCTGGGCTAACCCATGTGGGGCCTCCATGGAAACTGAGGACAAAATTACCTGGGTCCCAGTTGGGTAGCCCAGGTGGGCCCCAGATATCAGCCCAAGTACAACCCCTTTGGGCCCCACATGGGTGTGTTGGCTGGGGTAGTACTCGGCTGGTGTTTTTCACTAACTGCGGGCTTTCATGTCATGTTTTGTGTGAACACGTGGCTTATGAGTTCTCATTAGCTACGTGTTCATGTCTTGTTTTGTGTGAGCACGTGGCTTGTCAAGTATGTTTCCTTGTGCCATGTGCTCTCATGTGTATTGTCTAGCCCCGCCCAGAGCCATAGAGAGAAAGAGTTGCGACACTCTTTGATGTCGCCGCGACGGCTGTCACGTGGTTCATGTAAGCCCCAATAGTTCCAAAACGTACGCGGGCTGTCATGTTCTTCTATGGACAGACAGCAGCGATTGCATCATTAAACGGTAAATATAAAATAAAACACACACCCAAGTACTTTTTAAGCTGTTATTGCGTTTTGTTAATGTCAGTTTTGCATTTGGAGAGGCAGGGTGACAACTTAGATAAATTTTAGGCTATATTTTTGGAGGGAAAAGCTTAGTGTTCATGTTCGCATGGGTAGTACGTTACCACTGGCTTTAGCGGCTCTAACTTAACTTTTCCATGTCATTCATCTGATGATGGACGTCTCATGATATTTATTTTAGCACAACTGGGCTGTATCAGGCTATTGATTCCCGTGATCTTGCTTATAAATTCCGATTTAGCCATTAGCCTACCTTCGTGATCACGCAAAGAGGTCTGCAGTCCGTTCAGAACTCCAACCAACATAATATATAAATAATTACGCTGTGCATGTACAAATGAATGATTTAGGAGGGAAATAGACTGCTCCCATATCGTAGAAAGCAACGACTATATACAGCAATGTTCGGTAAATATTCAACCGAAAAATATTCTTCATAAAATTAAACCGGAGAGATAGTTAATGAGTGAATTAACTATGTTCCTAAATACATATAAGCACATGCATAGCCCTAACCCATTTAAATAAATGAATTGTGTGTGTGTATGTATATTATATATAGGCTATATATATATATATATATATACATATAAAATATTATTAAAAATATTATATATTATATACATCAGGTTACCAGTTAGCTAACGTTAGTGAAGTGTTGGTCACGTAAGCTATCGCTGCAATTAACCTATTATCTTCCAATAAACATTTACTAAAACTGGCTACATAAAATATAACTACAGACTAGATTCACGAGAGGTCGGCTAATGTGTGTAAAAGTAAAAAAATACAGTAATTTCATTAATTTACCAGCGAGCGTACTTCTGAAGCACTGAAAATGAATGGGGTTCAATGGAGAAACTATCAGTGTTTGGAACTATTGGCTGCTCCACGACACACGTTACTTCCGCATTCCAAAGTTCCTATGGTGGTCTATGGGAGTGTCGCAACTCTTTCTCTCTATGGCTCTGGCCCCGCCCATCTTGTTACCTGATTATTAGTTAATTTGCCCCACCTGTCCTCCCTCGTTACCTGCCTTGTCCGCTCCCTATTTATTATCCTTGGGTGCTTCTCATTTCTTATTTGTGCATCCTCGTTTCCTTTCCTCGCTTCCTTTCCTCGCGTCTCAGCTCCACCCCCTGTAGGACGCGAGGGAAGGCTGCAAGGAAAAAAAATGAGGACGGAGGAATGAATGAAAGCTTTTTTATACATTGGAATACTTGATCACTCGCGCGTCACTTTACTGCGTCATCAGCAGTGCTCAAAGGATCTGCCCTTATGTTGTTAAAGTTTGTTTATTTAAGAAATTCATAATAAATAATAATAAAGCAAGATACCTAGTTGAAATATGTGAGTTGTGTGGTTTATGTAAAATACAAAAGTAAAGTATAAATTCAAATGATTGTGACAGATGTGAAGGGGGAGGAGAATTGATACGTGCGTCACGTTTAGTCGTACACCTGTGTATCCTCGCTCATAGCTCCTCTGGAAGCCTCCTCGCTCCTCGATCCTCGCCTCCTCGCGGTGCAATTAGAGAATTGAGATGTCCTTCAAGATGGCTGAGCTCGATTGGTTTCCGGGTCATAGGATGGAGGACGGAGGAGCGAGGAGACGAGGAGGGATATTGAGAAGCACCCCTTGTGTTCACAGTCCTGTGCCAGATCGTTGTCATATGCGCATCATGTGACCTGCTCCTTGTGAGTCGAGTCGGCCATGGTTTCCCCCTCGAGTTTGTGTTTGTTTTTGGTTTATTTTAATTAAAGCTGCAGTCCGGCATTTTTCCTCTTTGTCGCCATCTCTGTTCGAAATCTGCAATTGCAGTCATTCGCGGAATTATCAACTTTACGTGGGTTGTAGTTCAACACCCTCGACACGGCACAGCGCGGAGGAACACAGTGTTTGAGGAGAGTGTGCAACTGTCAGTCACCGCGCCGATGTGGATATTGTCATTCAGAATCACAGATTATTCTTTTTGGAAGTATGACCAACATAAGAATTTTCACCGGGAAATGTCATCTGAACTAGTAAGAAACATTCACTTTTGTTCTGGTTCTGACATTGCAGTAAATCGCGCTGATTAAATCTAACAATTGCTTATAAGTTATCATTTCACGCAAAACCGTGCAAAGTAGCTATACTATGTTCTCAAATTGTTAACCCTCATGTGGTGTTCAAAACCCTATAACACCTGTGGTGTTCCCGGTCAAAAATGACCGGGCCATAAAAAAAACCTTATAAATCACTCATTATACCATATTTTCACCCAATCTTGGATTCAATCTTTTTGTCAACATGTTCTCTTTCAATTAGGACTGGTTTTATATTTTGATTTGCATCTGAATAATCATAGGCCTCATTTATTTGAGAGTAGGCATTTCATTTTTTGAGTAATTTTTAAAAAAAAATTGAATAATTTTGGAAATATTAAATAAAATCTGAAGAAAATTGGTACTGTTGATCACACTAGTCAACTTAACATTTTCACCAGGAATTTTGTTTTGATACTTTTGTTTTGTAAAAAATATGGCACATAGTCACACTTGTGGTGTTCCCGGTCAAAAATGACCGGCCTATAAAAAATAGCTTATAAGTCACTCATTATACCATATTTTCACCCAATCTTGGATTCAATCTTTTTGTCAACTTGTTCTCTTTCAATTAGGACTGGTTTTATATTTCTGTTTGCATCTGATTAATCGGGGGCCTCATTTGTCTGAGAGTAGGCATCTCATTTTTTGAGTAAAAAACAAATAATTTATGAGTAAATTTGGAAATATGAAAAAAAAAAATGAAAAAAATGGCTACTGTTGATCACACTAGTCTACTCTAATGTTTCACCAGGAATTTTGTTTTGAAACTTTTGTTTTGTAAAAAATATGGCTCATAGTCACACTTGTGGTGTTCCCGGTCAAAAATGACCGGCCTATAAAAAATAGCTTATAAGTCACTCATTATACCATATTTTCACCCAATCTTGGATTCAATCTTTTTGTCAACTTGTTCTCTTTCAATTAGGACTGGTTTTATATTTCTGTTTGCATCTGATTAATCGGGGGCCTCATTTGTCTGAGAGTAGGCATCTCATTTTTTGAGTAAAAAACAAATAATTTATGAGTAAATTTGGAAATATAAAAAAAAAAAAAAAAAAATGGCTACTGTTGATCACACTAGTCTACTCTAATGTTTCACCAGGAATTTTGTTTTGAAACTTTTGTTTTGTAAAAAATATGGCTCATAGTCACACTTGTGGTGTTCCCGGTCAAAAATGACCGGCCTATAAAAAATAGCTTATAAGTCACTCATTATACCTTATTTTCACCCAATCTTGGATTCAATCTTTTTGTCAACTTGTTCTCTTTCAATTAGGACTGGTTTTATATTTCTGTTTGCATCTGATTAATCGTGGGCCTCATTTATCTGAGAGTAGGCATGGTCAAAAATGGTCACAATGGCCGACCATTGAAAGTGAATGGGAGAGACTGAAAATAACAGAACAATTTAGTTTTCAGGAGCATGTTCATTATTTTCATGTACACATATGAGCATGTGTGCTTGCAAACATCGAGCCCTTGGACCTGTGCATGTATCGATACATTTATACACACGCTATCCAGACACACACACGTTAAAACACACAAACTTTTTTAAATATTACACACATTCTTTTCCACAGAGAGAAATTTGATCCTACCCTAACCTGCATCTAATATACATTTATCCATCTGACATTACCACACACACACACACACAGGCCGTGATCAGATTTTTGACTCAGAAACTAGTGAGGAGGAGGAAATTCAGGATGCATCTTGCAGTGAAGATGTTTCTGAAGAGGAAGGCACCACTGAATCGGCTACGGAGCTTGAAACAACTGATGAGGAGCAGTCTTCCAGTGATGAGGGCCCAGCTGAGGTTACCGTTTCATTCTGGTCAAAAGATGGAACTTTGTCCTGGCCTTCATCCCCACCTATGAGGCAAGGCAGGTTTTCTTCTGAAGGCCTTCCTCTTCAGAAACATCTTCACTGCAAGATGCATCCTGCATTTCCTCCTCCTCACTAGTTTCTGAGTAAAAAATCTGATGAATAACATCATGTGCAGAGCTGTTTTGCCATTGTGCTGCCACAAATGAATGACAAGCAAGGTGCTGTGAGGCATTTTATATATGCCTGTGCTATCACATGATGTATATTTGTAAATATTGTCTAGTTCTGTGTGAGAACCTCACAGTTCCAAAACAAAATGTCATAATATTTTGTCTGGAAGCTGTGATGAAACAAGACCATGAAAGAAAGATTCTTTTGAAGCCGGGTCACTGCAGTCACGGCCAGTTTGTGTGTGTGTGTGTGTGTGTGTGTGCGTGTGTGTGCGTGTGTGTGTGTGTGTGTGTGTGTGTGTGGTAATGTCAGATGGATAAATGTATATTAGATGCAGGTTAGGGTAGAATCAAATTTCTCTCTGTGGAAAAGAATGTGTGTAATACTCAAAAAAGTTTGTGTGTTTTAACGTGTGTGTCTGGGTAGCGTGTGTATAAATGTATCGATACATGCACAGGTCCAAAGGCTCGATGTTTGCAAGCACACATGCTCATATGTGTACATGAAAATAATGAACATGCTCCTGAAAACTAAATTGTTCTGTTATTTTCAGTCTCTCCCATTCACTTTCAATGGTCGGCCATTGTGACCATTTTTGACCATGCCTACTCTCAGATAAATGAGGCCCACGATTAATCAGATGCAAACAGAAATATAAAACCAGTCCTAATTGAAAGAGAACAAGTTGACAAAAAGATTGAATCCAAGATTGGGTGAAAATATGGTATTATAAGTGATTTATAAGCTATTTTTTATAGGCCGGTCATTTTTGACCGGGAACATCTCAAGTGTGACTATGTGCCATATTTTTTACAAAACAAAAGTTTCAAAACAAAATTCCCGGTGAAACATTAGAGTAGACTAGTGTGATTAACAGTAGCCATTTTTTTCATATTTTTTTTCATATTTCCAAATTTACTCATAAATTATTTGTTTTTTACTAAAAAAATTAGATGCTCACTCTCAGATAAATGAGGCCCACGATTAATCAGATGCAAACAGAAATATAAAACCAGTCCTAATTGAAAGAGAACAAGTTGACAAAAAGATTGAATCCAAGATTGGGTGAAAATATGGTATAATGAGTGATTTATAAGCTATTTTTTATAGGCCGGTCATTTTTGACCGGGAACACCACAAGTGTGACTATGTGCCATATTTTTTACAAAACAAAAGTTTCAAAACAAAATTCCTGGTGAAACATTAGAGTAGACTAGTGTGATCAACAGTAGCCATTTTTTTCATTTTTTTTTTTCATATTTCCAAATTTACTCATAAATTATTTGTTGTTTACTCAAAAAATGAGATGCCTACTTTCAGATAAATGAGGCCCCCGATTAATCAGATGCAAACAGAAATATAAAACCAGTCCTAATTGAAAGAGAACAAGTTCACAAAAAGATTGAATCCAAGATTGGGTGAAAATATGGTATAATGAGTGACTTATAAGCTATTTTCTATAGGCCGGTCATTTTTGACCGGGAACACCACAAGTGTAACAATGTAACAAAACTCCCACAAAAAAATAAGAAAATTTTCAAAAAAACCCTGAGATTTAGTTAAACCGTTTGGGAACAAAGTCACTAAGTTTCAGTCCAAAGCGATAACATTAACTAGTATTTTCGGGAAAAAGAAAATCTTCTCCGGGTCAAATTGACCCGAACACCACATGAGGGTTAATGTTAACAACGTCAGCAAGCATTGCGTGACTACATGTAATGTCCTTCCGATATTATCCTTGTTTTCGCATGGGTCCGGTTGCAGTCTCTTTTTTTCTGTAGCCACTCCGAAGTCCGAACGAAGTCTTTTGCATGTTACAGCAGGTGAGTCTCTAGTTGTCACTGATGATGATCGTCGTTTGAACCTTTCTGGATCCGCCATCAAATTGATAAGTTTAATTATATCAAGTGCTGTGAGAAAAGGCTATAAATCTCCACCTTCAACATCCTCACACGCAATATAGCTTATACTAGCCGAGACTCCTTCTTTATGTGTACAGATGTGACGTAATGACGCAAAGACATGCTCGAATCTCCCGCGGAAATCCACCAGTACCACTAAAATTAAAAACATTATTACAAGCTTACCGTTTTGCATCGAGCTAAGGCAAGCAGATAGTTTTGAACACTGGCTGGTTATGTATTTTATTAAATATGTATTTTGGATAATTTTTAACCCAAAAAAAGCTACGGACAGCAGCTTTAAATAAAAAGCCCATTTACTTCTGCATAGTGAGTCCTCGTCTCATCCCTTTACCTAACCCTGACAATTTCATGAAAAAAAAAGTCTTGGTTTCCACAAAAATATTACATTAAGCTGCAAAACGTTTTTCACCATTTATAATAATAAGATATGTTTTGTATTCACAGTATTACTGTTTTCTTACTGTATTTTTGATTCAATAAATGCAGCCTTGGGGAGGATAAGAGACTTGTCTGAAAAACATTAAGGTATTTACCGACCAAACTTTTGAACGGTATTTTATTGGAAGGATTACATTTTTCATGGTGGTACAATTGTCCTGATATCATAATGAAGAATAACTTTGTCCGCCAAATCAAATTCATCAAATCCACCAAATTTATTGGACAAAAATCATGTGGTGCAACCAACATGCAGATACAAATAAATAAATTAATAAACTGGAAATAATTAGAGCGGAGAGTGAGCTTTAGCAGGAAGGGTAAATTGGTGTCGCTTCACCCAACTTACATATTCTGTTCCAAACTGACTTTAAGTCGGGCATTGCTTGCCGACACCATGTAGTTCTTTGACACGGGGCTTGTCTAGAGTCTGCTGAAGACCCCTGGGAGAGACTCTACTGTCTGCTCTCAGACCTTTACGTCCCCTGCACTGATATAAATTCTGCTCACCTCAGCCTGACGAAGCCAGCAGTGTATTAATGAGCTTATAGTGGAGAACAGGATAGGCAAGTCCAAACTCAGCTACATAGAGACTGGAGCTAGTTACCCCCCTTTTTACAAATTTCTCATGAGACAACTAGATGCAGTCTTTCCTACAATAATTCTGTTTAATTCACTGTAGCAATGTTTGAGGATCAGGGAAGGAGGAGGCGGGAACCGGCGAACATTCAAACACTTTTAATTCCATAAAATAAACCAACAACAAAACGAAAGTAAAAGTGACTGCCGCATACACAGAAACAAAACATAACATAAAAGTCCAGGCCTGTTCCTCTCTCATCCTTCATTGTTATCGCTCCACCTTTTATACTTCCGAAGCTCCTCCGTGAGACTCGAGACCGGACACACATTTTTATGTATCTTAAAGGGGTCATATAATGCCATTTTTGTACAAACTAATATGATTCTTTAGGGCAGTGGTCTCAAACTCGCGGCCCGCGGGCCGCAAGGTGATATTTTGTGGCCCCCTACTTGACATTAAAGTTTAATGTTAGTGCGGCCCGTCGTTGCGTGTGCCGCGTAAAAAAAAAAAAAAAATCCCTTATGGGCTACCATAGATAGTCTCATGACAGCTTACGGTGGGTTTGTTGACAATAGTTGTCATAGACAACCGCGAAGTACAAACTTACTGCGCCTGGAAAAAATGAGCGCGTCACTTATGAGCGCGCTTGCCGCGTGCATTTGAAATAACGAACTTGAGCAAGTAAAATATGTGAGCGCGATATGTGAACATGCCACGAGCTACTGGTAGCTCGCGAGCGACATGTTGGAGACCCCTGCTCTAAAACAATGTGAGAATAATCATTTTGAGCTTGTAATATGTGTCCAGCAGGTTGATAAGAAGGTTTGCTTTGATTTGTGCAAAGTCAGTAATTTGCCTGAGACACTATACATGTGTAGAAATAATTAAATAAGGCTGAATTCACATTTAGCGCCCAAAAACGCGTAGAAAACGCTAGGCACGCCGCGTTCTCCTTTTTCCAAAGTGCTAGGGCGGTTGCCGTTGCTAAGCTACGGTGCGCTTGCGGCATTCTGAAAAGTTGAGATGTTTGTATCTCGATGCGGCGCGCACGCGCTTGGAAAAAACGAGCGCGTGGCACCACGACCGCGTCGCTTCCATTATGAGCGCGCATACCGCGCACCTACATTTGAAATAACGAACTTGAGCGCGCAAAAGACGCGATATGTAAACAGGTCCTAAGACGGGCAGACATGACTGCAAATATTTGTATTTCAAAAGCAATAATCGTTTTTCTAAGTATAATAAAAGGAAATGTGCCTTCCAAAAAAAAAACATTCAATATCATTAATGTGTTGTATAAAGAAAATAAAAAGGACATAAGCAAATATAAGTATACAAGTACACAAATATGTGTTATAAGGAAAAGAAAAAGAATGTTTGTAAAATGAAGTATCACAAAGATTTTGTGTATAAGGAAAATGAACTTCAACTGTCAGAAGGACAGCTCATGAAGATTGGATCAGTTGTGCTCCTTTTTTGGAATACTTGAATACTATTTTTTGTGGAATACTTGATGCGGCGCAGCCTGACCCAGACTCTACCTCCAGCGGCCCCCAGTTAATTTGAGTTTGAGACCCCTGCTTTAGGGTCTAAATTAAAAGTTTGTAATATACTTTAATTAAAAATTCTCATTAGTATTGTAAGAAAACACTTATTTTACCTGGTCAAAAACAGCTCTGTTTTCAGCACGCCGTTTCAGTGTATATGACTTTAAATGATAATGAGCTTTGCTGACTCCGCCTCTCTGTTCTGTGCAGTTTGTAACACAATAACACAATAACCATGACGTGTTGTTCAGTATAAACGTGGGATTATGAATTATATTGAGAACGTCGTACATAGAAAACATGCAATAATGTACCCTGAGTGTAAACCGGCTTAGACGCATTCATTGTGAAGCGTGCAGCTAGCGATTTGCAAAGATTAATATAAATATTAATATAAAGTTTAATAAAATGTTACACTCACTTCAGTTCTTCTGGAGGTTCAGCAGGAACACGAATAGCTGGTACCGATCCTTTTTTCATGAGCAGCTTCTTAGCAAAACCAGCTTTATACCTCCTCGTTTATAAAGCAGTCTGCTGAGAAATGATTCGCGCAGACATGAAAGCATTGACGTTGCTCGTGGGGAATATTCCCTTCGAAAACAAAACTCAGGAACTGCGTCTTCAGCGGTTCGGATTTAGGAACATTAAAATGACTGCTGTGTTCGTTATTACACCCAAGAACAGAACACCACAATCGCTTAGACGCCATTCTGCTCATAGACAGTGCTCCAGCATATCAACAATGAGCGCGCCGGTCCGCGTGGACTATGATTGACAGCTCGCTCACGAGCGAGGGTGGGTCTGTGTTGAAATGTTGCTGTCAATCAACAATCGTGGGAGGGGCTTCCGACCGTGTGACGTCACACGGTCGAACGGCTTGATTTGAGGCAGGGGTAAACATATAAGGAGATTAAAACAAAAACACTGGATAGATTTTTATCATTATATGATGGTTGTGTACAGGCACTGCCAACACACATTTCAGTACAATCAACTTGTAAAAGTGCATGTACCATTATATGACCCCTTTAAATCTATGAGTTAATCTTCAAAGTAAGCAGATTTCGTCATTTACTAAACCTACATGACTTTTTTTTTATTCTCTTTGTAACACAAAAGGAAACGTTTCAAAAAATGTCTCTGTAGTTTATTTATTTGCCCATGCAGTGAATGCCAATGGATTGAATGTGTTTTGGACCCCAACATCCTTTAAAGCTGCAGTCCGGCATTTTTCCTCTTTGTCGCCATCTCTGTTCGAAATCTGCAATTGCAGTCATTCGCGGAATTATCAACTTTACGTGGGTTGTAGTTCAACACCCTCGACACGGCACAGCGCGGATGAACACAGTGTTTGAGGAGAGTGTGCAACTGTCAGTCACCGCGCCGATGTGGATATTGTCATTGAGAATCACAGATTCTTCTTTTTAGAAGTATGACCAACATAAGAATTTTCACCGGGAAATGTCATCTGAACTAGTAAGAAACATTCACTTTTGTTCTGGTTCTGACATTGCAGTAAATCGCGCTGATTAAATCTAACAATTGCTTATAAGTTATCATTTCACGCAAAACCGTGCAAAGTAGCTATACTATGTTCTCTAATTGTTAATGTTAACAACGTCAGCAAGCATTGCGTGACTACATCATGTAATGTCCTTCCGATATTATCCTTGTTTTCGCATGGGTCCGGTTGCAGTCTCTTTTTTTCTGTAGCCACTCCGAAGTCCGAACGAAGTCTTTTGCATGTTACAGCGGGTGAGTCTCTAGTTGTCACTGATGATGATCGTCGTTTGAACCTTTCTGGATCCGCCATCAAATTGATAAGTTTAATTATATCAAGTGCTGTGAGAAAAGGCTATAAATCTCTACCTCCAACATCCTCACACGCAATATAGCTTATACTAGCCGAGACTCCTTCTTTATGTGTACAGATGTGACGTAATGACGCAAAGACATGCTCGAATCTCCCGCGGAAATCCACCAGTACCACTAAAATTAAAAACATTATTACAAGCTTACCGTTTTGCATCGAGCTAAGGCAAGCAGATAGTTTTGAACACTGGCTGGTTATGTATTTTATCAAATATGTATTTTGGATAATTTTTAACCCAAAAAAAGCTACGGACAGCAGCTTTAAAATATTATATTTTTTGTTCCACGGATAAAAAGAAGTCATCCAGATTTGAAACAACTTGAGGGTAACTAAATGAAGACAGAATATCCATTTTTTAACAAACAATTTAACTGTATATCAAAAAATATAAAGACATAAAAAGACACCATTAAAGAGGCAGTGAACTGTGACCATATGTGCAAGGAAATGTAGCAGTAATGTATACTTCTAACTCCTTATGAGTCATTGTGCTGATATTATGAATGTGTAATCTATCGCTCACTGGTTTCTCTAGGTAATCACACATAAATCTGCCAAAAAAATGTTGACATTTTATTTCGAGCTTGATCAAACAATAGGGCAGATCCCTTCAACAGTTATTTTAATGGCTTTTCCTTGTCTGCAGATGTACTTCCATATGTTGGCATTATGAAATATAAAGTAGTTCACTGTTGTCAGTGTTTGACCCCTTTCTATGTAGGCCTATAGGTAAACCTCAAAAAAGACAAGCAATTTACAAACCAGCACTTACCTAATACACTTGTAAGTGAGAAATTACATTTGTTAACTTAATGATCCTGTAGGGAATCTAAGTCTGACCACACAATGACAGAGGGCTCCAGTTCATAACAGTAAATCAATACTGTAATATTATTTTGTTGATTCGCCAATCTACTGCTTTGTTGTAGAGTGGTGACTGTCGATACTATTTCTCTGGTCCTGATGTAGAATGGATGTGATACTTCCAAAAATAAATGCTGTGAATGCAAAGATCACCTCCAGATTATGTCACACATGTTGGTGCTTCCTTATACTTTATATTTATATTATTGTTTTCAAATGCTGCCTGCATTGTTTTATCACATCAGGTAATGGCAGAAATATGCCTGAAAAAACTGAAAACAAGGTGAAGGTGAAAATTGTGAAAGAATGACAATGACTGTGGTAATATAGTATATATGATAACAAACTTGCATCAGTTCATGTTGACAACTTTTAAGGGACCTGACTCAGCTAAACAGAAGTACACAAAGACACAGTCGAATGAGCTCTGTTATACCTTAGGGCACAAGCCATCAAAGAAAAGAGATTATTAAATCATTCGTTATTTCATTACCTGCTAATGTGCCTCCTGGCAAAGCAGAAATGTGAAGAGTCAGTGAAAAACCACATGATCAGCAATGCAGGCGATGAATGACAATGTAAAACAACATAAGAGAGTCATTAGTTATTCTGATCAAGAAAATATGTGAGGATTCAAATTAAAATTGGATAGAAAAAAGAAGACCTTAAAACAAAAGTGTGAAAATGATCAAAAATGATATAGGTGAGACCACTTGTATTTATATAGCCCGAACTGCTTCAAGCACAACATTTGTGGCATATACAGGGTCTGTAGGTACAATGTATTCTGTGCTGCACATTGCAGGACAGAAGGAGCACAGAGTCTCTTTTACAACAAAAGATGTATCTTACCATTCTGTGATGTGTGACATATGATTTCATGACTTACATGTCAAGCATCTCTATCTTGAGAGGATTCTGCTACACCAACCACATCATGAGTTTATGCGGCCTCACTCTCAGAAAAAAAGGCTTCAAAAGCTGTCACTGGGACGGTATCCTTCAACAAGGTTCTAATTATACCATTTAGGTACTAATATGTACACTTTTGTTACCAATATGTAGCTTTGAGGGACTAATATGCACTCTTTAGGTACAAAGGGGAACTTTTTTTAAAGGTACCGCCCCAGTGAAAGCTTTTGTACCCTTTTTTCTGAGAGTGTTCTAGCTGTCAGAAAGTATTTTCTCTCACCTGCTGGTGGTCTAAAGTCTGAAACACAAGCAACAAAGAAAAATATCATAAATAAAACAAGGGGAATTCTGTCATTCTCAATCTGTATGCCTTTCCTCCCCCCTGTGGAACTCAAAAAGAGAACCAAGAGGACTTTCCCACAACTTTAATTTGTAATGACCATGAATATTAAGTTAAAACAACAACAACAACAGAAACTTGAAAATAGTAGCCATATGATCATTTTGTGTGATGAACAGACTGATATTGAAGCTGTTAGCAATAATTGCATATGCTGTGGAATGGATTCAAAAGATATGGTTGAACCAATTCATTGGTTTTGCCATATATTCCTCTTCGTAACTGCTCTTAAATCAAACATGACATATATTGTGCATGCTTGAGGTTTGTTCTGTAGATTATCAGTGGATAGCTCACAGTTATACTTTGCATGTAGTATTCTGACATCCATCTACTGTGAGTAGGAATGTAGAAAGAGCTTTAAGGGGCATTTGTACATAATCAAACGTGAAATACAGAGTGGAGGTGTAGCTTTGTATGATGAATCAGTAACATCAAACCTCATTGGTGCCAAGACATGACACAAAAAGAGTTTGATTTTATTTACATGTTAATAGGTTTTATTTGGGCTCTGTATACAAGAGTTAATCAATGATCTGTGAGTGAAACCACTTAAACGCTTTATATTATATTATATTATAATTCTTTCATTCACTATTATGGCTATTTTCCTTTCTCTCACCTCTCAGCTGTCAATCATTTGTCAAACACAACTCTCCCTCCCACTAGATGTCGCTGTAACACCAGGAAATGTCTCATCAACAATGTGGTCCAGTGCTGCTATTGATTGCACATTTAAATGTAACTGATAAAGAGCCTCTTGATCATTAGCTGGATGATCATTGTACACATGAAGGAAAGTGAAAGAAATATTCTTTCAGAATGCTCTAAATGGAGACAGTTTGCTTTTAATGGGTGTGCACAAAAATGAACTGCCACGTATGGATGCCTTTATCGCATGAATATTCATGTCAGTGAAGCCCTGCAGGGACTGAAGTGTGCTTGGAAATGGAAACATCGGGTTGTTAAAGCATAACCCGCCTTTTCTTAACAGCGATTAAAGACATTCGACTGAGCTAAATTAAGAGCTGTTCAAGGAAAGAAAAGCTTGAATCACTGCTAGAAGCTCTTCTTTATACTGAGAAAAATCTGGGAATTTAGAAAACATTCACAGTTGAGTGTAGACAACCACTAAACAAGAAAGAGTGGTAAAACCACAAAATGAGAGCATACATCATCTGCAGGGTATTTCCAGAGTTACCTCACATTTGGCTTTAATATGGCAACACATTTGGTCAAACTGAAATGTAATATCAATCCAGTCCTGTTATTATGATACATTCCTCCTTCCCTGGAATATCTTATCAGAGATGCTTCTAGGATTCTCATGTTCTTGATCTACAGTTCCTCAACTTTCTTTATCAAATACATATTCCCACTGCAATTTTTTTTTCTTCTGATGTGTTAGTCGATACTGTGGCCTGGCTGAAAATTCACTTGCATATTCTTAGTCTGTGAAAAATGTATGTTGATATACAAGTTTAGGTTTGCCTCTTATATATTAAAATGACCACGATGACAAATGCTTGCAAAGCTTACATGGCAAAGTTAAGATGTAGTGAGTATTGAAAACTATATACACAAAAAGGTACTGTCCTTAAAAGGATAATTCACTCAAAAATGAAAATTCGGTAATGATTCAATAACTATCAGTTCTAAACCTGAATGAATCTCTTCTGTGGAACACAAAAGAATAAATTTAGCAAAATGCCTTTTGTCATTTGTTGACAAGCTGCTGAAGATTCAAGATGTGTCAAGCGCAATTGTCAAAGATAAAAAAAAGCATGGAATGTAAAGATGAGGTCTGTGTGAACAGCCATAGTGCTTGACATTTGTGATGGGTGAGAATATTCTGTTTTGATAAACTCTGAATATACCTATAATCTAAAGCATAGGCTACATTTTAGGCAGCTTAATTTTGGGGTTTAAAGCAGGTTGCTTATTTTCCCTGGCTGGAGTGTGTAGGCACACCTTAGCGAATAATTACAGCAACTTTTTCCATCCACCCGAGAAGCAAAAATAGATTTTCCTACCTTGGGAATTCATATTTTAAGAACTGCCAATCACAAAGCCATTTGCAAACGTTTAACTTCTCTCCAGTTCTTTTGGTAAGCTATACACATGAGGTAGTTTTCTGATATATAAATATTATGGCAGAAGCAAGTCTTCACGAACTGTTTTTAAAATGCTATTGCGTAAATACACTCACCTAAAGGATTATTAGGAACACCTGTTCAATTTCTCATTAATGCAATTATCTAATCAACCAATCACATGGCAGTTGCTTCAATGCATTAAGGGGTGTGGTCCTGGTCAAGACAATCTCCTGAACTCCAAACTGAATGTCAGAATGGGAAAGAAATGTGATTTAAGGAAGTTTGAGCGTGGCATGGTTGTTGGTACCAGACGAGCCGGTCTGAGTATTTCACAATCTGCTCAGTTACTGGGATTTTCACGCACAACCATTTCTAGGGTTTACAAAGAATTTTGTGAAAAGGGAAAAACAACCAGTATGCGGCAGTCCTGTGGGCGAAAATGCCTTGTTGATGCTAGAGGTCAGAGGAGAATGGGCCGACTGATTCAAGCTGGTAGAAGAACAACTTTGACTGAAATAACCACTCGTTACAACCGAGGTATGCAGCAAAGCATTTGTGAAGCCACAACACACACATCCTTGAGGCGGATGGGCTACAACAGCAGAAGACCCCACCGGGTACCACTCATCTCCACTACAAATAGGAAAAAGAGGCTACAATTTGCAAGAGCTCACCAAAATTGGACAGTTGAAGACTGGAAAAATGTTGCCTGGTCTTTTTCTTTCGATCGATTTCTGTTGAGACATTCAGATGGTAGAGTCAGAATTTGGCATAAACAGAATGAGAACATGTATCCATCATGCCTTGTTACCACTGTGCAGGCTGGTGGTGGTGGTGTAATGGTGTGGGGGATGTTTTCTTGGCACACTTTATGCCCCTTAGTGCCAATCGGGCATCGTTTAAATGCCACGGCCTACCTGAGCATTGTTTCTGACCATGTCCATCCCTTTATGGCCACCATGTACCCATCCTCTGATGGCTACTTCCAGCAGGATAATGCACCATGTCACAAAGCTCGAATCATTTCAAATTGGTTTCTTAAACATGACAATGAGTTCACTGTACTAAAATGGCCCCCACAGTCACCAGATCTCAACCCAATAGAGCATCTTTGGGATGTGGTGGAACGGGAGCTTCGTGCCCTGGATGTGCATCCCACAAATCTCCATCAACTGCAAGATGCTATCCTATCAATATAGCCCAACATTTCTAAAGAATGCTTTCAGCACCTTGTTGAATCAATGTCACGTAGAATTAAGGCAGTTCTGAAGGCGAAAGGGGGTCAAACACAGTATTAGTATGGTGTTCCTAATAATCCTTTAGGTGATTGTATATATACATTGCGGTTTATATACATAAATAAAACTAATAAAACTGTTATGTATGTTGAAGAGGTTTCTAAATAAAGGTCATGATGGTAACTTTGATTCATCACACTTCAGCGAGAAGGAAACTGATAATAGAAAACTAATTTAAAATATGTAAAGGTAAATGCCCAACATTTTTAAATATTTAATGAGAACAGGCTGCACATATATGTGAAAGAGTGAGCTGACATGTGATCAGTTCAGTGTTTGGAGGTTGTGGGTATTCTAACGCTGTTGTGTCCTTGGAATTGTTCAGTTTAGTGTTCTGGGTCTCATGGTTAGTCAGCAAAGATGACACAGACTGCAGTCATTTCCCCAAGCCTGTAGAAATCCAGTTGATTCATTCACCCCGCTGACCCCGGTCTATCATCTCAACAAAGAAGAGGAGTGTCAGGAATGAGAGTGCTCAGACTGCAGATTAAACTTAACCTTTTATGGTCCCCTTCACAAAACCCTGGATCTGTGTCTAGGAGGCTTTTCTGCTGGAAAACACAGTCATTCTGTACTTTCCCTTTCCCCACGTGAACCACATTTTATAGCCTCGGGCAGAGATACAGTATGTAACCTAAATGAAAAATGCATTTGAAAAACCCAATCATTGGGTTGTATTTAAGTTGACATTAAATACTGTAGATTATGCATATGTGCATGTGTATGTGACAACTGATGCATTTACTCATTTAGTATTGTTGATGCAGGGTTTTTATCTTTTTCATGCTTTAGAAAGAAGAAAATGTATTTATTTAGCATTTTGTGACGCATTAAGACAAAACAATATCCAAAATATTGCTTTTATGTTCAGTTTTACAGTTTGTATCTGCCTTAAAAATAACATGCAACATAATTATCCTAAGAACATATGCTTAGTCGCTTGAATCACTTCAAGTATTTGCGCAATACAATTCCATCTGTATTAATCTTACATATTACAAATCATAATATTACGAATATAATGATTGTCTTTTGGCATACTGCCTTTAAATCACCAACACACATGTAGTGAGCCCAACTGTATAGTAGGAGCAGACAGATGTCACCCTACCCCTTTCATTTGTTGGTATTTTTCTGGAACTGAATGTGTTCTTGAGGGAATACTGTGTGCACAGATCACCGGAGAAGATTGCTGCCCCCATTTTGGGTTTATTTGCAATTTTAACTGTGCTTTTTTAAACGTTTGTTTCTGATTTTTTTGCCTTTAAAAAAGACGAGCACACAACCTTCTTTTTTGAAATCACTTAAACAAGTACTTCAAATAACAAACCACTCCAAGTTAAAAATATAGAAAACATTTTTACATGCACTACAAATGTGCACATAAAGACTTATTTAATAGTAACGACTTAAATCGATTAAACAACCTCTTGACATGCAAACAATCTCTTGACATGCAGTGTCAAATATTCTTTGCAATAGCTGTGTGTTGTGAAAAAATGCTTTACAATACTAATATATATATATAATAAAATGTTTTACTTTATTTAAGTACAGTACCGTTCAAAAATGGTGGTTTGTACGATTAGTAAGAAGTCTTTTACCAAGGCTGTATATTTATTAGATCAAAATATAGTAAAAATGTTAATATTGTAAAAATATTATTAGCTTACATTTTAAAACAGCTTCTTTTCTATTTTAATATATTTCAAAATGTGATTTATTCCTGTGATGCAAAGCTGAATTTTTATTATTCATTTATTTTAATTCTTTGATCAATAGAGTTCAAAGAATAGCATATATATATATATATATATATATATATATATATAATGTTTTGTAAAATTATACATGTATTTAGTGCAACTTTTGATAAATAATCATTTTTTTCTGAATACAAGTATTCAACTTTTTTCCAAAACCAGAAAAACCCACATACCATACCATAACCAGGTGGGTTGAAGGTGTTAAAAACAAACCTACTTTCCATTTTCTCTCCTTTCCATTCTCTTTTTTGTTGCGCTTGCTGCACATCACCTTTTGCCTAAATTTTCCATTCCACAACCTGCTGTGGCATCGTTTTGAGAGAGAGCGGCAGAGATGAGAATCTCACTTATATACGGTCTTTGAACTCCAGATGGAGGGTGGATTTGTATGTAGGTGAGCGTGTGTGTGTGTGTGTGTGTGTGTGTGTGTGTGTGATGAAGTGCTAGACCTGCAAAGCCATGGTGTCAGGAGGGGACGAAGAGAAGGGAGATGTGAAAGAGGAGAGAGAGAGCGAGCAGAGCGGGTCTGTAATTCTGAATACTAGTGCTGAATTGACAATTGGATCCAATTTCTCTCTCTCTCTCTCTCTCTCTCTCTCTCTCTCTCTCTCTCTCTCTCTCTCTCTCTCTCTCTCTCTCTCTCTCTCTCTGTCCTCCAGCATATAAACAGACACGTACAGCCTCAGTGTCTTGTGTGGGCATTACTACACACTGTGAACGTGACCTTTTTGTAGATGTGTGTCTAAAATCAATTTATTATCCGCATTTTGCGGGATCAACACTGAGAGAATGAACTCAGATGATATCTTTGCAGATATATGAATGTAAATTAGGGCTTGCACAGCTGCTTATTTTTACTAGTCGACAAATCGAATGGTCAGCGGGTCATATCATAGCTTCCGAGAGCTTCACACGTCTTTTAACGTCCTCTTAAGCTTCAAAGGTTGATGGGATGTGGTGACAATTTTAGGGCCATATGCAAATGCATGCATCATTATTACTTTTGGCCATAATACGCTGTAGGGATGATGTATTTTTGTAGGCCAAAACCCAGAAACGAGTTCACATTTTAGCACTTCCCATTCCATTGTCCTGAGGTCAATGGGTTTTTTGATTTTTGGTTAAATGCCTGAAATATGGTCTGTGGTGAACACAAGCTCAATATATTATCAGGTTTTATTCTGCAACATAAAATACATCAGTAATACTCCCTTGTAATGCTGGATTGTCTGAAACTTTTGACGCAAATCGACCAGAGTTCAGATCCGCTTTTTGCTGAACTCTCTCTAGACCCTTTTCCAATCACATATCAGATCGGAAAGGCATTTATTATCAATCAAAATGAAGAAAATACGGTTGGGTTGGTCTACAAAAAATTTGGGTTGGTCTACAAAAATATGTCATCACTCCAGCACTATATTCTTAAGTATTTTTGAGAATATACGTGGAAAATGAAAACCTTCTCATCATCATACTCAACTAAAATGTCTAAGGCAAATTACCATATTTTCCACCCAGAAGAATGTAATTTGTTCTGTGCCATTTGTCTATGAACATGAATGTTACCTTAAATCCTTTTGTATAATGAGAAAAGTTGAGGTATTGCTTTTCCGAGCCACTGGATTATGATTATGATTTCAACTGCTATACAATAGAAATGGCAGAAATCCCAATCAGAAAATCGTAGAGACTTGCGGGTGAGCTCTTTGAGAAGGAACACAAAGAAAGCGTTAAAATGCCAATTCCGCTCTTGAGCTTTTTTAAGCCTTGTAAACTATTACCATCTTTACAAATTGTTTTGTACATTTATGGAAATAAAAACCAGATATTAGGCAAACAAGCAATAATGAATTGATACTCTTTAAAGTAAATTGCAAACTTTTATTTTTTAATTAATTTAAATGAAGTAGCTTCACTGTGCTGCATATCTGCTGTGCCAGTAATTTGGAGCGCAGCAGTAGCTGTTTGGCGAAATGACTCAAGTTTAAGATTAAATGGAAAGAGTCCTGAGCTCAGGATTAGTCTTAAGCTGTAAGTAATGAAGTTGGCAGGAAATAGGAGAGAGTTTTTTTCCCCCCTTTGAGCTCTCCTTTCCAACTGGAGACCTCTGCAGCATCTGGCTGTATGCACCATCAGAGCATGAAAACGGAATCGCAACAAAAGTAGCTGCAGGCAGCTCTTTACTCACACACAGGTTTTCTCATCATTGCAGTTTAACCTCCCTTTTAACAAAGGGAGGTGGGGTAGGGCTGTCAGTCATTACACCTCTCCTTTCTGCCCAAATGTTTCGGAGCTTGTAAGAGCAGGAGCAGGGCCTTTGGCCTGGGTAATTGTTCACAAAGATGTGCGCACACTCTCTCCAAGACTCTTTCTTGAGGGGAAGCTCTAACCGCCGTCTGGTTTCATTTCCGTCAAAATGGTGCTGAGACACAGCAGCCTTCGAGGTCCAGATGTGAAGGAGATGTTGTCAGCGATCAGTACTAATGTCCTGCCACGTGGATAAACTCAAAATAAACGTTTTTTTTTTTAAGTTAATTTTAGATCAGAAGAACATGCCCGCTTACAAAAATATGTTCCAAGAACGTTTTGTTACACTTTCTTTCAATGGTCCACTTCAGACTTTCTACTAACTATAAGTAACTTTGCAACTACATGTTAACTATTTAAGAGAGATTAATTGGAGTATTAGGAGACTGTAGTAGACTGTTAGGTTTTGGGTGTGGGTTAGTAGAATAAGTTAACAAGTACTTGCAAAGATACTTATTGTCAGTGGAGTGTCTGTTGGGGAGCATCAAAATAAAGTGTTACACAGACATATTAAACAGACAGTCTACTAATAATCTAATGACTGCTAGTTGACAAGATGCAAAAGTTACAAATTTCAGCTGTTTGCAATGAATAAATCAAACAAAGATAATTGAAATAGCTCAACGCAACAAATGTTTCAAGTGGTTTCCCTGAAATCAAAAAAAAAAAAAAAAAAAAAAAATCTACTTTTAATGACTTCTGCAGTCTCAAAATTATAAAACCCCCTGCATATAATCTCTCACAACAGCACAAATCTGCAAAACAGGTGTTGTCTCAAGCACACCTAATGCAACTAATCAAGGGCTTCATTAGTTGAACCAGATGTGCTTGAGCTATAACACATGAAATACCTGCACTGGCTTGGTGTTTGTTGAGTGTCACATTTGACTGCATGTTAGAAATATGGCTAAGTCAAAATAATGTTCCAAAAAGTTAAGAGAAGATTTCATCACCCTTTACAAAGAAGGAACATATACAAAAAGATAGCGGAGGCACTAATATTCCTAGAAACATCGTTGGAAGCATAGTTCACAAGTTCAAAGTTAAAGGAACAGTGGTTACACTATACTGCATGGGGCAGAAAAATAAGCTATTTCCAGATTTCTGAGAAGGCAGGTTCAGAAAAACCCTCGAGTGACTGCAAAAGACCTGCAGCAAGACTTTGGTGGCAACAGGAACTGAGGTTTCAGCTTGCACAGTAAGGTGCGTAATAAACACATGCCAGAACTCCAAGATGTACACCACTACTGACCTAAAAGCACAAGAAAAGTCGGCTCCAATTTACTCAAAATCATAAAAATAAGCCACAGAAGTGTTGGTATTCTGTTCTGTGGAGCGATGAAACAAAACTGGAACTTTTCAGCAGTATGTCTGGAGGAATAAGAATGAAGCATATGCTGAAAAGATCACTCTGTCTACAGTTAAGCATTGTGATTCTCAGTGATGCTCTGGGGCTGCTTTGTGTCCTCTGGCACTGTAAACCTGCACCGTCTGGAAGGCAAGATGGATTCATTGAAGTATCAGGAAATCCTAGGAGAAAACGTCATGCCGTCAGTGAGGAAACTGAAGCTTGAGCGTCATTGGACCTTCCAACAGGACAATGATCCCAAGCATACCTTGAATTCCTCCAAGGCTTGGTTGCAGAAGATGTCCTGGAAGATTCTACAGTGGCCATCACAGTCAGCTGACTTAAACCCCATAGAAAATCTCTGGTGGGATTTGAAGGCGGCAGCTGCAGCACACAAACCCAAGAATATGACTGAACTGGAGGCCATTGCTCATGAGGAATGGGTTAAGATTCCTCAGAAACGCTGCCAGAAGCTGGTGTCTGGTTATACATCTCGTTTGCAGCAGGTCATAACAGCAAAAGGGTGTTCTAATAAGTACTAAAGATGCTTGCCATGAAGGGGTTGAATAATTTGGAGACTGTAGAAGTCATTAAATGTTGCATTTTCAGTTGAATTTGGGGAAACCACTTGAAGCATTTGTTGTGTTGAGCTATTTCAGTTACTTTTGTATGATTTGTTTATTGCAAACAGCTGAAAGTCTGTAAATTGTGCCAGTAAACCTGATTTGCAAAGAAGGTTGAATAATTTTGATTGCAACTGCAGTATAGATTGTCTAAAGTGGACCATCGAAATAAAGTGTTACCGAATGTTTTGCTCACGTTCCCTAAGTTATGAAAACATTATTTCTGAATGTTGTATTGTATATGCATATGTTACTTTTTTTTTGTCTTGGTTATGCAAACATTAAGGAAATATTCAATTTGATAATTTTGCAAATAATATCGGAATGCTATTGTATGGTCTCTGAACATTCTGAAACAAGTTTAACACTTGTTCTGTTTCAGTCAATCATCCCGTGTCTTCAAGCCCCCAGTTTCCTGTGTTCCATTGCCCGGTCTCATCAGTATTGATGTGGTGGTGTTGGGTGGATATAATAAAGTTTTAGTTTGTGGATATAATAAAGACTATTTTGTTTCTCTACCCCTTCATCGTGCGCTTCACTACAACCCATCCCTGACTGAAGTGTACTCAATAGCAAATCAATTCTTGCAGCCAAAAAAACTTTTGGTATTGCCTACTGACATTTTGTTATCGTGACAACCCTACTGGATAACATTTTGGCTTTCCTTTGATTCCACTCACTCATTTTCTTTTTTGCATTCACTGAAATTGAATGTTGTTTTTCAGTGTATGTCAGGATTTCTAAGGAATTTGGGCTGTTTAGATTACAGACTCTACCAACATCTGCTCTTGTCGCTTCTCTCATTTCTTATTAATTTTTTTCTGTTGCTTCTGTTAGATAATTAATATATCAACGTTGTTTGTTCCATTAAAGTTGTTGCAATTTAAGTATCAGAAAGTATGTCATTGGTGCTGAGAGATCACAGAATGTTCTAGAGTGCAACATGTTTATGATGTTTTCATAAACAACATCACATTTACTTTTAACCAGCTAGTCCCACAGTCATTTTATTGGAAGTTTCAAGCTTCCAGTTCACAGATATGAAAAGATGAACAGATTTTTAAGATTGGTTTATTATGTGTTATATTTTGAACCACATGGTTTGACTCAGAGGAATTCATACAATTTCATGTGTGGTTTATCATAGATTGACATAATGCATGGATGACCAAGCCTGCAGAAAAAAACAAAAACACAAACAGACAGATAGATAGATAGATAGATAGATAGATAGATAGATAGATAGATAGATAGATAGATAGATAGATAGATAGATAGATAGATAGATAGATAGGAAGATAGATAGGAAGAAAGATAGATAGATACAAAAATAAATGGCTTGATAAAACAAATATAATTCATTTTTAATAAAATAGTCTTTAATTTATTTTATTACTTTTTTCTTCATTTATCATTTTATGTATTTATTATTATAATTATTCTTTCACTTCTCTTTCTAATTTTCTCCATGATAATTTATTTTGTTCCCGCATATAGAAATGTGTATTTATTTCCAGGTTAATGTTTGTATTCATTTATTTATTTTTATTTCATGGAATCATGTTTAATGTAATACTCCTTCTGTATTATATAAATCATGTGTATTATCTGCCATAAGACATGTTGCATGTCCGTTGTTTTGCTGTTTTCTTTGATGTACACTTGTTGCTTCTTGAATTTAGGGTTAGGATGAAATGAAACAGTTATATTGTACCTTACTGATATTCTATGATTTATTTGAACACGTCAATCCAGGAAAGAAGTTTGTATCATTAGAAAGTTGTGGCAACAACAGCATGAATCTCGATTTAGAAGTGTTTGTGAAAATCCTAAGATTAATAATAATTTGTGTACGTTTCAACACTTTTAACAACAGGATATTTGCAAAATCGTTCTTCAGTATTAAAACCCTCATGTGAAACCTCATATGAAAAACTTCTTGCAGGGAAGCAATTAAGATAACTGTGGTATTCAAGAGTTAGTGGGCGATTTGCTTTATTTTATTTGTCTGCGCTCAAAAGAAAAGCCATAATTACAAATAATTACTCCCAAAACCAAAGAAATTGAGGCACAGAAGATTTTCTGAAAACTAAGTGATGCTCTCTGATAAAATATTCAATTATAAAATAATTGGGATGGCAGTGCTCTTGATCTTAGTAAGTTGTGAATTATTTATGGATGTAAATAAATGGCCTTTGAAATATTTACAAGATAAATGCTCTTTATGGCACTCCTTTGTGTGCCATATCATTAATTGAAAAAAATAATTATACCTGACAAAATGCTTTGCTCCCAGGCTCTAACAAAAAATTTATATGGCTAGAATTAAAACCAATATATATACTACATTAAACCAATATACATCGCATTGGCTAGTGTGTGTGTGTGTGTGTGTGTGTGTGTGTGTGTCACATTGGCTAATGCATCATCATCCTGAACATGACACAGATTTTCAATTTAAAAGCAAATGCACATTGGGTAACACTTTATTTAAATTGTCCACTTTAGACATTCTACTAACAATGGCCTGGTTTTACAGACAGGGCTTGGATTAAGCCAGGATAAGGCCTTAGTTAAATTAGGACATTTAACGTGCCTTAGAAAAAAAAAAAACATTACTGATGCATCTTGAGACAAAACAATGGCACTGACATATTTTAAGATAATCAGTGCAAGTTGTTATAAGTGAAGACCGCTCAAACATGCATTTTAGACTGTGACTAGGCTTAAGCCTTGTCTGTGAAACCGGCCATATCAGTAACATGTCAACTATGTATAAGACAGTATAAGACTGTATTTAACACTTTATGTTGAGGCTCCCTGTAGATTTGGAAGTAAGCTTTTCCCTGTTATTATTTGATTCACGGGACCGGACACCAGTTATCCTGCCAAAAAACATCTTTATTCTTCATATATCAGCATAGGAGAGAAACTTGAGAAGATGTTGTATTCGTGCCAGGTTCCAGGGGTTTCTCTTCCCTCACCCCCTCATGACCTTCCTCTGAGTAAGTACAGTAGGATTGAGCTTATATACACCACTCTGGGACTTACAACTTCCTTGTAAGGTAGAAAAACATGTTGCTTATGTTTAAAATTTGAAACTATCCCTCGGTGTATACATTTGTGGTACATTTGCATCAGTTGAACAGTCTACTACTCTAATGAGAGTTAACATGTAGGTGCAACGTTACTTATAGGGACCCTCAAAACAAAGTGTTACCAAATATATTTAACTTAAATACGTTTTTCATGTCTTTAAAATGGATATTCTAACAGAAGAGCCCTAGAAAATAAGTTCTCTTACAAGAGGTTCTCTCGTACTGCGTAATATCTTACGCTAGGGGAAAACCTCTTTTCCACGAGATATTGAAGCCAAAAATTATCCTTAATTTTGAATTAATGTAAAACGCGTTGCGGCAGCATGCAGACATAGGCAAGGCGGCTCGCGTGCCTATTGGCTGTCCTGCGGCAACTGCAGCAGCCTATCGAGAGAGGCCCTTGGTGACGTCAGATCCGTCAATGTGGGCGTGGCCTGGGCCAATAAATATAGCTCGATGGGCTGATATAATCTGATTTTTCATCTCTTCAGCGAAGCTCACGCATCGCTGGATCCGGAGAGAAGAAGCCGCGCCGTCTGAGAAAAGCTTTCTGCGGGACGAGCCTTTGCATCTGAAGACGCTGGCCTTCATCTCGCCGCCTTCAGTCGCCGTACCTGCTATGCTTTCCGGCGTTTATATACTTTTACTCTGCCGAGTGTGTGTTCGCCGATGCGACTCACACTCTCTATCTAAAAGAGCAGCGTCTTTTTAAAGATGCCTCGTTCCTGTGGCTCGTGCTGAGCCGCACTCAGTGACGGGGACTGCCATTTCATCTGCGTTTCCCGCCTGGGTAAGGATCATGCAGCTCTTGCGCTCTCTGACGGCGGCTGCCATCATTGCAAGCTATTGCCATGGTGACTCTGAGGACTCGCCTGGCATTTTTCTCCGAGTCTGCACTTCCGCCCGCTATAGTGCCGCGTGGTAAAAAGTGCCGTACTCAGCGGTTCGCCCGCCAGCTTCACCAGTTTCACTCGAGTCGCTCAACGACGGACAACGGCCGCCGTCCACCGCCGCTTTCGCTATTAATAACGACGAGATAGCTGCATCTGTAGAGGAGGCCAGCTGCTCTATCCTGGCGTCGGACAGTGAGGATTGGGCAAGCTCTGTGGACCTCCCCCCCTCTGCCCGTGAGTCGTCAGGGAAACGCTGATTCGTCTACTCTCACAGGCCGTGGCGAGCCTCGGCCTTGAGTGGGCCAGACTCTCGCCGCGGCCAGACTTTCACCGAAACTTTTCCCTCGTTCAGTTCCAGAAAATGTGACTGTTCCCGTGTATTTTGCAGTAAACAAGCTGGTACCACGGCCCGCTTGCCTGCACACAAATGCTGTTTCCACGGCGACCCAGATAAATCACATAAACAGTGTAATTTCTGGTATTCCGGCCACAGCTGATGGTGTTATGAGTGTAATAAAAATGCCCACAGCCCAGTGTTCATTTCTACACACAAACACAGCCCGCCACAGTACAGGGCGACCCAGATAAATCACACAAACAGTGTAATTTCTGGTATTCCGGCCACAGCCGATGGTGTTTGAGTGTAATAAAAATGCCCACAGCCCAGTATTCATTTCTACACACAAACACAGCCCGCCACAGTACAGGGCTCGCACAAATAAAATCGACTCATGTCAATTGTGCATTAAATGTAGTGAATGTGCCCACAACCCAGTGCCCACAAACACTACACACTGCATGTCCCACGGTTTCTGTAAAAACGAAACCAACACACATACAGTCAGCTCAGGCCGACGGTGTTTTCAGTGCAGTAAATATGCCCGCTGTCCCGCGCCCATATTCACTCACAGACATGTTAAGCCCCACGGGGCTCGCCCCGCTCGCTCTCTCTCAGCAAACTGCTATAAGGGAATCGAGCGCGGCCAGGCTGCCCGCCGCGATTGGCGCGCCCCCCCGCCTCAAACGCTGCAAGCACAGTGTTTACGTTACAGCACACCAAAGCTCTCCTGTCGCCACTATGTTGTAGCCAGAGCCCAGATCTCATTCTACCCCTAGCTATTTATGCAAATGCGTGGACAAAGCTTCCCGGGGTATCAGAATGGGTGCTGAACATTATAAAAAGAGGCTATTCGCTGCAGTTCACTCGACGTCCCGCCGCTACACGCCGCGGGTTGAAACTACGGTAAAAACTGAAGTAGCCCATCTACTTCGAGCCGAAATAGCGAAACTATTGAGCAAAGGGGCAATAGAGCCTTTATCTCAAGCTCAGAGCTAAGGGGGCCTATACAGCAGATATTTTCTGGTACCGAAAAAAGACGGGGGTCTCAGACCCGTTCTAGATCTAAGACAGCTGAACAAAGTGCTTGTGAAACGCCAGTTCAGAATGCTCACAACCAGGAAAATCCTCACGCAGATTTGCCAAGGGGACTGGTTTATGTCAATAGATCTGAAGGACACGTGTTTCCAAATACGAATAGCGTCACGTCACAGGCGATTCTTGAGATTCGCCTTCGAGGGCCAGGCATATCAATACACAGTCCTACCGTTCGGCCTGTCCCTAGCACCCTGTACATTTACAATGTGCATGGACGCGGCTCTCGCACTCCTGAATCTTCGGGGCATGCGAGTTTTGAACTACTTGGACGATTGGCTGATTCTAGCTTGATCACACTCAGAGCTCATAGAACACAGGACCATATTACTCGAACATCCCGAGAATCTAGGTCTCAAAGTCAATTGGGCGAAAAGTTCGCTGTCTCCCAGTCAGAAAATATATTTTCTGGGCACAGAACTGAACTCTCTGACAGCGCGACTGTCGCCAGACCGCAGACTGAACATTCAGCGCATCACCACTGCAGCACAATAGTCCTGCTCAAAAGGTTTCAGAAAATGCTGGGTCTCATGGCCTCAGCATCATCAGTACTCCAGTTGGGTATGCTTCGCATGCGCCCGCTGCAGTTATGGCTAAAAGCGCGAGTACCACCTCGGGCATGGTCCTCCGGTCTGTTTCGCCTCAAGGTCGATCAGAAATGCGTCACAGTTCTGAAACCTTGGAGAGCAATCGACTGGTACCAGTCAGGTGTAAACCTGGGGACTTCCTCGAGTGTGAGAGTGGTGTCCACGGATGCCTCCACCTCGGGATGGGGAGCGCTGCTCGAGGGCAGACCGTTATTTGGCCAGTGGTCAGAACGGGAGAAGCTCCTACACATAAACTGTCTAGAAATGATGGCAGTCGACAACGCGCTGAGGCGCTTTTGTCCCCGAATAAAAGGTCACCACGTCTTGGTCCGCTCGGACAACATGTCAGTGGTAGCCTACATAAATCGCCAGGGTGGCGTCAGGTCCCGAAACCTTTACAGGCTGACGGAACGTCTCCTGGTCTGGGCTCAGCACAATCTGCGCTCATTGAGAGCAGCACATGTGCCTGGTCACCTGAATTTGGGACCAGACTAGGGCTGTCAATATATATTCGAATAGTTTTAAAAAACAGAAATTCGAATGTAAAAATTAATATTCGAATGTAGAAAAAAAAACAAAAAAAACGCCCGCGGTAGCAGAGGCTATCTGCTTTGCGAGTGTGCGCGCTGCCTGAGGGATCAGGGTACAGGTCACAGGAGAGTCGCATTGGCACAGCGTCACTGCTGAAAGTTGACACATGGAAGATGGCAAAAAAAGTGCAGAGCCCAACTCGACCGCAGCAGAGAAAGTGATTTTAACCCCCGAAAATCTAAATAGCCATGTCTGGAAGTACTTTGGATTTTGGTCGGTAGAAGGTAAAATTGTGGAGCCGCGAGATAAAGTAGTATGCAAGCTATGTAAGATACAGTTAGCATACCATTCGACCACTAGCAACATGAGGTCACATCTCGAAAATGTGCACCCAAATGAGCATGGCATAATGTGTGGAACTCCAGCTAAACAGTCGCGTCTTGACACTTATTTTGCACCGCCCGCCACAAGCTCTTTGTCTGCAACACGACAAGAGGCCATCACACAGAAACAAGAACAAGCGAACGCCAGACGAACCAGAACCACCTGCATTGTCAGAGATGCAGACAAAGATCGTCACAGATCTGGAGAAGCATTATAGAGAGGAAAAGGGCACATTTATGCTGCTGAACAAAGCGAGTTACCTGGATCCACGCTTTCATCGCCTCGTTCATTTGAAAGAGGAGCAGAAACGGCAGGTGGCTATACTGGAGGAGATGAAACAAGTGAATGTGACAGGAGGAGGCACAGGCAGTGAGGCCACTGCCGGACAGCGTCGTGATCAGCAGCCCGCTGAGAAAACTGCGTTTTCTGCTATGGGGTGTCTCTTCGGAGACACGTATTGCACGGACAGCCCAGACCAGGACATGAGACTGCTGCTTCAAAAAGAGATGTCGATGTATGAACAAGAGTCTCCAATACCTGCTCAACAAAATCCTCTCATGTGGTGGAAAACTTTGGGCTCTGGGAGATACCCTCACGTCGCCCAGATGGCAAATAAATATCTTTCCATCCCCGGATCCTCAGTGTGCTCTGAACGCGTCTTTTCCTCCGCTGGGAATATAGTAAATAAAAAGAGATCAGCGCTGGCCCCTTCAAATGTGGACTGTCTTGTGTTTTTGGCAAATAACCTGTAAGCCTTCAGGCCTAAGACCCGAAGGTGACAGTGCGAGTGCACTAAAAAGACAATGGAATAAATTGCATTTTTTCCCCCTTTTATTAATACAAGCACCAAGAATGTAAGTAGCCTTTATCGTTTTTAATTGCACTTTATTTTTTATGAACCTCAGGGTAAAAGTTCTTTGTTGTCGCATTTCTCGGAATTGTCAAATATGTTAAATAAACTACACATACAAGTAGTTATGTTTCCTTGTATTAATTTGTCCTGTTATTGACAAAATGCACGTCATTGACAAAATGCGTCAAGGCTGTTAGGTTTTGGGTGTGGGTTAGTAGAATAAGTTAACAAGTACTTGCAAAGATACTTATTGTCAGTGGAGTGTCTGTTGGGGAGCATCAAAATAAAGTGTTACACAGACATATTAAACAGACAGTCTACTAATAATCTAATGACTGCTAGTTGACAAGATGCAAAAGTTACAAATTTCAGCTGTTTGCAATGAATAAATCAAACAAAGATAATTGAAATAGCTCAACGCAACAAATGTTTCAAGTGGTTTCCCTGAAATCAAAAAAAAAAAAAAAAAAAAAAAATCTACTTTTAATGACTTCTGCAGTCTCAAAATTATAAAACCCCCTGCATATAATCTCTCACAACAGCACAAATCTGCAAAACAGGTGTTGTCTCAAGCACACCTAATGCAACTAATCAAGGGCTTCATTAGTTGAACCAGATGTGCTTGAGCTATAACACATGAAATACCTGCACTGGCTTGGTGTTTGTTGAGTGTCACATTTGACTGCATGTTAGAAATATGGCTAAGTCAAAATAATGTTCCAAAAAGTTAAGAGAAGATTTCATCACCCTTTACAAAGAAGGAACATATACAAAAAGATAGCGGAGGCACTAATATTCCTAGAAACATCGTTGGAAGCATAGTTCACAAGTTCAAAGTTAAAGGAACAGTGGTTACACTATACTGCATGGGGCAGAAAAATAAGCTATTTCCAGATTTCTGAGAAGGCAGGTTCAGAAAAACCCTCGAGTGACTGCAAAAGACCTGCAGCAAGACTTTGGTGGCAACAGGAACTGAGGTTTCAGCTTGCACAGTAAGGTGCGTAATAAACACATGCCAGAACTCCAAGATGTACACCACTACTGACCTAAAAGCACAAGAAAAGTCGGCTCCAATTTACTCAAAATCATAAAAATAAGCCACAGAAGTGTTGGTATTCTGTTCTGTGGAGCGATGAAACAAAACTGGAACTTTTCAGCAGTATGTCTGGAGGAATAAGAATGAAGCATATGCTGAAAAGATCACTCTGTCTACAGTTAAGCATTGTGATTCTCAGTGATGCTCTGGGGCTGCTTTGTGTCCTCTGGCACTGTAAACCTGCACCGTCTGGAAGGCAAGATGGATTCATTGAAGTATCAGGAAATCCTAGGAGAAAACGTCATGCCGTCAGTGAGGAAACTGAAGCTTGAGCGTCATTGGACCTTCCAACAGGACAATGATCCCAAGCATACCTTGAATTCCTCCAAGGCTTGGTTGCAGAAGATGTCCTGGAAGATTCTACAGTGGCCATCACAGTCAGCTGACTTAAACCCCATAGAAAATCTCTGGTGGGATTTGAAGGCGGCAGCTGCAGCACACAAACCCAAGAATATGACTGAACTGGAGGCCATTGCTCATGAGGAATGGGTTAAGATTCCTCAGAAACGCTGCCAGAAGCTGGTGTCTGGTTATACATCTCGTTTGCAGCAGGTCATAACAGCAAAAGGGTGTTCTAATAAGTACTAAAGATGCTTGCCATGAAGGGGTTGAATAATTTGGAGACTGTAGAAGTCATTAAATGTTGCATTTTCAGTTGAATTTGGGGAAACCACTTGAAGCATTTGTTGTGTTGAGCTATTTCAGTTACTTTTGTATGATTTGTTTATTGCAAACAGCTGAAAGTCTGTAAATTGTGCCAGTAAACCTGATTTGCAAAGAAGGTTGAATAATTTTGATTGCAACTGCAGTATAGATTGTCTAAAGTGGACCATCGAAATAAAGTGTTACCGAATGTTTTGCTCACGTTCCCTAAGTTATGAAAACATTATTTCTGAATGTTGTATTGTATATGCATATGTTACTTTTTTTTTGTCTTGGTTATGCAAACATTAAGGAAATATTCAATTTGATAATTTTGCAAATAATATCGGAATGCTATTGTATGGTCTCTGAACATTCTGAAACAAGTTTAACACTTGTTCTGTTTCAGTCAATCATCCCGTGTCTTCAAGCCCCCAGTTTCCTGTGTTCCATTGCCCGGTCTCATCAGTATTGATGTGGTGGTGTTGGGTGGATATAATAAAGTTTTAGTTTGTGGATATAATAAAGACTATTTTGTTTCTCTACCCCTTCATCGTGCGCTTCACTACAACCCATCCCTGACTGAAGTGTACTCAATAGCAAATCAATTCTTGCAGCCAAAAAAACTTTTGGTATTGCCTACTGACATTTTGTTATCGTGACAACCCTACTGGATAACATTTTGGCTTTCCTTTGATTCCACTCACTCATTTTCTTTTTTGCATTCACTGAAATTGAATGTTGTTTTTCAGTGTATGTCAGGATTTCTAAGGAATTTGGGCTGTTTAGATTACAGACTCTACCAACATCTGCTCTTGTCGCTTCTCTCATTTCTTATTAATTTTTTTCTGTTGCTTCTGTTAGATAATTAATATATCAACGTTGTTTGTTCCATTAAAGTTGTTGCAATTTAAGTATCAGAAAGTATGTCATTGGTGCTGAGAGATCACAGAATGTTCTAGAGTGCAACATGTTTATGATGTTTTCATAAACAACATCACATTTACTTTTAACCAGCTAGTCCCACAGTCATTTTATTGGAAGTTTCAAGCTTCCAGTTCACAGATATGAAAAGATGAACAGATTTTTAAGATTGGTTTATTATGTGTTATATTTTGAACCACATGGTTTGACTCAGAGGAATTCATACAATTTCATGTGTGGTTTATCATAGATTGACATAATGCATGGATGACCAAGCCTGCAGAAAAAAACAAAAACACAAACAGACAGATAGATAGATAGATAGATAGATAGATAGATAGATAGATAGATAGATAGATAGATAGATAGATAGATAGATAGATAGATAGATAGGAAGATAGATAGGAAGAAAGATAGATAGATACAAAAATAAATGGCTTGATAAAACAAATATAATTCATTTTTAATAAAATAGTCTTTAATTTATTTTATTACTTTTTTCTTCATTTATCATTTTATGTATTTATTATTATAATTATTCTTTCACTTCTCTTTCTAATTTTCTCCATGATAATTTATTTTGTTCCCGCATATAGAAATGTGTATTTATTTCCAGGTTAATGTTTGTATTCATTTATTTATTTTTATTTCATGGAATCATGTTTAATGTAATACTCCTTCTGTATTATATAAATCATGTGTATTATCTGCCATAAGACATGTTGCATGTCCGTTGTTTTGCTGTTTTCTTTGATGTACACTTGTTGCTTCTTGAATTTAGGGTTAGGATGAAATGAAACAGTTATATTGTACCTTACTGATATTCTATGATTTATTTGAACACGTCAATCCAGGAAAGAAGTTTGTATCATTAGAAAGTTGTGGCAACAACAGCATGAATCTCGATTTAGAAGTGTTTGTGAAAATCCTAAGATTAATAATAATTTGTGTACGTTTCAACACTTTTAACAACAGGATATTTGCAAAATCGTTCTTCAGTATTAAAACCCTCATGTGAAACCTCATATGAAAAACTTCTTGCAGGGAAGCAATTAAGATAACTGTGGTATTCAAGAGTTAGTGGGCGATTTGCTTTATTTTATTTGTCTGCGCTCAAAAGAAAAGCCATAATTACAAATAATTACTCCCAAAACCAAAGAAATTGAGGCACAGAAGATTTTCTGAAAACTAAGTGATGCTCTCTGATAAAATATTCAATTATAAAATAATTGGGATGGCAGTGCTCTTGATCTTAGTAAGTTGTGAATTATTTATGGATGTAAATAAATGGCCTTTGAAATATTTACAAGATAAATGCTCTTTATGGCACTCCTTTGTGTGCCATATCATTAATTGAAAAAAATAATTATACCTGACAAAATGCTTTGCTCCCAGGCTCTAACAAAAAATTTATATGGCTAGAATTAAAACCAATATATATACTACATTAAACCAATATACATCGCATTGGCTAGTGTGTGTGTGTGTGTGTGTGTGTGTGTGTGTGTCACATTGGCTAATGCATCATCATCCTGAACATGACACAGATTTTCAATTTAAAAGCAAATGCACATTGGGTAACACTTTATTTAAATTGTCCACTTTAGACATTCTACTAACAATGGCCTGGTTTTACAGACAGGGCTTGGATTAAGCCAGGATAAGGCCTTAGTTAAATTAGGACATTTAACGTGCCTTAGAAAAAAAAAAAACATTACTGATGCATCTTGAGACAAAACAATGGCACTGACATATTTTAAGATAATCAGTGCAAGTTGTTATAAGTGAAGACCGCTCAAACATGCATTTTAGACTGTGACTAGGCTTAAGCCTTGTCTGTGAAACCGGCCATATCAGTAACATGTCAACTATGTATAAGACAGTATAAGACTGTATTTAACACTTTATGTTGAGGCTCCCTGTAGATTTGGAAGTAAGCTTTTCCCTGTTATTATTTGATTCACGGGACCGGACACCAGTTATCCTGCCAAAAAACATCTTTATTCTTCATATATCAGCATAGGAGAGAAACTTGAGAAGATGTTGTATTCGTGCCAGGTTCCAGGGGTTTCTCTTCCCTCACCCCCTCATGACCTTCCTCTGAGTAAGTACAGTAGGATTGAGCTTATATACACCACTCTGGGACTTACAACTTCCTTGTAAGGTAGAAAAACATGTTGCTTATGTTTAAAATTTGAAACTATCCCTCGGTGTATACATTTGTGGTACATTTGCATCAGTTGAACAGTCTACTACTCTAATGAGAGTTAACATGTAGGTGCAACGTTACTTATAGGGACCCTCAAAACAAAGTGTTACCAAATATATTTAACTTAAATACGTTTTTCATGTCTTTAAAATGGATATTCTAACAGAAGAGCCCTAGAAAATAAGTTCTCTTACAAGAGGTTCTCTCGTACTGCGTAATATCTTACGCTAGGGGAAAACCTCTTTTCCACGAGATATTGAAGCCAAAAATTATCCTTAATTTTGAATTAATGTAAAACGCGTTGCGGCAGCATGCAGACATAGGCAAGGCGGCTCGCGTGCCTATTGGCTGTCCTGCGGCAACTGCAGCAGCCTATCGAGAGAGGCCCTTGGTGACGTCAGATCCGTCAATGTGGGCGTGGCCTGGGCCAATAAATATAGCTCGATGGGCTGATATAATCTGATTTTTCATCTCTTCAGCGAAGCTCACGCATCGCTGGATCCGGAGAGAAGAAGCCGCGCCGTCTGAGAAAAGCTTTCTGCGGGACGAGCCTTTGCATCTGAAGACGCTGGCCTTCATCTCGCCGCCTTCAGTCGCCGTACCTGCTATGCTTTCCGGCGTTTATATACTTTTACTCTGCCGAGTGTGTGTTCGCCGATGCGACTCACACTCTCTATCTAAAAGAGCAGCGTCTTTTTAAAGATGCCTCGTTCCTGTGGCTCGTGCTGAGCCGCACTCAGTGACGGGGACTGCCATTTCATCTGCGTTTCCCGCCTGGGTAAGGATCATGCAGCTCTTGCGCTCTCTGACGGCGGCTGCCATCATTGCAAGCTATTGCCATGGTGACTCTGAGGACTCGCCTGGCATTTTTCTCCGAGTCTGCACTTCCGCCCGCTATAGTGCCGCGTGGTAAAAAGTGCCGTACTCAGCGGTTCGCCCGCCAGCTTCACCAGTTTCACTCGAGTCGCTCAACGACGGACAACGGCCGCCGTCCACCGCCGCTTTCGCTATTAATAACGACGAGATAGCTGCATCTGTAGAGGAGGCCAGCTGCTCTATCCTGGCGTCGGACAGTGAGGATTGGGCAAGCTCTGTGGACCTCCCCCCCTCTGCCCGTGAGTCGTCAGGGAAACGCTGATTCGTCTACTCTCACAGGCCGTGGCGAGCCTCGGCCTTGAGTGGGCCAGACTCTCGCCGCGGCCAGACTTTCACCGAAACTTTTCCCTCGTTCAGTTCCAGAAAATGTGACTGTTCCCGTGTATTTTGCAGTAAACAAGCTGGTACCACGGCCCGCTTGCCTGCACACAAATGCTGTTTCCACGGCGACCCAGATAAATCACATAAACAGTGTAATTTCTGGTATTCCGGCCACAGCTGATGGTGTTATGAGTGTAATAAAAATGCCCACAGCCCAGTGTTCATTTCTACACACAAACACAGCCCGCCACAGTACAGGGCGACCCAGATAAATCACACAAACAGTGTAATTTCTGGTATTCCGGCCACAGCCGATGGTGTTTGAGTGTAATAAAAATGCCCACAGCCCAGTATTCATTTCTACACACAAACACAGCCCGCCACAGTACAGGGCTCGCACAAATAAAATCGACTCATGTCAATTGTGCATTAAATGTAGTGAATGTGCCCACAACCCAGTGCCCACAAACACTACACACTGCATGTCCCACGGTTTCTGTAAAAACGAAACCAACACACATACAGTCAGCTCAGGCCGACGGTGTTTTCAGTGCAGTAAATATGCCCGCTGTCCCGCGCCCATATTCACTCACAGACATGTTAAGCCCCACGGGGCTCGCCCCGCTCGCTCTCTCTCAGCAAACTGCTATAAGGGAATCGAGCGCGGCCAGGCTGCCCGCCGCGATTGGCGCGCCCCCCCGCCTCAAACGCTGCAAGCACAGTGTTTACGTTACAGCACACCAAAGCTCTCCTGTCGCCACTATGTTGTAGCCAGAGCCCAGATCTCATTCTACCCCTAGCTATTTATGCAAATGCGTGGACAAAGCTTCCCGGGGTATCAGAATGGGTGCTGAACATTATAAAAAGAGGCTATTCGCTGCAGTTCACTCGACGTCCCGCCGCTACACGCCGCGGGTTGAAACTACGGTAAAAACTGAAGTAGCCCATCTACTTCGAGCCGAAATAGCGAAACTATTGAGCAAAGGGGCAATAGAGCCTTTATCTCAAGCTCAGAGCTAAGGGGGCCTATACAGCAGATATTTTCTGGTACCGAAAAAAGACGGGGGTCTCAGACCCGTTCTAGATCTAAGACAGCTGAACAAAGTGCTTGTGAAACGCCAGTTCAGAATGCTCACAACCAGGAAAATCCTCACGCAGATTTGCCAAGGGGACTGGTTTATGTCAATAGATCTGAAGGACACGTGTTTCCAAATACGAATAGCGTCACGTCACAGGCGATTCTTGAGATTCGCCTTCGAGGGCCAGGCATATCAATACACAGTCCTACCGTTCGGCCTGTCCCTAGCACCCTGTACATTTACAATGTGCATGGACGCGGCTCTCGCACTCCTGAATCTTCGGGGCATGCGAGTTTTGAACTACTTGGACGATTGGCTGATTCTAGCTTGATCACACTCAGAGCTCATAGAACACAGGACCATATTACTCGAACATCCCGAGAATCTAGGTCTCAAAGTCAATTGGGCGAAAAGTTCGCTGTCTCCCAGTCAGAAAATATATTTTCTGGGCACAGAACTGAACTCTCTGACAGCGCGACTGTCGCCAGACCGCAGACTGAACATTCAGCGCATCACCACTGCAGCACAATAGTCCTGCTCAAAAGGTTTCAGAAAATGCTGGGTCTCATGGCCTCAGCATCATCAGTACTCCAGTTGGGTATGCTTCGCATGCGCCCGCTGCAGTTATGGCTAAAAGCGCGAGTACCACCTCGGGCATGGTCCTCCGGTCTGTTTCGCCTCAAGGTCGATCAGAAATGCGTCACAGTTCTGAAACCTTGGAGAGCAATCGACTGGTACCAGTCAGGTGTAAACCTGGGGACTTCCTCGAGTGTGAGAGTGGTGTCCACGGATGCCTCCACCTCGGGATGGGGAGCGCTGCTCGAGGGCAGACCGTTATTTGGCCAGTGGTCAGAACGGGAGAAGCTCCTACACATAAACTGTCTAGAAATGATGGCAGTCGACAACGCGCTGAGGCGCTTTTGTCCCCGAATAAAAGGTCACCACGTCTTGGTCCGCTCGGACAACATGTCAGTGGTAGCCTACATAAATCGCCAGGGTGGCGTCAGGTCCCGAAACCTTTACAGGCTGACGGAACGTCTCCTGGTCTGGGCTCAGCACAATCTGCGCTCATTGAGAGCAGCACATGTGCCTGGTCACCTGAATTTGGGACCAGACTAGGGCTGTCAATATATATTCGAATAGTTTTAAAAAACAGAAATTCGAATGTAAAAATTAATATTCGAATGTAGAAAAAAAAACAAAAAAAACGCCCGCGGTAGCAGAGGCTATCTGCTTTGCGAGTGTGCGCGCTGCCTGAGGGATCAGGGTACAGGTCACAGGAGAGTCGCATTGGCACAGCGTCACTGCTGAAAGTTGACACATGGAAGATGGCAAAAAAAGTGCAGAGCCCAACTCGACCGCAGCAGAGAAAGTGATTTTAACCCCCGAAAATCTAAATAGCCATGTCTGGAAGTACTTTGGATTTTGGTCGGTAGAAGGTAAAATTGTGGAGCCGCGAGATAAAGTAGTATGCAAGCTATGTAAGATACAGTTAGCATACCATTCGACCACTAGCAACATGAGGTCACATCTCGAAAATGTGCACCCAAATGAGCATGGCATAATGTGTGGAACTCCAGCTAAACAGTCGCGTCTTGACACTTATTTTGCACCGCCCGCCACAAGCTCTTTGTCTGCAACACGACAAGAGGCCATCACACAGAAACAAGAACAAGCGAACGCCAGACGAACCAGAACCACCTGCATTGTCAGAGATGCAGACAAAGATCGTCACAGATCTGGAGAAGCATTATAGAGAGGAAAAGGGCACATTTATGCTGCTGAACAAAGCGAGTTACCTGGATCCACGCTTTCATCGCCTCGTTCATTTGAAAGAGGAGCAGAAACGGCAGGTGGCTATACTGGAGGAGATGAAACAAGTGAATGTGACAGGAGGAGGCACAGGCAGTGAGGCCACTGCCGGACAGCGTCGTGATCAGCAGCCCGCTGAGAAAACTGCGTTTTCTGCTATGGGGTGTCTCTTCGGAGACACGTATTGCACGGACAGCCCAGACCAGGACATGAGACTGCTGCTTCAAAAAGAGATGTCGATGTATGAACAAGAGTCTCCAATACCTGCTCAACAAAATCCTCTCATGTGGTGGAAAACTTTGGGCTCTGGGAGATACCCTCACGTCGCCCAGATGGCAAATAAATATCTTTCCATCCCCGGATCCTCAGTGTGCTCTGAACGCGTCTTTTCCTCCGCTGGGAATATAGTAAATAAAAAGAGATCAGCGCTGGCCCCTTCAAATGTGGACTGTCTTGTGTTTTTGGCAAATAACCTGTAAGCCTTCAGGCCTAAGACCCGAAGGTGACAGTGCGAGTGCACTAAAAAGACAATGGAATAAATTGCATTTTTTCCCCCTTTTATTAATACAAGCACCAAGAATGTAAGTAGCCTTTATCGTTTTTAATTGCACTTTATTTTTTATGAACCTCAGGGTAAAAGTTCTTTGTTGTCGCATTTCTCGGAATTGTCAAATATGTTAAATAAACTACACATACAAGTAGTTATGTTTCCTTGTATTAATTTGTCCTGTTATTGACAAAATGCACGTCATTGACAAAATGCGCGTCCATTAACAAAATGCGCGTCCATTGACAAAATGCGCGTCCATTGACAAAATGCGCAACCAGATATTCGAATAGTTCGAATATATGTGTTTTTTTTAGAGGGAATATTCGAACGTCATTTTTGAGCAATTTTGACAGCCCTAGACCAGGCAGACTGTCCAGTAACAATGTTCAAGCAGGAGAATGGTCTCTGCACCCGCAGACGGTCCTACTGCTGTGGGAGACATTCGGCAGAGCGCAGGTAGACCTGTTTGCGTCCCAAGAAAACGCTTACTGTCCGAAGTTTTTCTCCAAGAGCAGGGATGCGCTGGCCCACGTCTGGCCCCGCTGCCCACTCTATGTTTCTCCCCCGTCTCGCTCCTGCCTCAGGTATTGGAACGAATCAGGGAAACGGATGCTCAGAGCTACTTGTGGCTCCGCTCTGAAAAAACCAGGCTTGGTTCCCAGTTCTGATGCAGCTGACAAGCACTGCCCCATGGCCAATGCCAACGAGGAAAGACCTCCTCTCTCAGGCCAAGGGCTCGATTTGGCATCCTCGCCCGGAGCTGTGGTCCATGCACGCATGGGCCATCAACGGGTACCCGCAAACCTCCCGGAGGGAGTGTTAAACACGATCACGCAGGCTAGAGTGCCGTCTACTAGACGGCTCTATTCCTCAAAATGGTCTGTGTTTTCTGGCTGGTGCAAAGCCCGAGGCTTTTCACCCCTAGACGGCGGGGTTACGTAAGTTCTCTCCTTCCTTCAAGAGCTACTGGATAAGGGCAGAACCCCATCCACGCTCAAAGTTTATGTGGCGGCCATAGCAGCGTTTACAAAACCCGCGACTGGCCAGTCACTGTGGAAGAACGATATGGTCATCCGCTTCCTTAAAGGAGCTAAGAGGCCCAGACCCCCCTCAGTCCCCATGTGGGACCTTTCCATGGTTTTGGAAGCCATGAAAGGTGCCCCGTTCGAGCCAATACACTTGTCGGACATGAAACATCTGTCATTCAAGACAGTGTTTCTTATGGGTCTTGCTTCATTGAAGTGCATAGGGGATTTACAAGCGCTCTCAGTAAGCGCGACGTGTATGGAATTTGGGCCAAATGACTCGAAAGTCATACTCAAACCAAGACACGGGTACGTGCCTAACTCCCTCAACACACCATTCAGGGCTCAGGTTATTTCCCTGTCTGCCCTGCCGGTTTACAACAAGGAAAAGGACGCGAGCTTCCTTTGCCCAGTCAGGGCATTAAGAGCTCATGTGTCTCCCTCGTCTGTTTTCAGACAGATTGAGCAGCTCTTCGTTTCGTTCAGCGGACGTGCTAAGGGACTAGCCGCATCGAAACAGAGCCTATCCAGATGGATAGTTGATGCCATAGCGCTGGCATACACGTCTAAAGGCTTGTATGCCAAGTGTCGAAGTGTCCTTTAGGTGTTAGAGCGCACTCCACAAGAGGATTACCTTGAAGGATATAGGTTCCCGCCTTACAGGCTAAACTACTTTCGGTCTAAAATCAGTATTGTCTGCCCCTTTGCTTCGGCTCAAAATACTACAACCGCTTGAGCACCGCTCACTGATCGATAAAATTACTCCATGAGCAAAATTAAGAGCCATACTGTTACACAGGTCAGGCCGAACATTTTCACCCTGACTGTGTGGAACACTGTTAATGTGATTAGCTCCCTTAGGATGCTAACTTATTGGGAATGCCGCTTCTAGCCTCTCTTCTCAGACTCTTTGTGAGTCCCTGTTGATTATGCACTATATGAGCCCCGGGCACCTGCCCTTGGGACTTTGGTGTTGGATCCCAGCACGCACGGCGTTTTACACTGTGTTCCACTAGCATAAGATATTGCGCCGTACGAGAGAACCTCTTGTAAGAGAACGTACTCGGTTACTAACGTAACCTCGGTTCTCTCTAGAAGAGGAAACGAGTACTGCGTATCTTTGCCGTGCCTGCAACATGCTCTGGTTCGCTTCGGCGATGAAAAAACAGATTATATCAGCCCATCAAGCTATATTTATAGGCCCAGGCCACGCCCGCTTTGGCGGGAGGTGCCGTAGTGGGCGTGAAGCGCCCCCATTGGATCTGACGTCACCAAGGGCCTCTCTCGATAGGCTGCTGCAGTTGCCGCAGGACAGCCAATAGGCACGCGAGCCGCCTTGCCTATGTCTGCATGCTGCCGCAACGTGTTTTACATTAATTCAAAATTAAGGATAATTTTTGGCTTCAATTTCTCATGGAAAAGAGGTTTTCTCCTAGCGTAAGATATTACGCAGTACTCGTTCCCTCTTCTAGAGAGAACCGAGGTTACGTTAGTAACCGAGAACGTTTTCTATGTGAGGCTGAGCATAAGAATTTCTTCCTATAAAATACTTAATATTTTCCATTCATTGTAGTTAAGTTTACATTAAAACAAAGCACCCACAAGGTTACTCTGTTGTTTAGTACCAAGTAGCAAGAATATGTTTTAATGGTTTTATTTTTGATAAAACCTGATATTGTTCGAGGCTCTGACTCGCTGTCCCAGTTTAAAACTAGATTAAAGACGCATCTCTTTAGCCAAGCATTTACATAATGCTTACCTTTTATACCACTGCTGAATCAGATCAAATGCATTTAATACTATAAAACTTGAAGAGACTGTAGGTTATTTGTATATGTTGCATAGTATTTACAGTCATTACGTTCCTGTGTATATTGCGTGAATGACGGGTGGTTGGGCGGATATTGTGTTTTGCGGTAGGTGGTATGCCATACGGAACCGTTGTCCACTGAAACTGCATATTAACGCACCAGTGGGGCTCGACAGCCTTAGTCAACAGGTTGGCGCGTATGGTTGGGTTGCGGAGAGATTGTGAGATTGTGGTTAGGTCTCAGCAGCAGGAGGGACGTAGAGGTCAGTAAGCAAGGCTGAGTTGAGTGGGGGACGGAGGGGGGTGATTTTGGGACGCAAGAGTCACTGTCTTCATGTTTTATCATTTACGCCTGTGTTATGGAAATCATCATTATGAACAGCAGCTACGCAAATTATTTTCCCTTTTTGCTTTTCTGCTGTTATCTCGGGACGCGAGTCCCGAGAAAATGGCGTTCGTCAGCTCCAGTTTGTATCCAGCCTCTCACGGAGACTTCAGATGCTCCAATCACAAAGCCTGTGAAGTGACGACTCAACACGGGCGATATGGACTCTCTATGGTGGACGGCACTGATCCTCAACAACTCGTCTTAATACCAGCGTGATTACTTGGACTTCCAAAAGATGGAAATGGATAAATACTCTAAATGTTCCGATCCAATCTGACTTGTAATGCTGCCCGAATCATGCACTGTTCCTTCGTTGGCCAGAGGAGAACTGGCCCCCCGACTGAGTCTGGTTTCTCCCAAGGTTTTTTTCTCCATTCTGTCACCTGATGGAGTTTTGGTTCCTTGCCACTGTTGCCTTGGCTTTTGGCTTGCTTAGTTGGGGACATTTAATATTCAATAATATTATTGATCTGCCTTACTTAAGGTGGATGTTGACGCAATTTTCTTTTAGAAACAAACTTTGTTATATTGTTTTCATGTTATCACTGTGAAGCACTTTGATACAATCTGTATTGTAAAAAGCGCTATATAAATAAAGGTGACTTGACTTATTTTTACTTTTTTATGGCTCATTCATGGTGAAATCTGTGTTTTCCTGTTGTACTGTAACTAATTTGTTCATACCCTTGCCATCAGGGCTGCTCTTTCTTACTAATATGAACTCCTTTTTCACATTAACTTTACCATTTATTGGATTTAAGAGCCGTTTTATTTAATCAGAATTCTATATCTGGCTTTGGCTCTGAGCCTGAATCAGATTTTATCAAAAGTTATTACTGGTATTCAGGGGCTCCTAGATCCTCCCTGAGATTGTATTCCCTGCCTGTAAGAGCTCTTTAGAGGAACATTTTCCCCAGTGCACTGCTATAATGGAACTGCCGAACGGTGCCGCCACATGAGAATCAGCACAGAGGTCAGCTGTGAATTCATGATGTACCTGAGCAAGATCTGAATTTCTTTGTCTCAGTTAGATGTAGAGCTGCAAACAATACTATACATTGCAAATGGGCAACTTTGTAATTTTAAATGTAGATGTATTTAAAATGGGCAATTTTGGATTATCACTTTAAAGTTAACATACATTAGAAAAGAAGCTCCTCAAGAAAAAAAAAATGCTCATCAACATTGCTATTTTGTATTTAGCATTAGCTGTGGCCAATTATGACATCTTATAGAGCTTGATGAAGTGGACACTTTATAGGTAATTGATCATCTCCATGCCCTTCACACAATATCCTCTCTATTAACAAAAAAAGTGGCATCTATCTGATAATAACCAGATATTTTAATATTAAAAAGGTCTGTGGTTATATTGAAAGGGCCTTAAGGTCTGAGACAAAAAACACAACATGAGTATTACCTGAACAAATTACACCTCTTCACTGAGCAAGTGGTTTGACGCTGATCAAGACTCTTAAACAATTTATGGATCTGCTTTGTAGTCATATGTGGAGAAAATATTAATGGTGCTTAACCCTTAAACAGGCAAGAGTGGAAAATGCAAAGCAAAAAAAAAATTCATTTCATTTTTTATATCATCTGGACTTTTTTTTAATTTTTATATATTTTGGATTTTATGAATTGTGTCTCCTGAGATACGTTGCCTGATTAGGGCATAAAAAAAGGACCAAGTCATTAATCTGTTAACTGTTACTGCCACTGTATGTTTAAAACAATTATATCCCATACTTCACCTGATCTAATGTTGACAAATTATATATTATTCGAAAGCTTACGAACTCAAGATTCAGCCTGTGAAACCCGTTTTGAAATCGGACGTTGTGTTACCATAGAAACGGTACTCTAAATTATTTTAATGGGCTCCTCCCCTTTTGGGCATCGTCATGTTTCATAATTTATGATCAAAACCTTTTCTAATCTTGACAAAACACATATTGTCAGAAAGGTCTGAGTCTCAAGGTTCCATATTTTGTGACAGAAGTGATATTTTGACAGAATTTTATTAATTTGTTATGGCAGAATGCATACAATTAAATTCAATGGAATGTAAGTCACCCGGTGGCTATTTTTGGTATTATGCCTAAACAAAATCTCACGGGAACTTCAATTTTTGTGATATCAACTTCAAATTTGGAACACAACTTGGTTAGATATATGGCTTTGATTTTATAGTAATTTCATAGTAAAAAATATTTGGTAAAATACATATTTTATAAAAAGGAATACATATTAAGTACAGTATATTTGATTTAATGTAAGATTTAAACTTCCTTAACTTTTTCATACTTTCATTTTTTAAAGTGCTTTCACTTCAGCAATAATCTGCTGACTGTTTTCTTTAAAACAAGACCAAAATTAGGTCTATATTCCAAAGCATTCTTGAATTACAATCATTTAAGTTTGAATAGTGCATTTTAAATAGAGCTAGTTTAATCCCTTTTTTTATACCCTAAACAGGCAACGTGTCTCAGGAGACACATACAGTTCAAAACGTGCTAAATAACAACATGAACAACATATTACTTAATTTTCTCCTTCAGCACCTTAAGATAATGTTCACAATTAATGTTAGCAGTATTCTTTCTTTTTTTTTCAGAAGAAAAGTAAGTTTAATATATATTTATACTCAAAATCTGAATGTTCTGCACCACTGGCAGCCATGTTGGATTTAGGTCAGGCTGACTAATTGATCACAAATCATGTGACCAGCATACTCAAGACAGACCAGGCTGTCATAAGTGATAAAAGAATTTGATGAAAAAATTGTTCTTATGCCCCAAAAAAGACAATAAAAACGATGTATCTCGTGAGACACGTTGCCTGTTTTAGGGTTAAAAAACATTTTGTGAATCTTTGTAGAGTTGTAGACATTTAACTAGTAATAAAAGATAACCTTTGTTCAGTTCCTTTCACAAACCTGTTGAGTGAATGATGCAATGACACTTACTGGTTACAATCTGCCATCCGAATTATGTCCTGTGATGTGATTGATTTAAAAACTTTCCAGTGTTGCCATATTTACTGTGTTTTGCTTTTTTAGGACAATAAGGGTGTAATGATATAAGATAGGTTGGGGGATGGAGGGGGTTGAGTCATGAGGATGATTTGAAATATCTAGTGATTGTCATGGTTATGTTTAATGGGCCGTTTACGCGACACCATTTTCAACTAAATACAGAAAACTTATGTGCCTTGACCGTTCATTTACACGGTTATCATTATCGTCTTTTAAACGCGCATTTGTAAAAAATGTTGACGTCAACCGCATGTGTATTACGTGTTCAGTCTATAGCCACATAGTATTTCTTTACAAAGTGACATAACCAACTACTGGCGTGGCATGCGTAATACAGTGTTTTTAATCATTTTTCGTGGCTCCGTGAAAAGGCCAGGCGGAACCAGGGGGATGCCAGTCAGAGGTAGAGCTGATGGAGATGGAGAACCAGGCAGAGCCGAAGAGCCAAAGAGACTAGGCGACACCGGAGGTCCTGGAGGCAAAGGCGGAGCGATGTGCGGCAGAGCCAAAGGGGGGTTTGGATGAACGAGAGTCCATGGTGGAGTTAGAGTGACGACTGACCAGAGGGACGAGGGATCCTGATAATGCTGGAAAGTCTGTGGTCCCAGGTAGAGCCGAAGGAGCAAAAAAGCAAAGTGGACCAGACTGGTAGACGGGCTGATGTGGAGTGATGGGCTTGGAGTTTTGAGGATGGAGCCAGATAATCGACACTCCAGAGCGGACTAGGTGACCAGGAAGCCCAAGATCCAAGCTACTAAGCAAAGCCAGCGAAAGAGGAGTCAAAGGGCTAATGGAGCTAGTAAAGACAGGGCTGAAGAGCTGGGTAACACAGGCAGAGGGTCACGAGATGGCCTCCTTGGTCATGACAGGACAGGCAGAGAGGTCAAAAAAGGCCTCCTTGGCCGATACAGGACATGTAGAGGAGGAGGGAGTGGGAGACAGGGTGAGAGCATCATAAACCACACAGATTTTGTGCAGGGTGACGAAACAGACTTGGAGCTGGCAACTAAGCAGGCATGTAGCTATTCTTTTAACATTCCTCAATCTTTACAATAGAGCTTAAGTTCAGCACAATCACATCAGTTTTTGTAGCAAGGGGCAGGGCTTCATTCCATGCCCCCATACTCCATGATTATTCCCAACGGAACAAACACAGGAACTGGCTCACACATCAGACTCCAACTGAGCTGACTTCAGCTCCATTGCAGATGAAATTTAGCTCTGTAGCTAATTTTGGGACAATTTCTTACTGTCCATTGTCCCTGTAAAAAAACACACACAAAAGAAAAACATTACATTAAACTCTGGGTGGCCTTAGGGGAATGCTCCTTGGGGAAAGTGAGGGCCAGCTTAGGCACCTGGTCAGACTGGGCTCTTTTCGGCTCTGGGTCTGCGGTGGGCTCTAGTTTCACCTCCATGCAGGGCTTCAGCTCTTCCATCGTGATGGGCTCACACTCTGAGTCTGCGGTGGGCACTGGTTCCATTTCCGTTGTGGGCTCGCTGATTGACTGGGTGGGTGGGACTGCGGGTGGGTAAAGATCCTTCTCTCTCTCGCTGATAGTGAAGGGGGATCCACATTGGAGAAGGACCCAGTCTACAACCTTGGAGCACGTGAACACACTGTAATCATCGTAGTGAGCAAGATGAGCAAGTTCCCCCCAAAAATATTTTAAAAAATCTGTGAACAGAACAGATGTTACAAGTACTGGGTTGAGATTCATTTTAGTGTGTTACAAGAATGTCTATAGAAAGACACGGAGAGAAATTTGTTTTTACGCAACCTGCAGTTGATCTTTACAGCAAGAACCAAAAATGTTGCAACAGTTACTTACCATTTGTCATTATGACACATCAGATAACACAATATAAACCAGACACAAAACTGGGCAGTTTGTTGTAAAAAGTTGCACTTATATTGCATGCTATTTGCAGTATTTTTGCAGAGCAGTTGATTCATAGAAAGTCATTAGAGAATCTAAAGGCATTATCTATAATACCTGACATTTATAGCCATGTAAAATATGATAAGTATAGTAGTTTTTTTTTTTTTTTTTTTTTTTTCGGTTGTTGCGAAGATGCCATACTTAATTTGGTTTATAAAAACCTAGGCATGTTTTATTTGTCTAAGTAATTTGTTTCTGGTAGAGTCATTGATTCTAATGTAAAACCACAATTAGTGGTTCTGTCGGTCTTGTGGAATACATTTGACCAAGAATTTAATGCCGTTTACATGTTTCTCTCTAGTCTAATTAGATCAGGTCAGGGATGATAGTTTACAGTGAAGCCAATTACTTCAAGAAGATTACTTTTGAAGAAATGAGGAGTTGCATGTCAGGGGAAAAAATTCTGATGAAAAGAAGAATGATGAAGTAGCTCAGAGTAAACAATCTGGTATTTTTCACAAGATATTCTCTGAATTTACCATAACATTTGAAGTGGATAATTTCAGAATATGATTGGTTCCAAGTTCTGAAATAGAGAATACTTGAGTAACTAAATCCAGCCTTACTTTTATAATCCACCAGCCTGTTATTTAAGCTAACTCACCATTTAAAAAAGCGTCAAAACCCCACAAATGTCTACATTAGAATAGTGATCAGTGTTTACATTTATTTCAGTAAGAGCTTAATAAATGCTCAAAATGGAATTTAGAGTGAACTATTGTGAACTAGTAGCACTCGATTTGACATTATTTTACATATTTGCTTTGAACTGCTTTATAGCATGATTAGTGCATAGTGATTGAAATTTGCCAGGAATATTCAGTCATTTGCTCATTTAGTTTCATTATCATGACCTTTTAATTGACTTCTTTATTTATTTCCTGTTGTCTATGTTCATGTTTCCCGCCAACATTAGTTGCTATCGATATTAATTTGATCATATCCCTGTTTGTCTTTTAGCTTGTTACAGTATATGTGTATATGTATGTTCCTCATTTCTCTGCCTTGATTGTCGGTTATTGTTTGTGTAAGTGTTTGAACTAGAACACTGTAACGCTACCTGTGAACTATCTGAGTTTGTTTTATTAAAATACCTTTATTTTTTTTAAATCTTCATCACTTTATACACTTTATACACAGCTAATCGTGACACATTTGCTGCAATTTGCCACTAAATATATATTTTCAGAATGTAGGCTTCTGTGTTAAACTATTATTATTATTATTATTATTAACACTTTGCAATAATTTTCAATGTTTGAAAATAATTAATGCATTAGATATTATGAACAAACAGAAAATGAATTATCATGAACTAACATAATGCTTTTTTTTCTGGCTGTTGACAGTGTTTTCTGATTAATGATGATAAAAAGAGAAATCCAAAATACCCTCTGTAATAACTTTTAAGTCTAATGTCACAAACAAAACAAGAATTTTGAAAGGGACTTCATCCAGTGTTCAGATTTGTGTTATAGAAATCACGGATCACGACTGAATCCTTCTTTTAAATGCCTAAGGTACTTGAGTATCCTTCAAGAAACAGAAAGATAATAGAGAAAAGGCCAAGTAAGAAATATAGTTTATTATGAGGATCACACGTTGGTCATCTCCTCCTCACACAGAAATACAGAATGTCACAGAAAGTTTTCCCTAATCAGCCATCTGCACAGCAGCTCCCAGGTGGCCCATCGTGGGTTAAAACGGCCCAGGAGCCTGTGAAAATTGGTCAGACCAATCAGCCTCCATCATCAAACAGCAAAGAGGGACAGCTGTGACCCTGGACAAAAGTATCACCTCCACCCTGGGCTTATGGGGATCCATGAGAACAGGCTGCCTGAGGGTTCCTCCAACTGTGAGGACTGCATTTCCTCTCCTGATTTCACATCGTTTATTCAGTTTTTAGCTTTTGTTCTCCAAAAATCCTCCTCCCCTAAGCAAGTACTCTGATATCTTACTCAAAATAGAAGCAGACCAATAGGCCTGTGACAAAGTTGGTGTTGGCAGTTTGAGGCTGAACGTATGGCATGGAGTGTAGATGAACAAACATTTATGAATTATAACTACTTGAGCTGAGTGACAGTTTGTGTAGGGGATTGTGTAATTGATAGTGGAGCGGGGTGGTGCACTGGTGGTGGTGAAGCATTAAAAGGCTGGGTTGCAGCCGGTTGATTGGAGGGGAACCATGTTCCAAAATCTACCCATAGTCCTGGTAATTCTAGTGGATAAGGTGGAAGATGGGGACGCCATGATTTTTTGAGTTGAGCCGAGATCCCATGCAGATGTTGTATACGTAAATAACAGAGGTTTACTTTCGGGGGTGAAGCAATCCAATATCTGGTTCTTCCATTTGGCCTAGCTCTTTCCCCTTGCACATTTACCAAATGCATGGATGCAGCTCTGGCTCCGCTGAGACTCCAGGGCATCTGTGTGTTAATTATATCAAGATATGGAAATTCGGCATCGAGATGTCATCCTTGGCCATATAAAACACCTGGGGTTGTGACTCAACATGAAAAAGAGCATGTTGACACCTTTCCAAAGAACGACGTTCCTGGAGGTGGTGTGGAACTCAACTACGATGTGGGCACAATTGTCTCCTGCACGTATAGAGACCAACCTGGCCACAGTGTCCAGGATAAAGCTAGGCCATGCCATCACTGTAAAGCCTTTTCAGAGGCTACTGGGGCTTATGGCAGCTGCGTACAACGTTATACCGTTTGGCCTCCTGCACATGAGACCCCTGCAGTGGTGTTTGGGAACCAAGGGGTTTTCCCAGAGGGGAAATCCGTTCTGTACTCTCAGGGTAATGCGCAGATCCCTTCGTTCCCTGGCAATATGAAAGAAACCTTAGTTTCTGTCCCAGGGCCCAGTGTTGGGAGCGCAGTGTCGCCGGAAAATCGTCTTGACAGACTGCTGTCTCTCAAAGTAATTTATGTCCCCAGGAACCAGAATTTGGGAGCAGACATTCTGTCGATGCAGGGGGTGAGGCTCGGGGGAATGGCGACTCCACCCCGAGACGGTGGAGTCAATATAAGAGAGGTTTGGCCCAGTGGAAGTGGATCTATTCGCATCTCAAGAGAAGACCCACTGTTCGCTGTGGTTGGTACCTAGAGGCTGGTCTCTCAGCCGGAGTGGTTGAGAGTATAATCAACTCTAGAGCTGAAACTGTATGTCCTAAAGTGGAATGTTTTCACCTCTTGTGGTAGAGAGTGTGGGTGTGGGGACCCATTAAACTGCCCAGTGGCTTCAGTGCTGGAGTTCCTCCAAGATTTCTTCTCTGCTCGTCTTACCCCATCCACCCTTAAGGTGTACGTGGCAGCAATTGCGGCATTCCATGTTCCGTTAAGTGATGGTCCTCTGGGGAGGCCAAATGGTCACACGGTTCCTCCTTTAAAGGCTTCATGCCTAAAGTGCCTTCCAACAAGGCTCGGTCTACGATCTTACAGGCCTCTCATCCTCCACCACATCTGTTGGCAGAAGAAGAGAGCCTTTCTCTTACTCTGCCCTGTGCGGGCCTTAGAGTTTTATGTTCAGGGGTCTTCTGAGAAAGTCAGACCAGTTATTAGTATGCTTTGGGCTGCCCAGGAAGGGATTCCCGGCCTCCAAGCAAACAATCAGCAACTGGATTGTTGAGGCGGTTTCTTTGCCCTACCAAGTGCGCGGTATGCCTTCACCTCTGGCTGTAAGGGCTCATTCTACTAGAAGCATGGTGTCTTCTAAAGCCCTGCTCTCGGGGATCTCCCTGCAGGAGATATGTGAGGCTGGGTGCTGGGCCACTCCGCATACGTTCATGAGATTTTATAGTCTGCACCTTCTTTCTACGCCGGGCTAACAGCTGCTCTCGTCCTAATCTGTGCCTTGACAGTTTCACACTAGGACCGGCATTAGTCGGTGTGGCGCAGAGGGCATTTCGTTTCCAAAGTGTCATCATCGACGCAGTGCGAGGTTAAGGTCTTGGGTTAAATCTGTAACCCTCACCTCTGTTTGCCAGAGAGCGACTTGCTTCGACCTATCAGAAGCTGAAGCTATTGTGTGCCGGTTGTGCCTTTATACATTCTGTGTACACTGTTATATGCCACGTCACGTTACGTCATTACGCAGCACCAATCAAGATTGGACTTCTTTCATACGTGCCCCGGATGCTTGTACGCCGAAGGCGTTCCCAATGTGTCGTCATCGACGCAGCATCTCGTTCCCTTCTCAGAAAACAAGGGTTACAGACGTAACCCGAGAAGTTTTCCATAAATGCTTGTCAGTACATTCAGCTGTATATTTTAACCATATTTAAAAAACAATAGAAGTAATTATACAATTACAGATAAGTGTCCAAAAACATTAGATTCAGTTTACGCTTAAGTATATTCATTTTAAGTATATTATTTCTGTAATAAGTCCTCCTTTTAAAAGTATGCTAAAGTGTATATCTTTTTCGCAAGGGTACTTAAAGTAGCTATACCAAAAATTTGAGAATGAGAACAGCTGCAACCTTATTATTCAGTGAGATTAAGTGAAGAACCTGATCAGATTGGTCATAAATTGAATGTCTCTATTTCTATCATGAACACACTGAAGAGTGCTAGAGCTGTCAATTTCAATAAATAATAACAAATATTCTGGTCTGTTTTCACATGGCATGTATGGCTTCATTAAAACTTGCTAGCACATGAGTTTACTTTTATTTGTTTGGCCATTTTTTTATGAAGTTTGAAAGCTCCAGTCATCATCAATTGTGTGTTCGCTCCTCAGAGTAAAGTTAGTCATATTTAAAAAAATGTGAGAATGAGGTGGACTGTTTCTTTATAGGACAGCATTGGTCAGGCTAATGGACTAATAAGTACAGCAAGCTATTTAGTTTTTAGTGACCAGCAGCACTAGCGTCCTGACAGCACTTTTACAAAGATACTCAGACTAACACACATAAAATATTCACACAATGGCTCTTATCAATTCTGCTCGCATGTCACATACCTCCACGGTGCAAATGACAGCAGCGACACACAGAAAATAACGATGCTCACTGCTCGGCTCCAGACTCATTACAGCAGCCCTGGGGAATAAAATCTCAACTCTTGAGCTCAGTGCCCCTGCAGTAGGTAAACTGCTCTGCATTCGGTAAAGCAACCCCTGTGCTGTTGAATCACCAAGATTAAAGATCCGCACCGGAGAATGTTGTGGCCAAGGTGACGGGTAGCTGAGGGAAGGTCAGGGAATGGTGTTTGGCCCTGTGGGAGAGAAACATGTCACAGATCATCAGGTTTTCTTTCCTTCATTCTCAGATCCGGATTGATAAAGAGAATGGAGGGGGAGAACCTGATACTATACAGCAAAGAATGGAGAACCAGCCAAGTAACTGAACATCTGAGGCCTTGAGAATGGATCTGGGTTCACGTGCATCCACAGTCCTGCGGAAAATCCCACACATGTAAGAGTAAAATGAATCCCCACTTTATATATTGTATGTTCAAAGACAAATAAACATTATAGGTTTGACCAGTTAGCAAGGTCCTCTTAGCCAATCTGGCTGCAAAAAGGATTTTTCATTATTTAAGCATTATGTTATTTTATTTGATTAATATATATATATATTTTATTGCAGTAATTTAGTCTTTCTTGGTTTAGTCAAGAAACAATAAATTAAGTTAAATTAATCACTTAAAATGACAATAAATAATCAATAATTAGTTTAATAATTATTTTAAACATGTTATTAATTAATTATTATTATTATTGTTACATGTGTGTCCTGTGTTTCCCCCCGTCATTGTGATTTGGTTTAGTCCTGTGTTAGTTTTCCCGCTCCTCGTTTGTGTTCAGTTCCTTCACCTGTGTCTAGTTAATTTGCCCCAGCTGTGTCTTGTTCCCTTGATCCGTTCTCTGTGTATGTAAACCCTGTGTTCTCCCTCACTCGTTTTCGGTTCTCGTTTGTGTATGGTGTGTTACTGTCCCCCGTGATCCTTGTTTTGTTATATTGAGTAAAGTATATTTGAATTGGACCTGTTGACTGCTGCTTCTCCTTCAACCTGCACCACACCCGTAACAGAAGAACCGACCATAACATCGATGGATGCAGCAGTCCAAATCCTTCTCCTGTCTCAGGAGGATCAGTCCCTCGAGGCCCACACACAGAGGTATTTGGACTTGGTTCCTCTAGTTCATTTTGATGACACCAGCCTCTGTGTGTTCTTCCGGGCAGTCCTCAACGCTGAGACCAAAGCATGCCTGCCTGGAGATGGGCCTCAGGGGAACTTCGCTGCCTTTGTGGAGTGGGTATTGGCGAGCTGTGGCTCTCCCTTCACCATCGGTCCAGGGGAAGAGGAGGAGCTTATTGACTGGGACACAGAGCTTCCGCCACTGATCCCAGCCAGCCCAGCCAAGCCCTCACCGCTGGTTCCGTCCAGCCCAGCCAAGCCCGCACCGCTGGTTCCGTCCAGCCCAGCCGAGCCTTCACAGCTGGTTCCGTCCAGCCCTGCCGAGCCTGAGCTTCCCTGCAGCCCTGCCGAGCCTGAGCTTCCCTGCAGCCCTGCCGAGCCTGAGCTTCCCTGCAGCCCTGCCGAGCCTGAGCTTCCCTGCAGCCCTGCCGAGCCTGAGCTTCCCTGCACGCCTGCCGAGCCTGAGCTTCCCTGCACGCCTGCCGAGCCTGAGCTTCCCTGCACGCCTGCCGAGCCTGAGCTTCCCTGCACGCCTGCCGAGCCTGAGCTTCCCTGCACGCCTGCCGAGCCTGAGCTTCCCTGCACGCCTGCCGAGCCTGAGCTTCCCTGCACGCCTGCTGAGCCTGAGCTTCCCTGCACGCCTGCCGAGCCTGAGCTTACCTGCACGCCTGCCGAGCCTGAGCTTACCTGCACGCCTGCCGAGCCAGAGTTTCGCGTCACGCCTGCCGGGCCGGAGCTTCGCGTCATGCCGGCCGAACCAGAGCCTTCTCCGCTGGTCCCGTCCAGCCCTTCAGAGCCTTCTCCGCTGGTCCCGTCCAGCCCTTCAGAGCCTTCTCCGCTGGTCCCGTCCAGCCCTTCTGAGCCTTCACCGCTTGTTCCATCCAGCATAGCCGGGCCTTCACTGCTAGCCCAGCCAGAGACTTTCCACGTCCCGTCTGCCCACCCAGAGACTGTCCACGTCCCAGAGCCTGTCCCAGAGCCTGTGATTCCCCCCAAGAAAGTTTTGGGGGGGGGGATATAGGCCACCTGAAGGTGCGTCTCCGCCATGGCCGCCCGAAGGTCCGTCTCCACCATGGCCACCTGAAGTGGCCTCTCCACCATGGCCACCTGAAGTGGCCTCTCCACCATGGCCACCCGAGGGACAGTCTCCACCCTGGCCATCCGAAGTGGCCTCTCCACCCTGGCCACCTGAAGTGGCCTCTCCACCCTGGCCACCTGAAGTGGCCTCTCCACCCTGGCCGCCCGAGGGAAAGTCTCCACCCTGGCCGCCCGAGGGAAAGTCTCCGCCCTGGCCTCCTGCACATCCTGCTCCGCCCTGGCCTCCTGCACGTCCTGCTCCGCCCTGGAGGCTTCCTGCTCAGGGTAGGCCACGCCCTCGTCAGCCTCCAGGGCGCCCGCCCCCCCACCCCTTTTGAAGTTATACGGCGCGAGGACGCGCCTTTTTGGAGGGGGCGTTATGTTACATGTGTGTCCTGTGTTTCCCCCCGTCATTGTGATTTGGTTTAGTCCTGTGTTAGTTTTCCCGCTCCTCGTTTGTGTTCAGTTCCTTCACCTGTGTCTAGTTAATTTGCCCCAGCTGTGTCTTGTTCCCTTGATCCGTTCTCTGTGTATGTAAACCCTGTGTTCTCCCTCACTCGTTTTCGGTTCTCGTTTGTGTATGGTGTGTTACTGTCCCCCGTGATCCTTGTTTTGTTATATTGAGTAAAGTATATTTGAATTGGACCTGTTGACTGCTGCTTCTCCTTCAACCTGCACCACACCCGTAACAATTATTCATCATTTTTATTTTTTATTCAATATTTTTTATTTAATTTAGTTTTAGTTGTTTTAGTACATTAACTTAAACTGCATGAAAATGATAAATGTTTCTTTGCCACCAGCTGAAATAAGATAAGCTTAATGTCTTTATATGTTATAGAAGTTAACAATTATGATTATTTTTAATTTATTATTATTATTTTAGTATTATTATTATTTGTAGTTTTAGTTAACTATAATAACCCTGATTGGAATCTTGATTGGATTCTGGGGGGCAGCACCCTCAGACCTTGTGATTTGAACACAGAATTGATATAAAATCTATGTAAGATCAGAGAAAGATGGGAAAAGGCAAAAATCAAGGCTTATAAATACAATACAATACAAATGCCCAACATCTCTGAATGAAATATGACATCCCAAATAGCAAGGTGACATTGATAGAATGTTTAACCATCATTTTGCTTGAGACCGACATCTCAATGTTTAAAGTGCGTTGGATCAGCAATGAAATTTTGATGAAAGCTGACATTACACATGGGTGAAGACAGTGACATTGAACTAACAGTGATTTGTAGTAAATTACCACAATATCATGCAGGTACAGTATGTACTGTATCTCTGCAGAAAACTAGTGGGTGTTTCCCAATCAATGGGATGCTTTCAAACCACTATGGGCATTTTTAACCACTTTACCCGATTTGCTCTAATCTACTGGGGGCTTGGTTTAGGGGTGAGCCTTCATGATTTTAGCAAGTCTGTTGTAAAATGGTTGAAAAAACATTCATTGTAGTTTGAAAATGGCCACTGATTGCTAAAAGCCCATTTTGGTTTTGCATGTGCACTTCTCAGTAGTCTTATTGATGCTTCCTCATTAGAGAGAAAACATGTGCACCCTATACAGAAGACTTGTTTGTTGAACGACCTGACATATTCACACTACTTATTATTTATCTCTTCCTTTGTTTTGCGTGCTTGTTATTTGCATTTGATTTGTATTGTTACTGACTGCAATGAGATACATTAATTAAAATAGTTATTAAAGTTTTTGAATAAAGCATCTATTTTTCTACATTCTTAAAAAAATTATCTTGCTTGTGTAATATTTGTTAAGAATTTCATGTTAAGAATTAAAGTTCTAGCAACATTTAAATGATTTCTTGAAGTGCAAGTGACATAAACCTGAGCAAGAATGTTACACTTCACACATAGCCCACACATTGCATAGTACTCAATACTTGCAGAACACCTTGCCTTCTTTCCTTTACTGAAGTCAGATGAGGATGGACAGTACAAAAAAAAAAAAAAATTAAAAGCACCCTCCTGATAATGCTGACATTGACATATATATATATATATATATATATATATATATATATATTAGGGCTGGGCAAGTTAACGCGTTATTATCGCGTTAACGCATTTATTAATTAATGCCGACAATTTTTTTATCGCACGTTAACGCAGTTTTTTTTTTTATTATTTTGAAAGTCCGTTGCTCACTGGCTCTGAATACACATAGGCCTACAGTCAAACCATGGATCACAGGAGGGGTGGGATGTTGATCAGCCAGCAAATAACCCAGCCAAACAAGCAGTGGAGGGGCTTCGGCCGGTTCTCTCAGGTGAACAGAAAGGGAGACAGCGCTCCGCGAGTGAATGACAGGCGCTCTATGGATAGTAACCATGGCAACGGCTTCTGTGCGCTACGCAGCTGTCGTCTTTTTAACTTAAATTAAAATTATACATAACTTTACCTGATCAGAGATGCTCACAAGTCTCTGAGCTAGAGTCCAAGTCAAATCTCAAGTCTCTGAGCTAGAGTCCAAGTCAAGTCTCAAGTCTCTGAGCTAGAGTCCAAGTCAAGTCTCAAGTCTCTGAGCTAGAGTCCAAGTCAAGTCTCAAGTCTCTTGTGGTTATAAGTGTTGCATCACGTACAGCGACCCATCCAGGTTGCTTAGAACACTGCATAACTTTATATAAGGAATTCGAAGCATGTAATATGTTAGGTTACACTTTATTTCGATAGTCCACTTTAGACATTCTACTAACCATGTACATTTTCAACTACATGTCAACTAACTCTCATTAGAGTATTAGTAGACTGTAGTAGACTGCCAGGTTATGATGTGGGTTCGGGTTTGGAGAACAAGTTGACTTGTAGTTGCCAAGTTACTTATAGTCAGTAGAATATCTGTTGGGGAACCAACAAAATAAGATATTATAATACATAATTAGCAGATATTAAGCCTACTAATACTCTAATGAGAGTTAGTTGACATGCAGCTACAAAGTTACTTATAGTTAGTCGAATGTATAAAGTGGACTATCAAAATAAAGTGGTACCATATGTTATTATGACTCCTTTATCTATTAGCATACAGTATCAGCTTTGATTTTGGTATATAATCAGTGTAAACAGGCTATTGCAACATGACAAAAACACCAAGAATGCTTTACTTTTAGTTAATTTCTTTATTTTGCCTTGTAGCTTGAACATACCAAGACATAAGACCAAATATAGAAAATGATATAACTCACAATACTAAAATTGACACACTCCTATTTAGTGCAAAACATCAGTGTAGCTAAATGCAAATAAACTATTGCGTCCAAATGAAATTAACACTACAGTGCACTTCCAAAACATTCAAATGCTCAAAATCTTTAGTGTAAATGTGAAGCAACTGATCAACTTATGGCATGTAACTTAAAGGTGCTCTAAGCGATGTCATGTGTTTTTTAGGCCAAAACATTTTTTGTCACATACAGCAAACATCTCCTCACTATCCGCTGGCTGCCTGTCCCCTGAACACACTGTAAAGAAACGCGATCTCTGTAGACAGCCCATGCTTCACAAACAGCACCAAAAACAAACTGCAGCGACCCGCTCCCCAAAACATAACAAACTGTTCCAGCCAATGACCGACAAGAAGGGTTTGGGGGTGTGGTTTGGGGGGTTAGTGTGCGGATGAGGAGGAGGGAGGGTCTAGCTAGCCTCCGTTTTGTTTGACAATAGTTCGAACGTCAACAAGAAGTGACGTCACCCAGGATCGCTTAGAGAACCTTTAAGAACAAAATGTTTAGAAATAAAATCCAAAGGGTGAGATCAGACTGGTTAACCTTCTCTTCTCTTAACACACTAGGTATGGGCCACAAAACATTTCTGTCTTCTTCTGGCTGCACTGCCTATGCAACTAATCATAGCTTATATACTGTAAGTCAACACATCCCAGACTCTCAAACCAGTGTAACGTTATAACTAAATGAAACTGTAACGTTACATAAACAACAATAATCCTGTAACCTGTTTGTAGACAACGGGCAGCCAGCGGCACGTAAATGATTAACATTACGTTAATCGACCACCACAAGGTTGGCAATTAAACAAACGCTCATTCATATTTCATAAGGAAGACAATCGGAGTTAACCTCCCGTAACGTTAGGTAGCTAAAGCAATAAGCAAGCTAACGGTAGATGGTCAATGCTGAGCTAAACATGTTTACTCACCTATCAGGGTGCGTTTTCAGACGCCTGATAAAATTAGATGTAGTTGAGCCAGAATCTTTTATCGTGATACTGCATAATTTGCATTGAGCGCTTCTTTTGAGCGCGTCTTGTTTGAAGTTTTTGAACCCAAAGCTAACGATGAATGGCACAGCAGCGGCCGGTGCAGTCGAACTTTTTGTTTGTTAATCCTCTCATGTGTGGTCGCGCGCGCGCTGCCAGCAATAGGCCACGTAGTACGTGGTTACGTAGGCAGGTTATAGGTAACGGAGGGAGGGGGATAACAGCGAGCTCATCAGACGTTTCCTAAAAATAAACATTGTTCACGAGTCCCGCAGCTCGAGTCCGAGTCGAGTCTGAAGTCTTTCGAGGACGAGTCTCAAGTCGAGTCTGAAGTCACTGTGTGTGGGACTTAAGTCGCACTCGAGTCCGAGTCTCAAACTCGAGTCCCCATCTCTGTACCTGATAGGCCTGCGTTTAGTTTAGCGGAGATGCTCTGCCATGTGAATTCCCTTCTGTTGATGACGTCCTGATAACTATTTAGATTGTGGAAACTCACAAACAGCGAGCCGAGGATCAGTCTCAATGATTTGTGCTGCGCGTCAATTCAACTTCGGCAACGGGAGGGCGCGAGCGCGAGCATGACCGCAACAGTTTCACAGGAACACACTCGCTTGTCACACTAGCTTGTCGGTTCTAACAATCACAGCGCTTGCGGTAGGCTACGCGTATAATTGACGCATTGTTACATTTTTGGAGAGGTGCACGTCGGTACGCACGCTTTACACAGCAGGTAGGTAGCTACGGCGTGAGTTCGACGCAGAAGTATAAATTGGGCTTTACATCTGTTTAATGTAATCTAGTGTACGTGGGGAACCATGTCATGACCAAACCTAATTAGAGAAGTAACGTTGGTCGACTTATATCTGTAGTAGTGGTCATGACCTCTGACTACATAGACTGTTTCTGCTGCTCCCTGATAAAAGATACCTGTTGATACCTGTTCAGAAAAACAAACAAACAAGAAAACTGGACTCGTTTTAACAATCTAGATACAAGGGAATGCCCTGGCAGTGGCATAGCTTTGTTTTCATATTTAATTTGATTACATTAATGTTTAAGTTGAGATTTACAATAAATATTTTATTGCTACTGTGTAAAGGGAATACTGCTGGTATAAAGCAGCTTATTTGTTTAAAGTTTTGGCAAACCACATGTTATTGCTCTTTTGTGTATATAGCAGTACATTTAAATCAAAAGTGCGCAATACACTACTTTAGAATTCATTATTCACTCTTGCGCGCAACAATGCGATTAATCGCGATTAATCGCAATAAATTCATGCGATTAATCGCGATAAAAATTTTTAATCGTTGCCCAGCACTACTATATATATATATATATATATATTGAGTTGTAGTCGACAGCATAATCACCTGACCAGGGATTTGATGCCACCCTGTGCTTTATCTCCTGCTCCCTGTGCAAATACATCTACTGATGCTACTGGACACATCTTCAGTGATGTTCCGGGAATCATTGGATGTTTCGGGTCTTTTAACATCATACACCCTGATCCAGGCGGCCCAGCTATGGCTGATCAGACCCCAGCTTGTGTCCAGTTGGCAAATCTAGCTACCCTGCCCCCATGGATCTCCTCTCTTGAGCCATAGCCATCTTGAGGCTTTCTCTGCCGCTTCAGTGGTATTGCGGTTGGCGCTTCTCCTCCTCACTCCATCAATGCCTAACAGACTGAAGGCTCTGGACAGGGATCGGGCTACAAAGCCCCTGCATCCTACCTCTATTGGGAGACACCTTGCTCTCCATCCGGCTTGTCGACACTCACTGACCAGTCCCTTGTACTTGGCGAGCTTCCTCTCAAAGGCCTCTTACAGGTGTTCTTCCCAAGGGACTGTAAGCTCCAACAGAACCACTTGTTTGGTGGACTCAGACAAGAGAACGACATCTGGTCTTAAGATGGTGGTCACGACGTGCTTGGGGAACTTGAGTTGCCGCTCCAAGTCCACCAACAGCTGCCAGTCCCCCGCAGTGGCCAGGATACATGCAGATGTTTTTTTGCAGCTGGTCTTGGCTGCTCTCCAGCTCTGACGAAAGCAATGGCTTGCTTAGAGGGGCGGGAGCGCTTGGCCCACTCGACTCCTATAGCAATGGCTTCAGCGATGGCCTTCAGCACCTGGTCATGCCTCCACCTGTACCTTCCCTCTCCCAGTGCCTTTAAGCAGCACCTCAGAATGTGCCCTAGGGTTCCACGCTTGGAGCACAGTGGGCATTCTGGTGACTCCACATTGCCCCATATGTGGAGGTTTGATGGGCTGGGAAGCACATCGTATACCGCCTGGATGAGAAACTCGATCCGCTGTGGCTCTGCCTTCCACAGCTCCGCCCATGTCACCTTCCTCTCGCATCGTATTCTCCCATCGTGTCCAGGCACCCTATTGTCTCATTCCTACTGTCCTGCAGTTTCTCTCCTCCTCGACCACTGCTCATCTCCTCCTGGAGTAGGCAGCGCTTTTCCTTCCCTCTGGTGGTGTCAATGTGGGGAGTTGAAAAGGAACCCAGCCCTGCCTCTTGTTACCACCCCCACCAGCCTTTTGTGGTGTAATCTTGCCTCTGCTTGTCGAACAGCCTCCTCAGCCTTACACTTCTGACCAGTCCTCACTTCAATCCCAGCCGTTGCCACCTTTGGATCACTTGAGTCTCTATATAGCAACACTTCCCTAGCTCTCGTTACCTTGAACTCCTCTTCCAAGGACTTGAGTGGCAGTTGCAATTTGTTGCGGTGCCCGTAGAGTGCGATGCTACTTAGACTTTTCGGAAGCCCCAGCCATCATCTGAGGTGGCTGCTGACCTTCCTCTCTAAGGTTTCCACCATCGAGATTGGCACTTCATAGACGAGTTGTGGCCACAGGATCCTGGGAAGACCGCCATGCAGGTATAGCCAAGCTTTGAACTTCCCTAGCAATCCAGACCGGTCCACTGACTTCAGCCATCTGTCCAGCTCAGTGCAGGTTGACTGGATGCTCAGGGTCCCTCAGGGTGCTGTCAAACACCTTGCCTAAGCTCTTGACAGGCTTCTCAGTGATGGTCGGGATTGTTACACCTGCGACCTTGAACCGGGATTTGTCATCCACCTTTCCTCTTCTCAGCACCATTGATCTTGACTTGGCTGGTTTGAAATGCATCCGTTCCCACTCCATTAGCTTTTCGAGACCCTTTAGAATCCACCGGCAGCCTGGGACTGATTCTGTGGTGACCGTGAGGTCATCCATAAATGCTCTGATCGGTGGCTGACGTTGAGCTGACTTCGTCTTGGGCCCTCCACACTCTGGTTCAGCCGACTTTGTGAGGATATTCATGGCCAGGGAGAACAGAATTATGGAGATGGTACAGCCCGTAATGATTCCGATCTCGATCTTATACCAGCATGATGTCACTGCTCCTGAAGAGGTTCTCGACCTGAAATTGTTGCAATAGTCAGCGATGAGGTCTCTGTTGGGGACGTGATGTTTTGTCAGAGTGAGCTGCACAAGCATATGTGGTATTGAGCCATATGCATTTGCCAGATCGAGCCAAAGCACCGTCAGATTGCCCTTGTTCTCTCTGCCCTCTCTGGTGAGCTGTGTTACCACTCCTGTGTGTTCCAAGCATACAGGCATTCCTGCGATTCCACCCTTCTGGAGTAATGTGTCGATAAACCTGTTCTTTGATAGGAAGGTGCTCAGCCGGTTGGAGACAGCACTGAAGAAGAGCTTGGCTTCAATACACAACAGGAAGATGATGCGGAACTGGTCTATCTTCTTGGAGTTCTCCTCCTTCGGAATCCAGACCCCTTCAGCAACTCTCCACTGTTCAGGAATCCTACCCCTCCTCCAGATGACACGCAGGATCTTCCACAGGCGCAGCAGGAGTTTAGGACAGTTCTTGTACACTTTGTACGCGATCACTGCTGCACTCGTGCTGTAGAAACCACCAGCACTGGCGCTGTAGAAACCACCAGCACTGGAAGAGTCTTCCAGAAGAACACCGACACACTCGCTCGTTGTAAACAACAGCACTCTTCAGAGACAACAAACGATCGGCTCCGAAGCGAAAGGCAACTAGTGCGTGCATCCACTTCCGTATTTATAACCGAGCCGCGGGGGCGGAGTGTGTGATGTCATCACGCACGCCAATTTCCATTGGCTCGTTCAATAGTACTCGAAGACGATTGGCTCTCTGGCGTGATCCCCATTCAGTCGACGTCGACTACGTCTGACTTAATCGACTGAAAGGGAACTTTTATTTGTCTCTGTGCGTGTCCAAAAAAAAGGAAAAACCATTAACGTGCAACAAGTACGCACTTAAGTTGCTGTCTGTTCAAGGAGTGCTGAAATGTCAATTAATCATCATTAAAGTCATTTTGGCTTCATTATAGCTTTAACTTATAATTATGTATTATCTCTGTTGTCACAATTTTCAAAAATATTAGAGAAATTATTTGTTAAAAGATTAGATAGCTATGTTGAAGTGAACAATATCATGAATGAATATCAGTTTGGTTTCAGAGCTCATAGGTCAACAACAATGGCAGTTGTTAAAATGGTAGAAAATATATCTCAATCAGTAGATAAAAAATTACATACAATCTGAGTTTTTTTAGATTTACAGAAAGCTTTTGATACCATCGATCACAGAATATTATTATATAAACTGGAAAAATATGGATTTAGGGGAAATGTATATTCTTGGTTAGAAAATTATTTAACAGACCGTTTTCAATATGTTAATTTAAATGGAGTTGCATCATGCTTTGAGAGAATTAATTGTGGCGTTCCGCAAGGCTCCGTTTTGGGCCCTAAGTTATTTTTGTTATATATAAATGATATTTGTAAAGTGTCGGATTTTTTTAATTTTTTTCTTTTCGCGGATGATACAACAATTTATTGTTCTGGCCCAAATCTTACAGAGCTTGTGTCGGTGGTAGAGAAAGAATTATATAAATTAAAGAATTGGTTTGATTTGAATAAATGTTCACTGAATTTAAATAAAACGAAATTTATGGTATTTAGTAATAAAGAGATAAATAATGAGATCAGGATTACTATTAATGAAAATGAATTAGAAAGAGTAAATCATATAAAATTTCTTGGAGTAATTATTGATTGTAAAATGACATGGAAACCGCATATTTTAAACGTTCAGAAGAAAGTATCAAAAACGATTGCAATTTTGTATAAGTTGCAATGTATTTTGAACAAAAATGCATTACATTTACTTTATAGTTCACTTGTCACACCATACTTAACGTATGGTATTGAAATATGGGGAAATACATACAAAACTAGAACTAATCCAATTTTCTTATTACAAAAGAAGGTTATCAGATTAATTAATTATGCACCTTACAATTCACCAAGTAATTTACTGTTTCATCAATCAAAAATTTTGAAGTTTTATGATTTAGTTGATTTGTACACGGTAAAGTTCCCCTTCAGGGACTACCGCTGCGTGTAATCGCAGTGGGAACGCCCCCAGCGTGCCGCGTCTGAAGCATGAATGAAATCAGTCAATGGAGAGAATGAGCGTACGGCGAGTGACGTCATAGACCAGGAAGCTATAAATATCCCCTGAGCACACAACACGCCAGCTTTTGTCACTTCAGCAGCTCTGTGCGTGTGTCTGAATCTGTCGATTGTGTTTGTCTGTTCTGTCAGGAGTTTATCACTATATATATATATATATATAAAAAAACCAATATGAGCGAGCAGTATAGGAAGGGTGTTCCCCCCTGTACTCGATACATCACGGGTGGGGATTCACACGAGTTATGTGTGGCTTGTTTGGGTGTTCAGCATGCCCAGTCGGCTCTTGAGGGAGTCGACTGTCAGCATTGCGAACGCTTTCCTCTTAGAACTCTGCGCTCGCGGCGATCGCTCTTTGAGGAGAGTGGTTTGCTGCGAGCTCCCCAAGGCTCGGGTCCCGCTTCTGTTGAGGCAGAGCGGCGGCGCTTGACTTGGGGTTCGCAGATGGATCTCACCGGCGATGTTGAGACGGGCCCCGCCCTATCTCAGCTTTCTCCGGCGGGATCCGGTGCCTCTCACCCGGCTTCGGAAGCACGCGCTGCGGCGGTTACTTCTGCCCAGGTGGAGGCATATGATGATGTGGAATTAAGATTATCCAGTTCTGAGGATCTGGATGTCGAAAGTTTTGCATCACAGGGAACTAGTGTGACACATTATACTGCAAATGAAGAAGGTTTGATGGATGTGTTATCTCGGGCTGTTGAAAGGCTCAGTATCGAGTGGCCAGCTGATAGACAGGATTCTAAAATTAAAAGCAAACTAGATGATAGATTTCTGTCTGCACGACCTCAACCTTCTCGCCGGTGCTTACCGTTCTTCCCAGACCTTCATGCTGAGGTTTCAAAGACCTGGGTTAGACCGGTTTCTAGCAGAATTTACACGAATCAGTCAAATGCTTATGGTAACATTTTTGGTGCTAAATCTGCTGGTTATGTGACGATGCCGAAGGCGGAGGAGACGCTCGCGAGCTATCTCTCTCCTGCTTCTTCGGTTTCACTTAAAGCGCCGGCTCTTCCATCTAGACCACTAAAGAATACCTCTGTGCTGGTGGGGAAGGCTTACTCGGCGGCTGGGCAGGCGGCTGCGTGTTTGCATACGATGGCTATTATGCAGGCTTATCAGGCCGACCTGCTCAAAGATGTTTCTGAGGGGGGTGAAATTTCGGCTGATATGATTAGCGAACTTAGGCAGACTGCGGATCTCACTCTGCGTGCCACCAGAGAGTCCGCTAAATCTATTGGTCGATCTATGGCAGCCATGGTGGCCACAGAAAGGCACTTATGGTTGAGTCAGACATCGATGAAGGAAAAAGATAAGTCTCTCCTTTTAAATGCTCCTGTTTCGCCTGCGGGCCTCTTCGGTGACGCTCTTCACTCGGTCACGGAGAGGTTCCAGGAAGAGAAAAAACAGGCGGCTGCTTTTTCTAAATTTATCCCTCTTAAAATACGTGTCACTGGGGCTGCTGAGCGAAAAGGGCAGTCCCAGCCGTCGAGTTCTTCCTCTTCAAAAAGAGCAGGACTCTGAGGGTGGTCCCCATCGGGAGAGACTTGAGTTCACCGCACAAGAACACGGTGCCCTGTCTTTCCCGATGCCCTCAGGGGTCTGTTCTACTAACCCTGCCTACACAGGGCGTAGAGAGACTCGGCGAGCGATTTCCAGAGGGACGCTCGCCCCCTCCGAGGAGGGTTGTGGAGTGTTCAGACCAGCTGTTTCCTGCCAGTATGTTACAGGGCGCTGTGTCTGTCACTCGGGATGTTCATCCAGAGGCCAGCCTCGAGAGGCTGGTTCCCTTAGTAGAGTTCCTGGCGGAATGGGAAATGCTTCCCAATGTTTCTCAGTGGGTCCTGAATATTATAAAGAACGGGTACGCTATTCAGTTCAGAACGCGTCCACCTCGGTTCAGAGGGGTTCTGCCCACTGTGGTAGGCCCCGAGCAGGCTCTGGTATTAGAACAGGAGGTAAAAACTCATCGTTCCGAAAAAAGATGGAGGGCTGCGTCCCATTCTAGATCTGCGTGTCTTAAATCACACTGTAGGGAAGCTCAAGTTCAAGATGCTCACTCTCAAGCAGATCGTGTCACAAATCAGATCCGAGGACTGGTTTGTCACGATAGATCTAAAGGACGCTTACTTTCATGTATCTATCCTCCCTCAACACAGGAAGTTCCTGAGGTTCGCTTTCGGGGGCGAAGCGTACCAATATCGGGTTCTTCCGTTTGGCCTAGCACTGTCACCCCGCACGTTCACGAAGTGTATGGATGCAGCTATAGCTCCGCTCAGGCTGCAGGGCATCCGTATTCTGAACTATATAGACGATTGGTTAATTCTAGCTCAATCGGAACATCAGGCGGTTCGGCATCGAGATGTCGTTCTTGCTCTCATCAAGAGGTTGGGGTTGAGACTCAACGCCAAGAAGAGTGTTCTTTCTCCATTACAGAGAACCACTTTTCTCGGTGTAGTGTGGGATTCGACGACGATGCAGGCACAATTGTCACCTGCTCGTGTTGCTTCGATTCTCGCCGCAGTACATCAAGTCAAGCTAGGCCGGTCATCCACTGTAAAACAGTTCCAGTGACTGTTGGGTCTCATGGCGGCTGCGTCCAACGTGATACCTTTTGGCCTCCTACACATGAGACCGTTACAGTGGTGGCTCAGAACCAGGGGATTCTCCCCGAGAGGAAATCCGCTTCGCATGATTATTAGTTCGCGACGGTGTCATCGCGCCCTGGTTATGTGGAAAGATCCTTGGTTTCTGTCCCAAGGCCCTGTGTTGGGAGCTCCTTGTCGTCGCGTGATGCTAACGACAGATGCCTCTCTCACGGGTTGGGGGGCGATCATGAGTGGTCGCCCGGCTCAGGGTCTGTGGGAGGACCATCACCGTCTATGGCACATAAATTGTCTAGAGATGTTGGCAGTGTTTCAGGCCCTGAAACATTTCCTCCCGGACCTAAGAGGCCACCATGTTCTTGTCCGGACAGACAACACATCGGTGGTTTCCTATATCAACCACCAGGGGGGTCTGCGTTCTCGCCCGCTTTACAAGCTGGCACGTCAGATCCTTCTGTGGTCCCAGGGGAAAATTCTCTCTCTCAGAGCTATTTATCTCCCGGGGTATTTGAATCAGGGGGCAGACATCCTGTCGAGGCAGGGGCCGAGGCCCGGGGAGTGGAGTCTTCACCCCGAGGTGGTGGAGCTCCTATGGGGACATTTCGGTCGTGCCGAGGTAGACCTATTTGCATCCCGAGAGACATCACACTGTCCACTGTGGTTCTCTCTCAGCCAGCCAGCCCCACTGGGGTTGGATGCTATGGTACATCCGTGGCCGAGGTCACGCCTGTACGCTTTTCCCCCGATCGCTCTGCTCCCAGGAGTTCTGGAGAGGGTTCGCCGGGACGGGCTCAGTCTCCTGCTTATAGCCCCGTTCTGGCCGGCCCGAGTATGGTTTTCGGACCTAGTGTCTCTCCTCGACGGCTCTCCCCTAGAGATACCGATCAGGAGAGATCTGCTCTCTCAGGCGAGTGGGTCGATCCTTCACCCCCGTCCAGAGCTATGGAGGCTGTGGGCTTGGCCTCTGAGGGGGCCCAGCTCATAGATTCTGGTCTCTCGGCTGAGGTCGTTGAGACCATCCTCCAATCCAGAGCTCCCTCCACGAGGAAGTTATATGCCGCGAGGTGGAAACTTTTCACCTCTTGGTGTGGAGAGCGCCAGCAGGACCCAGTTAACTGCCCGGTTGGTACAGTGCTGGATTTCCTGCAGGACCGTCTCTCCACAGGGTTATCCCACTCCACACTGAAGGTGTATGTGGCGGCCTTAGCTGCTTACCACACCCCTTCAAGTGGAGGTTCCCTCGGGAAACACCCACTTATATCTCGCTTCCTTCGTGGCACCCTGAGGCTGAGGCCTGCAGTTCGCACAAGGGTACCAGCTTGGGATCTGGCCATCGTCTTAGAAGGTCTCTCCCTTGCTCCTTTCGAGCCCATCGAGGAAGTTTCGGAAAAGTTTCTTACTCTTAAGACTATCCTTCTTCTTGCTATCTCATCTCTAAAAAGGATTGGTGATATTCAAGCACTTTCGGTGGCTCCTTCGTGCCTGGAATTTGCTCCTGGTATGGTTAAGGCCTTTCTCTGTCCGAGACCAGGTTATGTTCCTAAGGTGCCAACCACTTTGGTTAGACCTATAGTTCTGCAGGCTTTCTGTCCTCCGCCTTTTCTGACGTCAGACCAGAGGAAACTTAATTTGCTGTGCCCTGTTAGGGCTTTAGATGCGTATGTCCACAGAGCTGCTCTGTGGAGGAGATCGGAACAACTGTTTGTCTGTTTTGGGTCACCTAAGAGAGGGTGTCCTGCATCTAAGCAAAGGATGAGCAAGTGGGTGGTCGAGGCCATCTCGCTTGCTTACGGTTCGGCCCATCAGCCTTCACCTTTGGCTGTAAGGGCTCATTCCACCAGGAGTATGGCTGCCTCTACAGCTCTTCTTTCAGGAGCTTCTCTTCAGGACGTTTGTGATGCGGCAGGCTGGTCCTCACCGCACACTTTCGTCAGATTTTATTCCCTTGACCTTAGCTCCACTCCCGGGGCTCAGGTTCTCTCGTCGGCTTGTGTCTCCTAATGACACACGACGGGGATTTGGTCGTATGGGGATGTGGGTATTGCGTTCCCACTGCGATTACACGCAGCGGTAGTCCCTGAAGGGGAACGTCCCGGGTTACGTATGTAACCCTAGTTCCCCGAAGGGACGGACGCTGCGTGTCCTGCCATACTCTCGGCATCCCCTGGGGTCGCTGCTTCAGTAACTTTTAAGCTGGCGTGTTGTGTGCTCAGGGGATATTTATAGCTTCCTGGTCTATGACGTCACTCGCCGTACGTTCATTCTCTCCATTGACTGATTTCATTCATGCTTCAGACACGTCACGCTGGGGGCGTTCCCACTGCGATTACACGCAGCGTCCGTCCCTTCGGGGAACTAGGGTTACATACGTAACCCGGGACGTTTATTTACCAAGTCAAACATAATAAAATGCCTAAATGTTTACAATTATTATTTACCCAGCGAGAAAGTAAATATAATCTCAGAGGACTATGTATATTTAATCAACCACAAGTATATTCTACATTAAATAATAAATGCCACATTAGACAAGGAAGTTGTAGGTGTGTTTGAATAATTACGTACCTTATTTATCTAAAGGTAAATTAAACGTAACTCTCTCATATTCTTGCTCGATGAAGAATGAGACAACACAATGAGCTCAATGGTCGGTTGAAATTTAAAATGCTGATTTTCTCGCTTCAGGGCAGTCACAAGTATGTAGTCCAGTGGTTGTCCAGACACCCTCAACACAACCTTAAGCAATGGCCCTGAATGGTGGTTCAAAGTCAGCATTGTGACAACGCTGTAACAACCTTCACCACACAACGTAGTTATAGCAACCTTTTGGCCATGTTGTTAAAACGTTGTTAGAAGGTTGGGTTCATTGTGCAAACGTCCTGTATTTGCTGGGATGTTGATTCAATGGCATGACCATTGTTAAGAGGTTAGATGTTGTGGGAAGAAGTAGGCGGGAACCGCTGAACATTCAACAGACTTTAATAACAAAATAAAACAAATACAAAAGTAAAGTAAAAGAGAGCAGCCCCTCACGGACGACTGCTGTCACATAATAATAAAACAAAACACAATATAAACCCAGGCGTGTTCCTCTCTCGATCTCCACTGTCGTCTCTCTTCCTTTTATTTTTCCGCTCCTCCGTGAGAGATACGAGACCGGTGCGTCACGCAGGTGTCGCTCATCAATAATCACGCCACCACTCGTGTCACTCTCACATGGCTCTCGGCCTCGTCCTGCTCGCCACATACCCCCATCGCCCCTCGCAGGCCAGAGGGTACACCCGAGACGGCGCTCTACTTGGATGTGAGGAACACAGGCACTTATTTCCCTTTTTGTCTACTTCTATTCTATCTATTGACTGAGTACTGACTGGATGTTTATAGACCTCCAAACCATGTTCCTGCCTTTGCCCACCAGTTTAATGGACAATACAGTTCTCATGGCATGTCAGACTTTTTTCCTTTCAAAAGTAAATCTTTACAGTGTTATGATGAAGTAGAGCAATATAAAGGCCATGGAACTCAGACATGATGGAGTCTCCATTTGCTGTTGGAGGCCATTCCAGTCCATTTGGCAAAACTATTAACTGATGTTGATGGGCTGGACAGAATTTGTTTTGCTCTTGTTGTAAGACCAGATTGTCCACTTTGACTGTTTTATGTAATGGAAGAGATTGCAAGAACTGCCTTCAGACACAGGTGACACAGGAAAGTCAGGCAGTTAGCATGGAGTTTTGTCAGAGGCAATGAACTGTAGCTCCAGACCATAATGCTCCTCTGTGTGCTGAGACATTTCCAGTGCTCAGACTGGTTTAGAAAATAATTTGATTCATGCTTGGCTCTTGGCAGTGAAAAAGTGCACATGAGCAATGGTTCTTACAATTCTTGAGACATGCTTCTGCAAGCTATGATTGCTAGGTCATTAAATTGATCGTTGACAGAAAATCTCAGAGTTCTGAGAACAGAATTCGAACAGTGTCCCATTAAACTAATTTTGTTCTCAGTTGGGATTTTTGGTTTCACTGCTACTGCCTATGACTGCTACCATTTTTGCATAAAAGCTCTTTTCAAATAGTGTAGTTTACTTTATTTAGTCACACAATTCTCACTCTTTGTAACTCCAAGGTCCCCCATTGCCAAATACAATTTTCAAAGGTCCCTCTACAGAGATATTATTTACCCTCTTAAGCTGAAATATTGACATAGGTGTTTTTTCTTCTTCTTATAAATGTTTTGATGAGTATAATAAAATATTACTTAGATAATTAGTTATTGCATTTATTTGATTAAAGATTCAGTAAAAACTGTAATATTGTAAAATATTATTTTAAAATAATTGTTTTCTATTTTAAATGTATTTCAAAATGAAATGTATTTATGTATTCCTATAAATAAATAAATACATACATAGGTGCGTACATATACATACATACATAATTAAAGGGTTCCTGCAATGCTTTCTCTTTTCTTACATTTGAAACTTTCTTTAGTGTGTAATGTTGCTGTTTGAGCATGAAAATGGTCTGAAAAGTTACAAAGCACACTCCTAAGAAAGTTTTTCACCATATCAGTAAGCACTGTTTCTGAAATCCCTGAAACGCCTCGACTGTAGTCTTGAGTTTTCTTCCAGGAACGTACACGTCACATTGTTCCTCGTGTAAATAATTCCCGCCCAAGGCATATGGGGGAAAAAGGCCTGGTTGAGTTGCATTAGTAGTGTGTTTAAACTCGCGGTTATGGTAAGGGACGTGTCATTTCCGAAACAAGCTTGAAGCAGTTGACCAATCACAATGCACTGATCCAGCTGTCCAAGCTGGGCATTTTGTGCTTTTCGGAAGGAGGGAATTCATAGAGACCATGATATGGTTGGGACTTATTCTTTTTTAGTAAGTTTACCAAGTACTGTAAGTTTACTAAATTTATTAAGTGCTCCTAATTGGCCTCAGTCGCCCGGTTCAGATGTTTTTGTGATTGTGATATTTGGATCTAAATTAAAATGGGTGTGTGACCATATGTGACCATGTTTCATTGCTGTTCTTTTCTCATCTCATTTGTATTTTGTTCTGCATTTTACGTCCAATTGATAGGAAGAGGCTGGAACTCCAAGAGGAGGTGCCACATGGCGGGATTATTCCACTTAACACTCTTACAGAGTGTCTCAGTGCTCCACAATCTGCATAATGTTGTTAAGCTTTTAAGATTAATTTAGAGTGGACATTAATCCATTTTCACACCAAATGATGCTCCGTGAGGCTTCCAGACAGAAAAGAAAATGCTTGTAAGGGACAGTGTTAAAATTTCACAAGAGCTGGAAAAGCAGCTGATTTGTTTTTCTTTTTTTCATTTTACTGGATCATTTTAAAATGTGCCCATGCTTGTTATTGTGTTTGAGCCCTAGTGCATTTCAATCAACATATTTAATAAGCTGTTCTTGTATCTAAAATTGTAGGAGTGATTATACATTGAGTTATCATTCGAATTTGAACATTTAGTTTTTATAAGTGAGTGTATTTTTATATATACTGTAAATACACACTGTTTGTACAGAGTCTACAAACCATGTATTGGTATGCTTTCGAGGTTATTTGCTTGCATTTTGAACATTTTCCTGAAAAATGGCTCTCTCCTTGAACATCCAGTCTTACAAAAGAAGAAAAAATTATTTAACATTCAATAATAAAACCGTCCTCGGGTTACGACTGTAACCCTTGTTCCCTGAGAAGGGAACAAGAACTGCGTCGAATGACACTTTGGGGGAACGCCCCTCAGCGTAGCGCCTGTCTCAGCATGAATGAAACTGAGCCGATCTCCGATTGGTGCAACGTCATGACGTAATGTGTGACGACACATAGGCGGAACTATAAAGGGACGCCGGCAAAACAAAATGTCAGCCACTGTGATGAAGCAAGCGCTCCCAGGCAGGGGAAGGCGTGGCCAAGGGACGCAGTTCTCGTTCCCTTCTCAGGGAACAAGGGTTACAGTCGTAACCCGAGGACGTTACCTTTCGAGGGAACTCCAACAGCGTCGAATGACACTTTGGGGGAACGAGTACCCACTACGCCACAACGCGCCCTGCGCTAGTGTGAAGCTGCTCACAGGCACACTTAGGACGCGAGCACAAGAGAGCCGGGTGTTGACGGAATGTCCAGACTATAAAACCTAATAAAGGTATGAGGGGTAGCCCATCCTGCTGCATTGCAGACCTCCTGGATGGGGGCCCCCGCGAGAAGGGCACTAGAGGACGCCATGCCTCTAGTAGAATGAGCCCTCACGGCCAAAGGTGAAGGCATGCCGCGCACCTGATAGGCCGTGGAAATCGCATGGACAATCCAGTTGCTGATGGTCTGTTTTGAGGCGGGAAGCCCCTTTCTGGGCGACCCGAAACACACCAGCAACTGGTCCGACTTACGCCATGAAGAGGACCTCTGAATGTAAATACTCAGTGCTCTGACAGGGCAGAGCATGTGAAGTCTCTCTTCATCCGCCATCACGTGAGGTGGAGGATGAAAATTCTGCAGAACCGTAGGCCGTGCCGCACTGGACGGCACCTTAGGCAAATAGCCGGGCCTAGGGTGAAGAATGGCCTTAATGTTGCCTGGAGCAAACTCCAGGCACTCGTTAGATATGGAGAGCGCCTGGAGATCTCCTACCCTCCTCAGAGAAGTAATGGCCAACAGAAAAGCGACCTTCAGCGACAGGTTCTTGGCCTCAGCCGACTCCAACGGTTCGAAGGGGGCCTCAACCAACCCTTCAAGAACCACTGCCAGGTCCCATGTGGGAACCCTGGTACGAGCTCCATGCCCCACGGAGGAAACGTACGACCAACTGGTGTCTCCCCAGAGGCCCATCACTCAGAGGAGCGTGGAAAGCCGCAATGGCAGCCACGTACACCTTGAGTGTGGACGGGGTAAGACCAGTGGAGAAGCGATCTTGGAGGAACTCCAGCACTGAAGCCACTGGGCAGTTAACTGGTTCCATCTCACGCTCTCTACACCAAATGGCGAAGACATTCCACTTTAAACCGTACAATTTCTTCATGGAGGGAGCTCTAGAGCTGAGTATGGTCTCCACTACTCCAGCTGATAGGCCGGCCTCTAGGTACTGTGCCCCCTCAGGGGCCAGACCCACAGTTTCCATAACTCGGGCCGAGGGTGAAATATTGAGCCCTCCTGAGGGGAATCTCCCAAGGAGGGCCGTCCAGGAGCAAAATTATGTCGGAGAACCATACTCGGGCCGGCCACAACGGGGCTACCAACAGTAGACTGATCCCGTCGCGACGGACTCTCTCTAGAACTCCCGGGAGCAGAGCGATCGGGGGAAATGCGTACAGACGTAGCCTCGGCCACGTCTGCACCATCACATCCAACCCCAGCAGGGCTGGATGGGAGAGGGAATACCACAGTGGACAGTGGGTCGTCTCTCGAGACGCGAACAAGTCCACTTCCACTGGGCCGAACCTCTGAGATATTGACTCCACCACCTCGGGGTGGAGTCTCCATTCCCCGGGCCTCAGCCCCTGTCTCGACAGGATGTCTATTCCCTGATTTTGACTCCCCGGGATGTATGTTGCTCTTAGAGACAACAGTTTCCCCTGGGACCACAGGAGGATCTGATGCGCCAGTCTGCATAGAGGGCGAGACCTCAGACCCCCCTGATGGTTTATATAGGCCACTACCGACATGTTGTCTGACCTCACAAGGACATGATGACCTTTGAGGTCCGGCAGGAAGCTCCTCAGATCTCGGAACACCGCCAACATCTCCAGGCAGTTTATGTGCCAGGAGGCATGATGGTCCTGCCATAGGCCTGTCGTAAAGCGGCCGTCCATGACCGCGCCCCAGCCCGTGAGGGAGGCGTCTGTCGAAACGGTTCTCCGGCGACATGACGCTCCCAACACTGGCCCTTGGGACAGAAACCAAGCTTTCTTCCACATAGATAGGGAACGAAGGCATCTACGCGTAACCCTGATCATGCGGAACGGGTTTCCCCTCGGGGAGAACCCCTTGGTTTTTAACCACCACTGAAGGGCCCTCATGTGCAGCAGGCCGAATGGAATGATACTGGACGCTGCTGCCATGAGGCCCAACACTCTCTGGAAGTGCTTTACAGTGATGGCTTGGCCTAGCTTTATCCCGGACACTGTGATCAGGATGGACTCGATCCGCGCGGGAGACAATTGTGCCCGCATCATGACCGAGTCCCACACCACTCCCAGGAACATGGTTCTCTGGGCTGGTGTCAACACGCTCTTTTTCATGTTGAGTCTCAACCCCAGGCTCTGGATGTGGGCGAGGACGACATCTCGATGCCGAACCGCCAGCTCCTGTGACTGTGCTAAAATCAGCCAGTCGTCAATATAATTGAGCACCCTGATGCCCTGAAGCCTCAGCGGTGCCAGAGCTGCATCCATACATTTGGTAAATGTGCGAGGGGAGAGAGCTAGGCCGAACGGAAGAACCCGATATTGGTACGCTTCGCCCCCGAAAGCGAACCTCAGGAACTTCCTGTGAGATGGAAGGATGGATATGTGGAAGTATGCGTCCTTTAGATCTATCGTGACAAACCAATCCTCGGACTGAATTTGACTCACGATAATGGGAATAGTGAGCATCTTGAACCTGAATCTCCTCAGAGAACGGTTCAGGTGCCTGAGATCTATTATTGGACGCAACCCCCCATCCTTCTTGGGAACTATGAAGTAGCGGCTGTAAAACCCGGACTCCCTGTCCGGTGGAGGAATACGATCTATAGCCTCCTTTGCCAGCAGGGAGTTTACTTCCTGTTCTAATACCCGACCCTGCACTGGGTCGACTACAGTCCAGACCACCCCGTTGAATCTGGGTGGGCGGGAACTGAACTGCAGCCTGTACCCATTTTGAATGGTGCGCAGGGCCCAAGGATAAATATTCGTTAGATTTTTCCATGCCTCGAAATATTTTACCAAGGGAACCAGGCTCTCGAGCCTGGTTTCGGGTAGTAATCGGGATTCGTTCTCGGCCCCCTGAAGCGGATTCCCGGCAGGGCTGAACCGACAATGATTCTCGATGGGCGGACGCGAATGCTGCCTGACCGCAAGCCTGTGGGGCGGACAGTGCAGCCTGCGTTCGCTGGATACCGATGTGTCCCGAAGCGTGTTTAATGGCGGGAGAGCAACATCGATTTCCTGCGGGCTCCGTGAAGGAGACGACCTCGGTCCTCGGTATTTATTGTGCACTTTCAACTTTACAACTTTGCCGAACCTTTGCATTCACAAACAGCTATATTACACACTGCATGAAAGGGAATATTCGAAAAACCATAATAGAGGCACATTAAAGACACTCCGTTGTTGTTTTTATTTATTTACTTACTTGTGCTGTCAAACTGTTGTAAAAACGCAATATCACACTCGTAGCCGTGTGATATGGATGTATATCAGCACACTGTGATTACCTTCGACCATATCACACTGCTACTCGTGTGATATTGCTCATATATATATATATATATATATATATATAAAGAAAAGGGCTCCTGTTGGCATTAAATGATTACCTATTGTCAGAAGAAGAGTTTTTACTCCTGTATGCTAATAAGTCTAAAAACCTAGAATAGCATTCTTGCCCTTGCTGTTGCTGAAGTAGCATAGTCCGCATTAGCTGTATCATTGCACTCATCTGGCTTTATGAGTCTTGTCGATTTTTCTAGAGAAGTGCATCATCTCTCCCTATCACTCTTAAAAGTAAAGGTTCCAAAACGGGGTTTTCGCAGCGATACCATAGAAATAGATAAAATGTGGGGTTCTAGAAATATTATTTATTATAAAGGCCATACTTGATGTAGGCCTATTTTCCTTAGATATTATCCAAAATTTTACTTAATAGGCCAATATATCCATAAACTCACATTTATTGCTTTTTACAACTTAATTTCACCATAAACAAAAGCTAAATTGGCTTTTGGAAATGTCTTTGAACAAACAGAATTTAAACTTTAAAGGAGCTGTATGTAAGATTGTGGCCAAAACTGGTACTGCAATCAATTTCAAATTACTGTAGAGTGGTGTATCCCCTCCCCTTCCCCCCTGACTCAAGGTTGCCAGATAGGCTGCAGGATCCAGCAGGAACGTGACGAGCTGCAGCTGTGGTAACTAGAGCAGAGCTGGCAACCCGGATGCCGCAATACTACTGACTTCGTGATTGGTAGATAGGTGGAGGGTGGAGCATCAGACCAAAACACAACATGACAACATCAACATCAGTTGAGGGCTGCAACTGCACTTTTTAAATGACAATATCCTGGCCGGATATTTCTGTTGTCAGTGATAGAAGTATTTGAAATGTACATGATTTCTTAATGTCTAGTGACATATCAGGGCCATTTTATGATTAATTGAAATAAATATCTTACATACAGCTCCTTTAAACTTAGAATTTAACTTTACACTTTAAATTAGTTGATGTTTAAAACAGATTTCGTTAAAACACTAAAGGCAGAATCATATATAGATATAATTCCAATTCCACATACCTTAAGTTTTAAGGCTTAAAACATAAGATTTACTTACGCAATCTCTCACATAGTAACATCTACGACAAAATATCTATTCTCCCATAGTAGACGATTACAAGATTACAGATTACGGTATTAACGTAACGCACCTGCACTCCGCAGAGCTTTTGTTTTGCCATGCAGGGCGTCATAGACGTTCCATTCAGCTGTTGCTTAAAGACCCTAATGTGCCAATAAAGTGCCCCATTCTATTTCTAATAATAATAATAATAATAATAATTCATTACATTTATATAGCGCTTTTCTTGGCACTCAAAGCGCTTTACATGGAAGGGGAATCTCCTCAACCACCACCAATGTGCAGCATCCACCTGGATGATGCGACGGCAGCCATATTGCGCCAGAACGCCCACCACACACCAGCTTATTGGTGGAGAGCAGACATAGTGATGAAGCCAATTGGTATATATATATATATGGGGATGATTAGGAGGCCATGATGGACAGAGGCCACTGGGCAAATTGGGCCAGGATGCCGGGGTTACACCCCTACTCTTTCGAAAGACATCCTGGGATTTTTTGTGACCACAGAGAGTCAGGACCTTGGTTTAACGTCTCATCCGAAGGACGGTGCTCTTTGACAGTATAGTGTCCCCATTACTATACTGGGGCGTTAGGACCCACACAGACCACAGGGTGAGCACCCCCTGCTGGCCTCACTTACACCTCTTCCAGCAGCAACCTGGTTTTCTCAGAAGGTCTCCCATCCAGGTACTAACCAGGCTCAGCCCTGCTTAGCTTCAGTGGGCAATCAGTCTTGGGCTACAGGGTGATATGGCTGACGTACAGTACTTTCTGACGTACTCCGACAACAGGACAAATGGATGTGGACAGAAGTATCATTGAGTTGGTCTTTTTGAAGCGTTTGTTAATAGACAGCCTTAAGGGGCCCTCAAAATTGTTTATGTATATAAAGATCAAACGCAGGGCAGTGGGATGGAAAGATTGCAATGTCTCGAAGCATTTTTTAAAAGTTGATAACTTAAGAAATCATAGTCGTGCAAGTACAAGACGCTGCAAAAGACACATTGTCTAGTGCATAGATTAATTGCAGAATTGCTATAATTTTTACACATACAACATTGCAGTCGCACATATACAGTCAATCTCGCAGAACATGAGGGTTAAAAACGTAGAAATTGCGTGCATTAGTTGCTTTATTTATTATTCCAGATCATGTACAACTCCGACCACAATCATCATTTCAATTCCTTCTGTTATAAAGCATTAAAAAGGATGTAAGTGCAAGAGCAAGATTCAGGACTGAGTCAAACATAATCTGCTGTGATTATAAAGTATTCATGTTCAGTGCTTGATGCATTCTGAATGTTTCTGTGTGCTCTGTGTGACTGATTGGAGTAATAAAATACAGAAAAGGTCAAATGGAAAGCTATTCAGAGGTACCAAAAGCAAAGATAGTTGCAGGGTGATTATATGTTCATTTTGGAGCTTTGAGAATATGATGGCACCCTGCATTTATCAACGTTGAGCCAATTATGGAAATGCAGAGGGGAAATTGCAGTTCTGGCTTGTCTTGTTGTGTCTGTGTTTCTCTGCTTTTAAAATATGCAAATAATGTTGAACATTTGAAGTTTAGTTCAGCTACTCTCAATACTCTGGAGATTTCAGTTAACATAGTTTGAGTATGTTTTGTTTAAAAGAAATCTTTTACACATCTCTCAAGAAAAAATATGAATTTAGCTTTAATATTTTAACAGTGGTGAATTAACGCAGGCGATGGTAATTTTTCAGAATAGCATCATAGATCACTTAAAAAAAAAAAAAAAGAACAAACTATCTAGTTTAACTAAAAATATAGTTTCTCGAAAAATATTTTGTTCAGATCCTATCACGTCAGTGTTTTCTTTTCTTCGCGTTCAGATTCACAACGCACTTTTCTCAAAGCGTGAGCTTTTTAAAGAATTATCATAAATCTACTTCTCAACTTGTTAATAATCTATTGCTGGATTATTAAACAGCAATATAAACTCATATATAGTATATAAACTTGTACGCGATCTTCGATTCGTGGAAACTTTCCAAAAGGGGGCGGAGCTAACCTTTCACGTCACCAATCAGGAATAAGTTCAGGAACTTTTTCTTTCTTTTGGGATTATTTATAATAAAATAAATACATTTCACGTCATGTTATTTTCTTACTATTAGTTTTCGTTTTATAGTGATATAAATAAAATAATACTAATTATTAATCTTATTGACCCGAGTTAATCACCTGTTTTTTTATGTGTTCTAAACACACAATTCAATATATATATTTTAAACATTAGCTTGACAGACAAATTTACATAATTGCTTGCTCGACTGCAAATGACGCAATACAATATTCTGTTTAATATCAAAGTAATATCACCTTGATTAATCCTTATTGTCTTCTTCAAAGTTCTTCAATGACACTGTTGATAAACATTGATAAACAGGTCCATAACTTTGGAATATAACTTTATCTAAAATGAGCATTTAAATGTATTATTCGTTGTGGAAAAGATGTCAAAGCTGTGGGTGCATTTGTCATTTTTTTTTCTTCTATTAATACATATAATAAATATATTTCTACTTTTTCCATATTAAATAATATTATGTGAAACAATTTTTACAGAATAATTGGTTTATGTTTATTTTACTGTTTGTTTACATTTGTTATTAAATATCTGTGCTAGGGACAGAAGAAAAACAATAAAATCTATACATAAAGGACATTTGAAATATAAATGACTTTTGACAAAGTGTTTTTACCATTTGTCAAGTTAAAAACTGTTCACACTAAAAATGATAAGTATGAATATGTACTTTATCCCATCGCGGGTCAAAATGACCCGAATCCCTAAAATTATACATAATATATTTTGTTTTTGTCCAGAAATCTAAGGTCACTAATTGTTTATAATATTTTGTTATATATTATTCTGCATTGTAAATTTTTAAATCTAACCACTTCATATCTGTACGCAGTCTGCATTGTGAAAAAAAATTGCTCCCATTATCTGACCTCCCATTCCTAGGTGTGTATGCATGTGAGTGTGTTTTGCATGGGGGACATTCTAAAGTTTCATGCCTTCATTTGTGTGTGTGTGTGTGTGTGTGCTTGTTCTGCATTGTGCAAAAAAAAAAAAAAACTAAATCTGAAATTAAAAATAAAAAAATCCTATTTTTCCCCAATTTCCCCAACAAGAGTCTGAGCCGTTCCCTGTACGCACAGGGGTGAGGCAGGGGTGTGTGTTAGCGCCAGTGCTCTTCAACATCTTCCTCCTGTGTGTCACCAAGCTTCTCCACAATGAGATTGAAAACAGCAGTGGTGTGGCAGTGGACTTCAGATTAGATGGCAACCTCTTTAACATTAGGAGGCTACATGCAACAACAAAAATCAGCAGAGAGCAGGTCCTGGAGCTACAGTATGCAGACGATTGTGCTTTTGTGGCCCATACTCCGGAGGATCTTCAAACTGTCCTTGCTGTGGCGGTGATCGGCGGTGCATGATCGGTACAGCAGGATGGGGCTGACTGTCAACACCACCAAGACAGAAGTGGTCTGCCAATGGAGTGCCAATGTCCCACCCACATCTCCTGCCTTCACTGTTGGAGATGAACAGTTGTCAGTAGTGCCATCTTTCAAATATCTGGGGAGTTTTCTCTCTGAGGATAGCAGCATCGACAATGAAATCCAGAGCCGAATTAAACAGGCATCAGCTGCCTTTGGGAGAGTTCGATGCAGAGTCTTTCAAAATAAGAACCTTCATCCCTCCACAAAGGTCGCCGTATACCAAGCGGTCTGTGTCACCACCCTCCTCTATAGCTGTGAAGCATGGGCAACCTACTGCCGTCACATCAAGTCCTTAGAGCAATTCCACATAAGCTGCCTTCAGCGCATTCTGGGAATTACCTGGCGTAATCAGGTACCTCACACTGAAATACTTAAAAAGACGAACTGCAGAAGTATTGAGGCCATTATTACCCATGTGGGGCATGTGATAAGGATGACCCATGTCGTCTGCCCTGCAGAGTACTATATGGCCAGTTACGTCATGGTCGACGCTCAGCTGGGGGTCCGAAGAAGCGCTATAAAGATCAGATGAAGAACGCCTTGAGAAAGTGTAAGATCAGACCTGAGGATCTGGAGGATGTTGCTGCTGACCGCACCATCTGGCGACAGCTATGTGGAGAGGGGGTTTGTACACTAGAGATGGAGAGGACAACCAGAAAACAGCAGAAGCGAGCAAGGAGAAATCCAGCCATAGCTGCCAATGTGACCACCACCACCATCTCATACATATGCCCCTGCAATAGAGCTTGTGGGTCCAGGATAGGACTGTTCAAAGATCTCACCGTTAAAGGCGTGGACGTCATCATCGGATCTCGATGGACAACCGAAGAAGAGTGTGTGTGTGTGTGTGTGTGTGTGTGTGCGTATTCCAAGTTCAAGTGTGACGAAAGTACTAAGGTCTCGGACCACTCCTATGAACACTTAATTTAAAAAAGTTAAAGAGAAAATTAATTTCAGTTCAGACATCTCACGGACTAATACATTTTGAAATTACAATCTCTAAAAGTGAGGAAATGTACAGAGAAAAAGCAGGAAAACAAAAGACTGAACCAAGAATAGAAAAAGACAGAAGTGTTCCAGTATGTGAAGCACTTCACAGTGAAGTCATGCTTCTCTGCTGGAGCTGTTATTCTGGATATGTTCTCTTTGAAACTAACACAAGGTGTTTGAATGCGTATGAATGAGTTCAGAAATCCTCTGGTGAGCAAAACCATCTGCTCAGTGTCACCCTTGCAAGACCTTTACCCATCTCTCCATCCCAGAATAGTAAATGTCATCCTCCTGCTTGAGGGATGCAATGATTCTCCACGAATGACAATGAGAGATCTCACCTCGCTCACATTCTTAATGTGTGGGGAGGAACCAGACTCAAACTCTGATATATGGAGATGACATTTTGTGAAGATTTACGTTTGATTGGGCGCACTCACTCTTTATAATGCGGAACTGCAGAATGAACGCTTCGCAATGAACAACTGAGGTTTCTCATTTGCTTTCCCCATCTGTGTGTCTGAATAATCCAGCAGATTTGACACATTGTCTGTCATCACAGGAGAAGCTGTTAACAGCGTTCCCTCCTCAGGAGCGATGGTCTTTTAGAGACAGACGGCAGCTGTACTGGGGTGTGAGAAATCCACCTCACGGCAAATCAATGTGTATTTGACCTCCTCATTCACACTCTTAACATTGATCATTGTGTTGGGTTTGAATATCTGTCAATATGACACTTGCCTGGGTGTGTAAGATTGTGTGTGTATAGCATTGGTCTCAACATCTTGCTTTCCATTCGTCTGATGTTGCCACAGCAGACTATCTCTTGTAAAATTCAACAATTAATTTATTTATAAAATGCACAGTTATCATTTTGAAGCTACTTATTTTATATGGAAGCCGGCTCTCTTATGGTGTGTTCACGCCGAACGCGAATAGAGCGTCAAATGCGCGTCTATCGCGTCTAGTTAGACGCTTAAACATTCGCTCAAGTTCAAATTTTTCAACTTGCGCGGAAGACATTCGCGGCAAACGCGTCGCCCAATTTGCGTCATTCGCAACGCCAGCCGCGAATGATGCGTCTATTTGGGTCTTTGCATTGACTTTGTATGTAATCTACTCGCGCAAATAATTAAATTTGCGTTCGGTGTGAACACACCATTAGAACAATTAGTTCATAGGGTTCTTAACTCAATTTGAAAGAAGCCTTTATGCCACAAAATAAGTTATTTATAAGGAAACATGTCTTAAATGATTTAATAATAATAACAGTTTTTTTTTTCTTCATATGACCATATTTCAATACCTAAACTGAACTAGTACTACATTACTAAGTATTAATAACCTGTAATTAGAAGTTAATTTAGGCAAACGTTGAAGTTTATAGTGAGAAAGTGGACCCTAATCTAAAGTGTGACCGAACTTTTTTCTAAGAGTGTTTCCATCTTGTTCACAATTATGAAAACCAAAATTGCAATCGCAAGATATAAAGCGCAATTACGCTTTTTAATTATGTAAAATAAAGTAACAATTTTGAGATATAAAGTTGCAATGGTGATAAATAGCCCAAATTATTGAAATTTCACAACTGCGAGATATAAAGTCCCAATTATAAGACATACAGTTGTGAGAGAAAAAGGCAGATGCAAAGTCATCCGTCTGTCCATCCATCCACTTTTAGTCTTTAACTGATTTTCACATTGTTGTTCTTGGTTTAAAGTTAAAAAACAGCAGTTACAACAACAGCAAGCAAAAAAACTGCTTGTATTACTGTTCATGTCACCCTTTATCAGGGTAAGCCAAGTTTCTGAATACTGAATAAGCAGTGGTGTGTAAATGTAAGCAGTCTTTATTTAAAATTATTTTCTAAATTATGGTAATTCATGAATCTTTTGCAATGGTGCCAACCAACCTGAAACACAGGGATTGTTGGCACATGTTGTTGGTTTGGTTGGCGAAGTGTTAAAAGGCTTAAGAGGGAAGCAACACACAGAGAAACAGAACAGATTTTAAACTCCAGTCAACACATATTTGTCTCATATAATTGTTTTTATTTACTTTTAATGTTTTTAGTAATGGCAATGTTTTTCTAATGTCTCTATACAAGAAAAAAATCCTATTGTATGATTCATGGTGATTTTTGGTATTGTAGTATTAATATAGTCAGATACATTTCTAGAACATTCAGTTACAGTCTATTGGAGAGTGGATTTCATTTGACTGCTCATAAGACAGGATTAATGAAATATTAATGCTTTGTGGCTAGTAAATATATCAATTTTTTTTTTTTTTTTTTTGTGGCAGCACATTTTCTGCTTGTGTAAAACCGCACTTTATTCATCATGCTTATCTTTACAAAACATTCTTTCTTTTATTTATTTCATTCCCATCACATCTCAAATGATGTGCTTTCTGTGATGGAAATTGCATTTTAAACTGACTGGGACGATAGTTGGCACACTTTTGTTTGTTGATAAGTTGAAGCAAATGTTAAGATAACCCATCTGTGCAAATAAAAGCTGAAATAAAAATGCTGAAAAAACAGACATATTCAATGTCACAAATAATTTCCTAAATTATGTTAATTCTTGACTAAAGTGTCATTTACGATTGTGCCAACAAACTGGATTGTTGGCACCGTTGTTGATTTGGTTGGCACAGTGTTGAAAGGCTTAAGAGGGAAGCAACACAAAGAAAAAATAAATGATTATTTTAAACCAAAATAGCACACATCTGTCAAATATAATAGTTTTTATGATTAAAATGATTCATTTATGATATCATAATTTTTATCATCACACAATCTTTTATCATTTTTAATCATTTAAATAACACAACTCCTCGTTTAGGGGCGGGGTCAAGGGTAGGTCATTCATACAAATTCATACTAATTGGGCAACTCGTAAAATATGCACGATTTAGCAAAAATCATGCAAATACTGTTAGACGGAGCAAAAGTGTACCTTTAATATACAATGTTTTTTTTTTTTTTTAAATTGCATATTTGTTCTCAGAAAAATTGTCCTCATATGATATTTGAATCTGTTGATATTTTGATGTGTGAATAGAAAGACCACCTAAATGCCATGTATTATCATGAACACGTTAAACGTGTGAAGGTCAAGCAAGGGTGTATTTTAGTTCAGGTAAGGAGATGTGAAAACGGGGTGAAAATGGTGGACACAGCGCCACATCTTTGCTGGAACTTCTCGCTGTTATCTAATTTCCCAGCTATATGTTCACTTTCATGAAATGGCCGGTTTTCATCAAGTGTAAAGATGCTTAGAAGAACAATGTCTCTTGCCTGCAACACAAAACATGTCGGCAGGCTCTACAAAATCTCTTTGATGCCTTTTTATGGCCAAAGATGAAAGATCTGTGCTTTCATCTCCTTTCTTTTTGTATTCGCTGTTAAAATGAAAGCTCTTGCGTTTGCCACATTTGCAGAAGTCTGACATGAGAGTAAAATCAAGAAACCCTGCACCCATTTTACCAAGGCACACTGAGTAAATGTTTGATTGGCTGAGACTGCTTTGCATTTCAAAGTCATTGTTCACTATAAAGCTCTCCTGTCTACCTTCGAGTTACTTGGTGCTAATGGCTATTTACCATCCATTGGAGAAGCATACATGTTGTCTTTTTACATACAACTCTGACAGAGCTAAGTTAGATGCAATAATACTACAATTGTTGTTTTGTTTGTTTTATATTAATAAAAAACATCATTAAAATAGGACTGCGAATGTATTTATGTATGCATGTGTTTACACTGTTTATTTTAAAGGGTTAGTTCACCCAAAAATGAAAATTATGTCATTAATGACTCACCCTCATGTCGTTCCAAGCCCGTAAGACTTAGACTTTATTTCCTTTCTGGACAAGGACAGTATACTGTGTATACATTTTCAATGGAGGGACAGAAAGCTCTTGGACTAAATCTAAAATATCTTAAACTGTGTTCCGAAGATGAAAGGAGGTCTTACGGGCTTGGAACGACATGATTTTCATTTTTGGGTGAACTAACCCTTTAATGTGCTTCAAGAACTATTCAATAGCATTTCAGCTCTTTAGAAATGTATTAGCATTACACTACCAGTTTATTATAAAGCTGTATATTCAAAATGGTATATTAAAAAGTGCAAAAATCAATAAATGGAAATCTTAAGAAAGATCATTGAAATGCTATGGTAGAGCTATTGTTATCCACTTTATAGAACATTTCAGTTATACCTGTATTACTGAAAAGTACACTATGGAAATTACATCCCTGAATAAATAAGCACCACAATGCAATTTTCTGAAAAGTAAAAAAAAAAAAAAAATGACTGAAAAACAAAGTGCAGAGGTGAATAGGGCATTATATAAACGTAATCCATACAAATAAACAGAAGAGTTTGAATGTCACATCTTCATCTTTAAGTGGACGGTCACTTCTTTGAGTATGACTCGCATTTTCTGCAACTGAGGGCTTGTGATTCAGACACTGTAGTAATTGAAGACTGCTTTATCACAGGATCTGTGATAGGGAAGGAGAATGTATATGAAATTAACCAATGATTAAATAACCTTTTTGTATCCATGTTTGATTATGTATTATAATTTGCATATATGCATTATAATTTCCTTGACTTCTCAGTTTACCTTTAAAGACTTTGACTATATCAAGCTTGGCATATGAGTGTCCAATTTTTATTATTTTGTCTGTCGTCAATATAACATAAGTTTAGAAAAAGCCCAACAACACCACTTACAGTGAGCAGAGTTCAATCACAAAGTCACTAATATTGTTATATAAAGCAAACCTGTGTGTATCACAGAGTATTTTGTATATGTTGTGTACTGTATCCTGTTTCTTTGTGTTTGAGGTTGTTATGACCTGCGTTTGTGTATCTTTTCCATTGCTCTGTGTTCTTTTTCTCTCCCTTGTTGTTTTGTCTGATTTCTAGTAGGTTGTCCAATGATGGGGTGTACGAACGCCAGTGGTTGTCCAGTTGGGACGTGGTCTTTATAAGGAAACTGTTGGTTCGGTCGCACTCGGGTTGAGATCTCCAGAATCCCTCCTCCGGCCGATGATCAAAAGTGTGTGTGTGTTAGTGATGTCAATCAGTTTAAGTGAACGTGCTTCTTTTGTAACATCTGAAAACGTTCCCCAATGTCTAAACAACATATCCTAAAAGTGTGGAGCGTAGGGGTGTCCTGCCTTGTTTATTTTGAAATCCGTTTGAGCTCTGTTTTTGGTTGGGAGTTAGATAAGTTAAATGTATTTTGTTCAATTTAATTTTCTCCTCTTCTCTTTTTATATTTGTTTGTTATTTTGGCCTTTGGGACACCCTGAAGAGATGCTTTTTATTTCACTTCTTATTCCTTAATAAATGTATTACTTTTTTCTACTTAGATTTGTGTATTTATGTGATTATCGACCGGTGTAATTCATTGCTGGGATTCCATTACCACAACCCAACTTTATTTATTACGCCTCCTCAGAGTTTTCTATATTCCCCTGCGTAATAATCCTATTTGAATTTCAAGTACATTTTCAATACATTTAACAGTACGTCTTTTTCACCTGGGCAGCCAAAGTGACTTGCATAAATAACTGTGCCATTTTTTTTTTTTTTGTAAAGGAAATGTTATCGTCTGTGGGAAAATAGTGCATACGCACCTTTAGACTAAACATAGATAAGCAGAGCTGTACATTAAATATTACTATTTTAGTTTTGTGTTGGGTACTTGATTTTGAAAACTAAACTGGTGCATTTTCTGAGGATAGGCTGTTGCAGTGGGAGAAGATAAATATTTCACACTATTATATTTTTTTTTTAAATAATTAAGCAATCAGTCATATTCTTAAATAATTACACTCATACAAAATCATTAGACATTAAGATAGTTTTATTGTAAAAAAAAAAAAAAAAAGAATTGTGGTATTAAATGTGCTAACCATTGCATATTCTGTGTAAATTATTGCATTAATAAATTAAATAAGAACTGATCGGTAAATTAAATATATTGTACTAGCACACTTAAGTCATTAAGATTCAAATACAATGTTTGTGGGCTGCTTTTGGATGCAGGAAAAACGTTGATTTTGCATATTCAAATAATTTAAGATAGATAATTCACACAGCCTTATAATATAGTGGGACCTTATAACTGAGCAATATTGTGATAAACTCACTTACATTTACTTACTAACAAAGTCATACAGATTACACTTATTCCATTTTCTGTTCTCTCTTTTTGTCACGCATTTATGCATATCAATGATATAGTGAGACACAGTATGTGTATATGCAATATCTCTCAGAGGGATGCTTCTTGGGTGTCTCTAATTTCTATGATGGGTGGCTGGAATGACTAACATCTCTGTAAACATCCGACATGCAAAGTGAGAGACAGAAATGACGATGAATCAGAATCGAGGGTTCTGCCGTATCCGGCATTTTTGCACATTATTAGCTTATTTGTTATGGAAGCAGACTCAAGAGATGGAACTAGATGCAAACAGGACGTTTTTTTGACAACTACAGGGTTGGTGAACGGGAAGCAGGTGAGTGAAGTGCAATGCTGGATTGGAGAGTGGTGTGCTGGCAGTGAAAGGATTGGAATATGTCTTCTTACAGGGATGGTGTTGGATCGATGGAGACGTGGAGAGATGAGATGCAGGACCGCTGGAGAATGCTGGAGAACGCTTGGGGAAGTCAGGTAGCTCGTAGGAGGTAAGGTGAGTAGTTCTCCTTCCAACCAATGAACGAGACCAGACAGTGAACAGTGGTGAAGTGAGTCCTTAAGTAGTTGGAGTGATAATTGTGATGATGAGGTGCAGGGGTGTGTGTGTGTGTGTGTGTGTGTGTGTGTGTGATCAGGAATGAGCTGCAGGTGGGAACAGAGGAGAGTGATGGGAAATGTAGTGCATGATCCTGGCCGAGCCGTAACATTAGTATCTCTCTTCATGTTTTTCACACCTCTCCCAGCTAACAAAAAGATTGGTAACACTTCTGAATACTGTTCTGTCATTAATGAAAAACTACACAGGAACAAATGAGTAAGGCAATATTAACATTGTAGTAACTACTATCAACTAACAAGAAACTCTGATTAACGAATTAGTAAGTAATAGTGCTTAGTCCAATGTGGTATATAGTTCACAATTAACTAATCAATAACTACTATTTTCCTACCTCCCAGAGAACTACTATATACAGGTCCATTAATATGAATAATGTATAATTAATTATAATGTGAAGATCATAGTCTACAAGTAATGACAAGTTACCGTATTTTCCACACTATAAGGCGCACCGGATTATAAGGCGCACCTTCAATGAATGACCTATTTTAGAACATTTTTCATAAATAGGGCGCACCGGATTATAAGGCGCATGAGATACTGCAGTCAAACGTTTGACTGGGTTTGCGTTATGCATCCACTAGATGTCAACAAAACAGTCAGATAAAGTCAAACTTTATTAAGCGTTCTGACAACTCCGTTCACTCCCATGGTAACGTTGTTCAAACGTTAAAGGAAAACTCCGGTCAATTTTAACATTGAGCTAATTTTTTTGTAAATTTGGAGTGCTGTCAGTACAGATAACAACAACAAACAATGGTGTTGCCTACACCGTGTTATTCTCTTTTTAAAATTTGCACCCTGTTGACTTAAACGGGACAAGTTTTAAACCTGCCTTTAGCCTCTTAACAACCTTAATGTGTCATTACAAGTGCACAGCCATGTGAGTGAACACGGTGAATCTGACTGCAGTAAATGTGAAAGATATGAATAAAAATGATGTTTATTCAGCCAGCTCACATACCCGTATTTTCTTCCTGTTTTCGGTCGAAGTCCACAGTAGGCGATTGTCGAGTGCGCGCGCGATCATTGGTAACTAAGCAACAGTGGAGACTCAGACTGTCAGCTGTCAGCCGATGACGGTGCTGTGTGGTGTTCTGAGAATATCAGCTCAAATGGATAGTTCATCCGAATCAGATGTTGAACACACGGAGGAGGTTTGATCTCGTGCGCGCGAACTCAACAATCGACTACTGTGGACTTCGGCCGAAAACAGTAAGTAAATACGGGTATGTGAGCTGGCTGAATAAAGAGATTATTCCTGCCTTCGTGAAAGCTCGTGTAGCCATAATCAGATGGCCAGCTCTGGTTTATTAAATTAGATTAACTGGATTCTAATTTAGTAAATTCCCCTCCATTCTGCCATTCGGTGAAACAAAGGAATGGTGTTTTGAATTGATTAAATCATTGACTCTGATTCGCACATGCAGCGTTTTTCTCTAATGAATAAACAAAGGAATGCCCTGTTTACGACTTGTGACCAAAAGGACATGTGACTCGAGATGACATCTCACGAGTCTGGCCGAAGACCACGCGGGGAACCCCCCCTTAGGGGTCTCCCCTGATTTGATCACCTCACAAACAGAACATTGTGTAGTGAGGAACTCCGGCTCACTCATTACACAAAGCAGCCTGAACTCTGAAGAACAATCACATACACACACACACATGCTTTAACGTACACTCATACACGAACTTTGAATATTAAAACTTAGAATATAAGCATGTCATATTTCATGTGTGTTTCCCAGTTTATAGTCACTTTGTGTATGACGTGTGTTTGAAGGAATGAACTTGCTTTGAAGGAACTAAATGCTTATAATATGCATATCGTCGCTGCCCGATGAAACTCACGTATGTCCAAAACGGTTACTTTTCAGGAAGTGAAAAAAACACGTAATTTCAAAAGCAGTTGAACGTAGCGTTGTCATACTTGGTATGACAACTTTAAATGTAACCATATTCTTGCCAGTGTAATGATATAATCCACATTTGACCAAAATCGAGTTTAAATGGACATACGTGCATATTTTACAGTAACGGTGGTCGATACGCGTTTTTCCGATCATTAATTAGAATGACCCAGTCGCGTTTCATATTGACAGATGAATAGGCTACGCTCAGTTTATTAAATAGCCTACGTCTAAGATTATTAATACGCTCAGTTTATTATATGTCTCTTGCAAACTATGAAGGGACAATGAATCAATACACTGACATGGCAATGCTAGACTGATAGGGGGAAGCACAGGCGAAGCACTGCTACTTGGGCGCAGAGATAGGCTATCAAGCAACACCTGAAATAAAGCTTGCAAATTTGTTGATGAAAACATTGATTAAAATGAAGATACAATTTATACAAAACGAAATTTTCAAGCAAAAATAACATTCGAAGATCGCTGGGTATTATTTGATTATTAGCATGTGAGCAAAGCGGAGCGGTGTGACGCTTATAAGTTAAAAAACTTAAACATATGTTTCATATTTATGTTTAAATAATATAATGTTATTTTTTTTTATTTCATCTTTGTTGATTATATGAAAACGGAACCGCATGAGATGAGTAAGATAGGATCATAAGATGACCAATAGGCCTATATCGGAAAACATTTGGAATGGGTCAGATTTTGATCTACTAAGTTTTGTTTTGTAGAAAGCCTTACTTTAAATTTTATTTCGTTTTGTATAAATTGTATCTTCATTTTAATCAATGTTTCATCAACAAATTTGCCTGGATTAATAAAAAAGAAGCACTTCATATGAAGTGTGCATTTCTCTCTATAGGCGCGTTCACTACTGCGAAGATGGCGAGTCTGCATCGTCAACTTTATCAACAATTCAAATGTTTCATGCATAATCATTACTTTTGCCGGTTCTTTGTGGCAAGCTTTATTTCAGGTGTTGCGTGATATCTCTGCGTCCAAGTAGCAGTGCTTCGAATCTTCACGAGACCGGCGAGATGCATCCACAGGGTGGGAGATACGCGGCGTGATTGACAGCTTTGACACCAAATGGATATATGTGAAAATCAGATGACATGATTTCACAACTTTTCATTGGTCATTTAGATAATGTGAAGCATGCTGTATACGGAAATGAACCTGGACATTCTATCCGTCGAAAAATCTCAAAATCGGCAAAATGGACATACGTGGTTTTCATCGGACAGCGACGATATCTTATGTATTCCTATATCGTCATGTGACGTGTTTGATATGTCTGTAATTCCCTCAATCTAACGGAGCCGAATTCCGATAGCATAATGCAGTAAGGTGCATTATTTTACGCATTTCATATTTAAGGAGCGGAACGGCTCAATACAATCTCCTCATGACTCAGTCCAGTGGGCATCCCCCACAGGACAAAGAGAACTTTGTCCGCTTCAGATTCGCGGACGGTCATGTGTGGTTCGCGCAAACAGGGGCGTGAACCCAGTCCTCTCCATAAGAGACTGACACAGAAGTTTCTTGCTGAGCACAAAATAGCTTTTCCTGTGAGAGGTTTCCGGTTCCATGGCTCCTTAGGGAGCTTTTACGCCGTGTTTCTCCGTTTTCTTTAATCTTTCTTTATTTTCGTCTTCGGACTTTCTTACGTTTAGTTTCAGTGAAATGAACGTAATCGGCAACTTCAACTTTAAAGAGACTCTTTGCACCAACTCGCAACTGCACCTCAAAAGGACATTCAAACTAAAGCGCTTTGCCTGCTCTGAAAGACCACGTGAACATGTGACACGAGGACAGAGACACACGCTTTCGTTCTCAGACACGGAGAATCATTCAAGTACCCGTTTTACCATGCTTTCAAGGTTTAAGATCTGTTGATTCTTGTTGTCTCAAAGGTTCTGTGTCTGTGATGAATTTTGCCAAACTCATGATCTTTCCTCCCTTTCTCTCTCCCTCTCTGTCTATCTCACATGATCGTTCGCGATCAGCTCTCTCTCTCTCTCTCTCTCTCTCTCTCTCTCTCTCTCTCTCTCTCTCTCTCTCTCTCTCTCTCTCTCTCTCTCTCTCTCTCTCTCTCTCTCTCTCTCTCTCTCTCTCTCTCTCTCTCTCTCTCTCTCTCTCTCTCTCTCATTGTTATCTTCCTCTCTCATCCAATTCATTTCGTGTTTGTAATGTTTTTGGTTTTGTTTGTTTCGGGTGTATACTGTACATATTCTGTGTGAATTGTAGTTCAATGTATTATTAGTCCCATTATTAAAGCAATTATATTCTTGATTGCTTTCTGTCTAAAGGCTCATATTTACAAGTCAATGAAATGATTGATCTATAGCTACAAAGCTTTACAATTTGTTACTATTTCAGTAACCTAAATTTTATAAACACAGGCAAATTAATGTTCACGGCCAGAAAATTGATATTTCTTGGAGTTTATAAAAAGGGATAACTTTGTTGAGAAGTTGGTAAGTTAATCTGACGGCTGTTTGCTGGACAAACCGATTGTTTGATAACTAAATTAATTCCCTTAAAGTTATCTCATATAATCGATCTATAATGAGACCATTGATATATGAATGAGGAATTATTATTCGTTATGATTTATCATTCATATATACAATTGATCTATTTTCAATTTCGATAATTTAACTGTAACATGCAAGATATAAATCATATTCATGATTAATTATTAAAATTCCCTATAAAAAAAATTTGAGCTAATTAAGGCAAAACTCAATGTTGCTACACTCGGATCACAGTTGAGACTGATATATCAGCCCAGGCATCCACGATCCATTGGCGGATAGTGGCGTAAGTAGCCCGGCGCTGTCTCCCCGTCTTGGTGAATGTGTGTTCACCATCCATATATAAGGCGCTCTGGATTATTAGGCGCACTGTCGTTTTTTGAGAAAATTAAAGGCTTTTAAGTGTGCCTTATAGTGCGGAAAATACGGTAATGATGCATTAACTGATAACTGCAGTAATGATTAATTTACAAAAACTTCAAAATCTTACAATGATGTTAGTCTTTAGGATGTTATCATGCTTTTCACTTCCGTAAGCACGTAACTGCATCCAGTTTTTTTTTTGCCTCGTTGAAAATTTGCCTTGTTCCCATCTAAAGGTGCAGACATATTTACCATTGTTCAGCAAATTGTTGCAGAAAAATTTCAATCTTAATCCACACAATCTGGAACTTAGCATGAGAGTATAAGATTTCCCCAAACAGATTTCACATGTTGATTCAAGTTGGTGATGCGAATTCGCTGCTTGGTTTGAAAGTGTCTTCTGTGTGAACTGTGCTTTATACATTGCTACACGATTGCCAGCAAAATTAAGTCAAAATCCCATGACTGCAACTTAAAGCAGGTCCTAACTGAAATGTGACTAGTTTGGGATGCTCCACATATACAGAAACTCATATAAATAAGAAATAATGTACAATTGATTTCAATATGTTTTGGCATTAGCATGTTGCTAAGCTAACATGATACTTTAATAAATGAGGGGAAAAATAGAGATTACACAAAAATGTTGGGAACAACAGTCTAATTTTAATAAAACTTACCTATTTTAGCAATATTTGTGCTGTCATATTATTTCACCCAATTCCAGTGAGCTTGTCACAATTTGGGATTGCCTTTTCTGTTATAGATTAATGCAGTGTGTGATGCAGTAGACCTTTGGCAGGCCTAACTTGGGTCACCTCGAGTCTTCTGCGGACGTGTTAGTCCGAAAAAAATAAATAAAAATGAGGGTTCAACCCGTAGAACTCTTCAGAGTATGGTGGTATGTATTTGCAAGTGCCCGAAAGTCCAATAATCCAGCAGTGTACAGTCCCGTAAAACAAATCAAAGAGATTTAACTAGACAAATATGTACACAAACTCACGTGTATCCACAATATACATTAGTATATTTGAGGTTGTTAGTGCTCACGGCACCACAGTAGCAGGTTGGCTCCACTTGGTAAACAAGTCTTGTTCTGGAGTCTGGCTGCTGCTTTTAAAGGCCAGGCTCCGCCCCTTTTCAGGCACCACCATTAATAGGTAAGTGTTGTAAGGTGACATCTTCCACATTCAGATTTACATAAACTCCCACCTTATAACAAAACAACCTTCATACAAACTAATTTCAGTAAACATAATAACATAATAAATATAATAACATAATAAACAAGACAACCATATTCCAAATTACTGTTTGTCTTTCAACTTAAAATTTGGGTGCGGCATGTCCGATGACGTCATAACCGCTCGCCCTACCTGAGCTCAAGTTTGCCGGCACAGCTCCCAGCAACCCGGTTACACAAACATATAACACAGATTTAATATTAACACATAAAACAAACAAATAATGAGTATGTGTGATATGTCCGGAGGGTATAACAGAAAGGAATTCACGAGTTCATACTTAAATATAATTAGAGTGGATAAGATTTAATGCGTATTTGGCATGTTGTCTGGGGGGAGGGCTCCGAGCTCGGGGTTTGGCCCGGACCCAGAGTAATCCCCCCTATTTAAGTGTTTAGGACTGGAAGTGTGGAGAAGGGGCGGTGGAGGGATGCTGCTAAACTATCAATGGAGTGAGGTGAGATTACTGAATCTATATATACCTCTTATCATTGATTGCTGAGTGCACTCCACTCGTGTTAATTAACTGAACGTGCTCCTCCCGAACTTTGTTAATAAAACATCATGTATGGAATGTGGATGAATGACTAAGTGCTATCGGGATCGCGTTTGCTCCCGCTTCTCCATCAACAGGTTAGAAAAGTGTGTTTGTGTGTGTGTGTGTGTGTGTGTGTGTGTGTGTGTGTGTGTGTGTGTGTGTGTGTGTGTGATTGCAGTGGTGAAGAACGTCACTTATTCACAAAGTGCTGCTTTAAAATTTGATTTGAAAAGTATCTAATGTGTTACTTGTGGAACAGCCTTTGTACTGGAAGCACTGTTGATGCCTTCAAAATCAATCAAAATCAATTCAAAAATAACTGGGTACAGAGCTTTTGTGTTTATATTTGACCATGTTGTCTAATCATTTGTTTGAAAGGCACAAAGAGCAAAATGAACCTTGATCAAAATTACTTCATTGCAAGGTAATAGAGATAAATGCTTTTATTTGTTAATACTTTCATCTCGTCCACCTTCTTGCTCCTTTTCTCATCTTTTTCCCCATTCTCAAATTCTCATTGTTTCTCCTTCATCCTCGGACTCCTTTAATCTAATTGAATCTCTCTTCTCTTCAAGTATTCAAGTTTTGTCTGGTAAGAAGCTATATCTTTTAGCTAATGGATTATTATTGTACTACATCATCTGGACTCAAAAAGCCTCTCTTCCCATTGTCAGTCATTTAAAATTAGCCCCTAATATTTCAGCAGAACTGTAGATATATAGATAGATATTAAAACACAATCTCATGAAAATCTGTAAGCATTTTATGAATTGGTGAATTTGAGTTCATTAATGTTGTTGTACTTGAGACCTGACACCTATCATTTGGCTGGACCGGAGCACACCACATGACAATGACGGGGGAAACCAGGCTTAATTCCCCCCAAATGAAAGCATTTACACTGTCTGAATTATTTAGACCCTCTTCAAATATCTGTCTGTGATTTAGACTCAACCTACTCAGGTCTCTGTCTTAACTTGGACTCAACCAACTCAGGTTTGGACACTGCCGTGAAACCAGGCTTGATTTACCTAAAAGTAAAGCATATTTACACTGAATCGTTCAGACTCGCAGGTCTCTGTCTTGAATCAGACTTAACCTTCTTCTAGTGCTCAACCTACTCAGGTTTCAGTCTAGAGTTGGACTTAACCTAATCAGGTCTTGGGCTGGACTTGGAATCAAATGATCTGATCTCGATTGCAATTTCTACAACCTTCTCAGACAACCATGAGGGTTAGGTTTATATTATTTATATGTTTACCTACAAAATCATAAATGTCCCTAAGGGGCAGGTTTAACAAATTCATACAAAATTGCAAATGAAGTTTGAGACAGTTGGTCCTATCAGACAATCAGCGTTGTCATTTTCCTGTGGCTCCAGAGTGATTAGTCAAATTGCATCCACTATTTAGGTGATTGGCTTAGAAATTTCTGTCAAATCATGGTGATTTCAAATCATCTACTTCTTGAAGGTCCTGCGCCAGCAAGGCAACTGCCATTGAAATGAATGGGAATGCTATCAGACAGCTTTCTCCAGGTATTAAAGACTTCCTCTTCTCTCCACTCTTTCAATGTTGGTGTGAAACAGAGCGTTAGGAAACTTATGGAGGCAGCAGACTTGGCATGCACAATGAAACCATTCAGAATAGAGACTGAGAGATCCCATGCAGGACTAATATGCTTTACACTAAACTTAGCATGTACTTTCTCATTCCATCTTTCTCTATGTCCCTCTTACACAGCTCAGAAGTGCTACTACACAGTTCCACCAGCGCTTGTCAGACTACACCTACCACCAAAATGCAATTATTACAACCCACCCTGCCTGAACAAACCCCTGTCATTGATTTATCTTCACCCACCAGTCTCTCTAAATGAAGTTATTACTTCGGGGAGAGTTGTTCAACGTCATGTCGCCCCAAGATTCCCTGTTTGACATGCTTGAATCTGTTCATCTCATTTCAGGAGTTCTCTATATTTCTCTCACACACTCATCCCACATTCATGCTTACATGATTGTCTGTTTTTGAAGACAAGAGAAGAAGATCTATGGTGTTTTCTGCGGCAAGCCCCTGGGTGTTCCCTCCCACAAAAAGCGGAAGCAATAAAAAAAAGAAAGTGTTTTATGTGCAGGGGAGCAGAGGGATGTCAGCACAATCTTAATAGAAAAGGAATAAACAGAGACGCATAGAATCACCCATCTTGGATTCAGTGTGTGATCTATGCAAACAGCCTTGCGAATGTGAAAACAAAAGTGTACTCTACAATGAGCTACGATATAAGCCCTGGGTCTGGTTTCACAGACAGGGCGTAGATTAAGCCACGATTAGGCCTTAGTTCAATTCGGACATTTAAGTAACTATTATAAGCGTGCCTTAGAAACATAACATTGGTGGTGTGCATCTTGAGACAAAACAATGGCACTGACATATTTTAATTAAAAAATTAAATAAAGTATTTATCCACGTTTTAAAATGCCTCTGGATTCCGCTTAAAATTGATCTTTTTAAATGGATGTTGAGGCTTTTTAGGTTGTGTAGAATCTGCTATCTCTGACGTAGATTCATTTGCTGACTTCCATGGCTGTAATATGCTGAGTTTTCAACCTGGCAACTTTTGGGTACTATTGGGTAAAAATACTATTGGGTAAATTGGCAGTGGCCCGGGATCACAGAGACCAAAACAAAAACAGACATTCCGACACAGAATGCACATTTCAAAGCAGAATACTATATCAAGGTATATTTGTGCTTTAGAACAGTCAAAACAATTACATACAGCACCAGGGTTCTCAAGTCTCACGCATTGGCCGTGAGACACACGCAATTCAACCAGTTCACACGCTCACACGCCACACCGTGTATTTCTCACGCTGAAAAGGCAATGCCAACCAAGTTGTCCTGCAAGCTTTATATATAACGTTGTATACGAGGCGCATGCACACAAAGATAAGTTTCCTGCCGCCAGCGCGTCCGCATCTCGGCCAGATTGCGTTCGTTACTAGGCAACTTATAGACGCGCGAAGTCCGCGAACACACACGGAAGTTCGGCCACCGCGACATCGCGCGAACACACGTCGTGATGAAGAAAGTAAGTTGGAAGAAAGCTCGCCTAACATTTTTAGACTAGAAGTTCTAGAACATTTAATATATAGCCCATCGTATACATTATTGATGCAGTCAAAAACTCTACAACTGCTTTGCAACCAGGCCAAAAGCTTTGGCTCAGTTTGGCTAAGGAAATGTTATTGGGTATGGGAAGGAATGAAGATGTATTTCTTCAGTTTATTTTAAATTCTATATTATACTGTATTAATAGTATTTCTAGTTAGGCTACATTAAGGCTAAAGCAGAGTGCTCTTGGTAATATTGTATATCCTGTCAAAACATACATTAGCCTAATCATTGCCATTGCATTTGTACTTTTCAAAGATGTGAGGGAAAAATGCAAAAATATATTTTTTCCCAAACATTTTGGAGCAATTTGTTATATATTTGTAGCCTAATTTTGAAATATAACATTAAAGAGTAGGCCTATATTTGATGTCATTAATTGCTCTGTCATTTATCAGATTTACCAATTGTTATAATTAAAATTTTTGCTGGTTAATTATGAATAATGGGTAAAATTGGGGGCGGGGCCAGACGGGGGCGGAGCTCCATTTAGGCTCCTCCCCTAACCGCATGTGATCTCACTCCAAGCTTTTGATAAAACTTGAGAACCCTGTACAGCACCTTTAAGATTAGTGTTCCTGTTGAACCTGTTCGATTCTCTCTTTGTGTATGTGAATTTGTATTATAAGATCACACTGTATAACAAGAAAATAATATTGGGAAGATAGTGGATAGTTTGATTATTAATTGAAGCTTAAAATGTATAGAGCAGTCTTGTTTTGTAACAGCTTGTTCCTGAAATAACCACATACTCCTCTCATCACTGTGAGTGAATGGTTGTCACCTAAATAACACCCTTCAAAATTACTACATAATAGTTACATTAAGCACTAACGTGTCTCTTCATTATTTATGTTTCCCCCCAAAAAAACATATAATGGGCGAATAGTTTACTTTCTAACACAACTATTCCCATCTAGTCACACACAAAGCTTGACTGTTTCTATCCAAACAATAAAAAATATTTAGTGACAACAACAATAGTTTAGTCTACTGTAAGCCCGTCTAAATCGGTCCAATGGCGGCATCCGATAGAACGGTCTTTCCTTTCACGCAACACAACAAGATTAAATGAAATACATTTTCTATGTATTACCTTTCATCTGACTCCATAAATGAAGAAGGTTTTAATGATATCATAGCATCGTTAAATGTGAGCAAACGTTTGATTATTCTTTTTAACTCTTTACTTATATTTTACCCGTTCATATTAGGAAACTGTGTCGCTCTGAGGTCCTCACGCCTTCTGTTTAGCGTGGGTCTCACGATCACAAGCTCGTCAGTTTTGGTCATTAAACAGAGATAATTGGCTATATACCTGAGATGGTCGCAATTCACACTTACTCAATCAAAGATACATTGGTATAGCCCCCGCGGCAAACGCGACGGCGGGTTTTGCTAGATTTTTTTCACAGCAGCAAAATAGACTTAAAATATTCCGTCATTTTTGGTCATACAGACTTAAGAAATATGAAAAAATAAACTGTTAAATGTCTTCTCTTTTTATGTGTCCACTTACAATCGAAATAAAACGTGCTTTTGTAAGACACCCAAATTTAGATTGGTCAAACAGCTTTTTTTTTAATGGAAATTCACTTCTTGTCTTTGCGAACAAAGTATACTTGAACTAATTCCAAATATTAGTTGTCACTAATTAATTTATTACAATTTATTGACCAGGTTATAAAACAATAAATCAAAATCCAATTCATAGAATAAAATCATCGGTCAATCATATATAATAACAACAATTCAAAAATCGAGAAATTGTCAAAATATTTACCTGGCAACGAAAACTACACACAGCGATCGTGTGGTAAGTCTACAGACTCCCCGAACTTTTGCCAATTTTTCTTATAAACCCAGATAATTCAATATGCTTACCAAATGGGAGTGTTTGTCTTTATAATTAGATTTTTGTCCCCCTATTGAGGGGTTCACAACTGTGGGATCAGAATTTGTGATTGAATGGGTTCTTGATACCTGTGGAAGAGAATACTTATTTACTTACAGGAGTTAGTTTGAATGGGGGATCTTGGGGTAGGGCACACCTTTTAAGGACCACACGATATTTCTCATATTCTCGAACTTCTTGGAGCTTTGTGTAATGGCTGGCAGAAAGATACCATTTTACCAGGCGCACTGAGACATTTTAAATGATACCAAGCACGTATAGTTACTTATTGTACATATTTAACATTGCATAAGTTTTTAGTGAGTTTTAGGTGAGGATGAGAAGACAGGGAGCAGGGGGAGATGACGAGAATGTAAAAGTGAGGTGTGAGCTGCACTCGGTGTGTCTCGGATGTTGCTGTTAGATTTGCAAGAGAGAGTTCAAATGTTAGTTCTCAGGAGAGCTTTTTGTTTTCTCGAGGGGTAGCCCAGACTTACTGGCACCCGCCTTACACTACCAACGACTTAGTTAACAGATGTATGAAGTACACTCATTGACAGATCTGAGACAATACATTTTCTCATTCTTTGAGTACAGCTGTTACATCCACCAGCTGGAGTGCCATTGATATCCACCAGAAGGCACTTCTACCAACTCATTTGCTTTTCCATCATGAACTTCATTTCCCATAACCCATTGCCTGGACTTATTATTATTTGATCACATCCACATGTGTCATTATCTTGTTAAGGTTTGCTAAGCCCTGAGTGTTCACTCTCACTTTGTGAAGTCTTGCTTGTGTTACATTTCATTTCTGAGCGCTTTTTCAGGTTTCCTGTATTGTGGTTCTGATCTTCTGCATGCTTTCCTGGATTCCCCTGTTTGCCCTGTGTTTTAACCAGTTGCCACTTATGTGGATAACGATTGTGGATTTTCCATAATAAAGCTCAGTTTGGATCTTCTAAGTCTCTGTTAGAGCAGTACTTCAACAGTACTGTATATTCAACTTTTTAGTTTAGAGGGTACGAGTTAAAGGAGAACTCCGGCGCAAAATGAACCTCGGGTGTAATAACACATTGGTACAGACTAAATCGTTCCCTGAGATTTGTTTTCATGATAATCGAATGTAAAGAGTTTTATCTCTAAAAACAATTTAGCTTATAACGCTAGTATATTGGGCATAACGTAAGCAAAAAGAGATCGCTAGTTAATACCACCAACAAGGCTCAAATTAGCCCCACACTAACACGGCAGCATAATGAGGGTCCTTACATGCAAACCGAAGCATTGAGAAGTTTGTAAGTGTATAGCAGAGCCGGACAGTAACGGAGTACATTTACTCGAGTACAGTACTTAAGTACAATTTTGAGGGATCTGTACTTTACTCGAGTATCATTTTTGAGGAGTACTCATGACTTTACTCAAGTACATTTGAGAGGCAAATATTGTACTCTTTACTCCAATACATTTCTATCCATAACCGTGAGTACCCGAGTAAAAAAAAAAAAAAAGTAAAAAAAAAAAAAAAAATCTCGGAAACCCTCAATTTGTTGTTTCCCTCTTAAACGTGATTGGATTGTGCAGGCGCCACTGATTGGGACAGCCTATCAGCAATCACTTTCAGCTTTCCGCCAAAATCAACTCCATGGTCAGATTTTATATTACACATTAATGTAAGCCAAGCATTTGGTTTGATGTTCTTGTGTATGTGGTGTGTTTAACACAGTCAGGTTCAAATGTGGCAGTGGCGTACACGAGGGATTTCTGATTTCTTAAAAAAAAAACTTTAGGAGGCAAAATATATTTTTACTGATTATGTGAATTACACTGCGCAAACCAAAGTAGGCTACTACCCAGCGAATGAAGAAGGGTTGGCGCTCAGTCTCCACAGTACATAAAATATTACTTTTGTTTTATTTTATTTTTCGGGTTTGCATTTATGAGGAAAAAACAATGTTATGGACGTGTTCTCCGTTACGGACGTGAGCGCTCTGAAAGCGGCATAAAAAATGCTTTAAAACTTTCACAGAGACCTCAAACAGAAAACACAAAACCTTTCTTTAACCTGAATTTCGTTTTGCATTAATTGTATCTTAATTTTAATCAATGTTTCATCATCCAATTGCCTGGGTTTAATAAATAAGAAGTAAATAGCAGACGATAGATAAGAAACGGAGGCGCCGGCCTGTGAACTGGATCTCGTCTCATAAATGAACCAAAACTGAGTGTATAAGGTAGCCTACTTGCCTCTCACAGATATGTCTACTTTTAAACAGAAAAATTCAAAACGAAAGAAAACAGACTACAGACTGCTCTCTGCTTATGTAATCCGTATGAAATGTGCATTTCTCTCTGGCGCGTTCACTACTGAAGATCGCGAGTCAGCATCGTCAACTTCATCTAGCCGACACTGACAAAGAAAACACTTGTTTATTAACAAGTGTTTATTAATAAACAATTAAAATATCTCCTTGCTATATTTTACATATTCATAATCATTCCTTTTGCCGGTTCTTTGTGACAGCTTTTAGGTGTTTTATTGGCAGCGCCACCCTTACATGTGGTGTGTGTGTGTGTGTGTGTGTGTTGTCCCCGCATTTAAAGATGGGACCCCCCAAAAATTTAATTAAATGAAATAAAGCAACATGGTAAAAAGATGAAAATGACTTGATTTTACTTTCAATTCCTTTTATATTCTCCAAGGTATTAACATTAACATTTTTCATAACTCCATGTAGGACGTTTCTGTGCATAAATGTAAGCACTGTGGCAGTAGATTAGTAATGCAATATTTAGAAAATCTACTCTTGTACTCTTGATACTCAAGTACTTTTAAAAACAAGTACTTTAGTACTTTTACTTAAGTAGACATCTGACTGTAGTACTTTTACTTGTACTTGAGTAAAATTTAGCAAGGGGTATCTGTACTTTTACTCAAGTAACAAAGCTCTGTACTCCGTCCGCCTCTGGTGTATAGACAGTTTAATAAGAAGATACTTTACACAGACAGTACAGTTAGCGCATACAGACAGGAGCCATCTTGGAAAACAGTCTCGATCAGTCAAACCACGAACACGGTGATACGTGAGCTGAACTGTGACTTGGAATCTCATATGGTCCGTTGTTTCCGGAAGAAAGCACTGAGCGCATAAGAGAAGCACTGAACGCAACAGAGAAAATAAAAAAATAAATATAATTTATCTTATCTTCAATATCTACACGTACTGTTCGCTCACCTTCGTGGTTCGATTGGTCATGTCTTTTTAGAGGATATGTTAAATAATACATTTAGACATTTTTGGTTACACTTTATTTTACAGTGTCCTTGTTACACTAACACGTTACATGTACTACTGTAGTAATAACAGTAAAGTATTATGCAAAAGTGTTATGCATAACTGCATGTAAATAACCCTAAACCAAACTATAATCCTATAGTAAGTACATGCTATTAATTATTATTACTCAGTACTTGAATGTATAATTGCACTAAAAAAAAGACACCTTAAAATAAAGTGTAACTGAATTGTTCATCCAAAATCTCACTGGGACATTTTTCTAAATATCTTTTGTTGTGTTCCACAAAATGAAAAACAGGGATTTGCAGGTGTCTCTGTAAGACAAAAGTTCTCTTACTATTCCTGCTGAAATGCAGCTTTTCTATGCAATATGTAAATATGTAACTGTACTACATTTGACTACACATGGTACTACATACGTTTTTAATAGACATTTTTCTTATGTTTGTGGATGATGTTCTCTGGCCTCGAACAAATATGTTGTTGTTTTTTGTGTCAACTTGATTACTTTCTACAACAAAACAAATTTATTTTAGTAAAATTGAAACCTTACTACTATTAAAGTATCTGCATTATGGATTCATGATGCGCAGGTAATGCACACAGCATGTTGCATTTTAATGTATGCAACTGCATGGATTCTAGTGAGACTAATTTTAATTATGTTGCCTTAAGTGAATTGGAACGAGACCATCAGCAGCAGGTGTCAACCTCTCTTCCATCCGACTGAGACTCAATAACATGTTTGAGATGTTTTCCTCCATCTCTCTCCCCACTGGTCACTTCATCACTAAGTGCTTCCCACCAGCTGTTACGCTGCCGTTTACATTCTCTCAAAAGCATTGTGCTAAGTTGCACATATAATACACATTAGAATCCAGCTCTTTGTTTCAAGATTGTGACCTCCGTCATCTCAATCTCATAAAACATGTTCCTCTCACTGAGCCAATGAATTAAAATGCATTTTGAAAGATGTAAATTTACTGGAATTATGGTTTTCATTGGCCAAAAGTGAGTCTAGAGCTGGTTTTGGTTGAGAACGAGAATATGTTTTTACCACAGACTGGATAAAATATCCGCCCTTGGTGCAGTTTCCTTCTCACAGCCTGTTCATGCAAACTGTTCTGGAACATTGATGGTACACCTTTTACTGACCCTGTACCCAACTGTTGTAAAGGGAAAAAGTGAAACAGCCAGTCTTATTTTGGCTCTCATATCACATAGAGATCTCATGGTTACCAAACCAATTTAGGAATGAGGAGACGAAACAAAGTATCACCCTTTTTTTCCCCCCAGATGAAGCTTGGGATGGGGTGAAACCCATGAGGAAATAACTTAGTCCCTCTTCCCTGAAGCTGTGGTTGTTGCTCTTGGCTAGACCTGGCAATGGTTCTTCATCATTGTTTCAAACAGTTCCAATAGAGAAATAATGGGCTTTTGGAGTGTTGTCAATGGCTTGAGGGGAAAATGCCTGCTGTGAGAGAGTCTGGGCCTGCTTCATTCATTTTTTTTCTCAGTTGGCACCTTTCCTTTTGTTTTTTTAATGTACAGCAATAATATTCCATGATGAGAACTGATCTTAGATAAGTTTGTACAGTTCAAAGTCTCTCTTATACACTGACAGAAAATGTTAATCTGCTCAAATCCATAACTTCAACCTGGGGAAATTGAGATTAAAATGACTAATTTGTGTGCACGTCTCCAATGGAAGAGACATTATTAAATTGCTATCAAATGTAAAGATCTTGACCTTTGGATCACAATTTTATGTTATAACTTGGCTTACTTTGGGTTTATTTCCTACTCTGCAGGAGACCCTTTTGATCATGGCTCCAATGTCGAATACAGAAACCCAGCAGACACTGAGCCTGAGGAAACTATGACAGATGTGAAGTTGAAGACAACATAGAGTATGACCCAGAGGTATTACTGTAGAAGGATGCCATAAAAATAGGAAAGACTCAAACTCCAAGTAACAGCATAGTCGCAACAAAGGCTTATTAGAAAAATGTGCCTGTGGTGACATTTCTGCAAAATTATGTGTTCAGTTTTGTCAGGAAAAAGATTAAAGAAAATCTGGCAACATTTTATGACATTGTGCATATCGCAGTGATTCGGAAATGAAATGTCTGGTAAGAGGCACTGGAAAGTGCAGTGAATTGTATGAAGGGCGACATTTTGGGAGTTTTGCTAAATTTAGGTAGAGACACATTTTACACTGAGTTTTGGAGTATTGTATAATTATTATTTTAGAGTACATAATACTGTATGTTGCATAGTTTTGAAAGTATGAGAATAACATCAATGAATATAAAAAAAAAAGCAATATAACATTTCTTAAAACCCGGACTCCCTGTCTGGCGGAGGAACACATTACATGGCCTCCTTTACCAGCAGGCAGTTTACTTCCTGTTCCAATACCCGACCCTGCAGTGGGTCGACTGCAGTCCTTGCCACCCCGCTGAATTTTGGTGGGCGGAAATCGGATTGCAGTCTGTAACCCTTCTGTATCGTATGCAGGACCCATGGAGAAATATTCTGTAGATTTTTCCATGCTTCGAAATATATTCTATTAAAGGAAACAGCTGGCTTCCGTGTCATATCATACAACATGTGTCGTATCGTGTGTACTGCTGAGAGGCCCGGGAGAAGACAGAAAAGCTGAGTACAACATAGGCAGTCGTTTAAGTCCAAGATGGTTTTATTTTGGTCTGTTTCTCCAAAAGTGCCCCACTTGAAATGCAAAATACTCAGAAATAAACTTTACATAGCAAAAAAAAAAAAAAAAAAACATGCTGAGAGCAGCAAAATTAGGTTTTCGGCTGGTTTGGTTATTGTTCGAGATTCATTCCCGACCGTGGCTCTCCGGCAGTATTCGGCCGAAAACGATCATCGCAGTGCGGACTTTGAGCGGCAAGGGAGATATTGCTTGAAGGCTGAAGACTGTTTCTTCAACTCCTGAAACCTAAACCACAGGCCTCGCTGAACAGGCCAGAAGACGAAATCGGGGCATCAAGGAGGAAAGCCATGTCATTCTACTTGATGCCCGATAGCCGTTTACTTGTTGTGTAAATCGGGAAAAAATGGGAGACCCCGGCGATGAAGTTGTTCTCTGTGCTGCAGGAAGCGCTCGTCCAACTTGCTTTTTGTTTGCACATCCTGCCTTTCACGTGGCCAACTAATATTTAAACCACATATTTAGTCCAATGCATGAGAGACAACCTCAACCAGCTCCTCATATGTGGGGGCATAGAGTGGCGAGTCATCCCCAAAATCCCTGCCTTCAATGCTGAGCACATCCACTTCCTCGGAAGCAGACAGCTCAAGCATTGGGTTCTCCACTCTTGAGGAAGAAGCCTCTGGGGGGGGTCTTCCGCACGAGGAGGGAGAACATCAGAACTGGCAGAGGATTCTGAGAAAGTGCCTCAGCAGTCTCAGGGTCCCCTGTCAGATCTATTTGCGAACCCCATGATGTGAGCCGCACCACGGGGAACGCGAGCCGGACCATCGTCACTGAAGATGGCCAGGCGGGAGTGCAGCACTCGGATTGGAAGTGCATCCCAATACGCACAAGCAGCCCCATCGAGAGCTCCCGAAGAGTGTACACACAATTGGTGTGTGTCCCCACCCATAATGACTCTGGGGCAGGGATGAGCAGGGATGCTCGTAACATATTGAAGGTTTGATTTCAGAAGGATTAATTAAATTTCAGTTCAGTTGTGAAAAAATAATGAAGTAACTGATTGCTCACTGATTGCTGTGCAACAAACTGCATCAATACTGCATCTGAATAAACAATTTTGGCCATTTTTGGGAACACTCTCCCATTCCGGACAGTGTAAAAGTTTACAGGCTGATATTCTTTCAGTCCCTTGACATTGGTGCCTCCAGGGAATTTTTAAGGGGGAGGCCAGAGGGGGACAGTAAAAGTCCTAAGGTGGCACACTAAACCCACCCAGACAATAATGTTTAGTGAAATTTTGTTCACACAAAGTTGGAGTTACAGAGAGTTCTGTAGAAGCCTGGTGAGACTAAATCTACTAAATTAATCGGTAACACTTTAGAATACGGTTCCTTCGTTAATGAATAACTACACAGGAACAAATGAGTAACACAATATTAACAATCTAGTAACTACTATTAACTAACAAGAAATTATGATTAACAAATTAGTAAGTAATAGCGCACAGATGGAAGTGGTAGTTCACTATTAACTAATCAATAACTACTATTTTTTAATTTTTCCCAGAGAACTACTGTAAGAATCATGGTAACTAACTAGTAATGACCCAAGTGTTACTACATACTTCTAAAGTAGTGGTTCTCAACGGGGGCGGTACCGCCCCCCAGGGGGCGTTCAGAGAACAACGGGGGGCGTTAGACGCAAGAGTCTTGAAAGGGGGGCGTTCAGGTGTTAATGGGGGGCGTTCACGAGTAACGGAAATTTGTGTTCATTTACTGTGATTCATTTTAAGCATTTAGTAATTTATTTGTAATAAACACTTTAAGTGGGCTATTAAAAAAGTGTTAGGACCATATATGTTAAATTATGTTGTAAAACATATGCGTAGATTGTGATGTCATATTGTGTGTGCGCGCACGTCTATGGTGCGCGTGAAAGAAAACGTCAGCAGCACTCAAATAAAAAAAAGAAAATCATTCGTCCGCGGCCGTTCTAGCCTACTCCTGACCGCAAGTCCACCGTCAGTATACTAGCAGGTTTTTTGTGTTCATTTCTATTGCATTACGATTGAAAGCAGTATCAATAATGTCAAAAATATAATGTGCAGTCAAGTTCGGGTGTGAATGCTGTTTAAATGAGTGTTCTCACCGACACGCTTGTTGTGATTCTTCTTCCAGTTTAATGTACATGTAGCCTAAGCTATGTATCGTTACTTTTGCAACGACTATATTATTTTTCCAGTTATAGACCAGCGCTCTGACTAGAATCCTGCGCTGGCTAGAATCTGCATTCACGCGCTCAAACATGTGTTTCGCGCTGACAACAATCCAGCGCTGGCTAGAGTCACGCAGCGGAGGAATGGAAAGTTGACATGCCATTAAAAAGTATTGACTTAAGTATTGAAACACTTCTATTTTTTCAAATATTTTCAATAAATCATGTTCCCATTTACTCCGGCGACGAATTTCAAAATTAAACTAAATTCTATTTATAAGGTAAAACTTTAAATTTTTTAGGCATTAACTAATTCCAATGCCTAATGCCAAAATGTTTTCTTTGTTCACCAAGTAATTTACTGGTCAGGCATTATTGTTAACTCAATTTGAAAATGACAATTTGATGGATAATTTTTATATTATATTAATATTTAAATATATTCTGCAATCACATTTTGGTAATGTAGGCTATTCATTCCGCCATCACATCTGAGAGCGAAACGCTGCTTGGGTAACGTTAGTTTCAAGATATAAAAACAATTAATAATACAATAATAATTGAATTGTTCGTGTGTTTATTCTTGTTAGAAGATTTTTCTTTTTACTGATTATGAAAACAAATTAATCACGACAAACCAAATTAATTGTAATTGTATTAATTATACCTGATACCAAGGTATTTTAGGCCTACAATTTTAACATAATTTTTCATGAAAAATAATGATTGTATATTTATTTTTAAGTAAGGTTAATGTAAGCAGCTTCTTGCAATACTCTCCTAAATGCTAATAAAACCTACGTGCAAACATTACCGCTTTAATGACTGTCCTTTATTTTTCAGTGCATTTGTTTTATAATATATGGCTATTTATGTCATGGGATTAATATAATATAACTATTATTATGTAGTAGTGTAATGTAGACAAACACAACTAAAAGAGGTTTGAATTTTTCTTTGTTTAATTTGCACACTGAATATGGGTTGGAGCTTTTAATTTTGAACTCTCAAAGTGCACCAGATTGATGCATTTAACATTAAAATGCACACATTTTTCTTACGGGGGGCTTGCCCCCCGAACCCCCCTAGAAGGCCCGAGGTTCACCCACCACAGATTTACCAAAAATCCTGTGAGAAACACTGCTATTGCTATTCAATGCAGTTTATAGCTTGTTTTTTGGATTAATCGCTGTGGAGTATAGTTCGATTGTATTAATAAATGACAATTTTGTACTTATTTCATCTGTTACTCGTTCCTGCTCGCTCATTAGTTTGGGGGTGGGGGGCGGTCGGGGACCTGGATATTGGATAGGGGGCGCTGGCCCAAAAAAGGTTGAGAACCACTGTTCTAAAGGAATGACTAATTATTTGGATCCGTATTCTAAAGTGAAGATCATGGTAACTAACTAGTAATTACTCAAGTGTTACTACATACTTCTAAAGGAATTACTAATTCTTTTAAGCTTTTGAGGTTTTTGGTGAAGTTTTAGATAGTAATTACCATAGAAGTATGTAGTAACTCTTGAGTCATTACTAGTTAGTTACCATGATCTTCACTTTAGAATACGGATCCAAATAATTAGTAATTCCTTTAGAACTATGTAGTAACACTTGAGTCATTACTAGTTAGTTACCATGATTCTTACATGAAAAGCCAATCCTAAAGTGTAGAATCTTCTAATCCTTCACAAGATATTTGCACACGCGTATGTGAGCTAGGAGACAAATAAAAACATATTTTTTTATATAATAAAATCACTGTATATGGTATTTGGATGGCTGATAACTCAATATGTTCCAGCCGTCACCGTGACTCTGGCCAATTTTCTGGCATTCCTCTGGACTGGCATTGAATCACTACAGGACAAGTAAGGTCCCGACAACTGCATTTAAAAAGCCATTTCTTTAAAATGATTCAGTTGATAAATCTCTAGGAGAGAGCATAGGCTAATTATTTCCCAAATCATAAGTCTGCTATATTACATATTGATAAACCTTGTGTATTTGTTTACAGCAGTTATTAATGTTAATGTAGTGCTAGTCATTTGTCCTGCATTAGTTATTGATTAGTTTTGCATGAATTATTAATCTTTTTCAGTAGTTCTCTGGGAAGCATAAAAAAATAGTAGTTATCAATTAGTTAATAGTCAACTACCACTTTCATCTGTGCGCTATTACTTACTAATTCGTTAATCAGAATTTCTTGTTAGTTAATAGTAGTTACTAGATTGTTAATATTGTGTTACTCATTTGTTCCTGTGTAGTTATTCATTAACGAAGGAACCGTATTCTAAAGTGTTACCAAGTAATCTCCTTTAAAAGGGAAAAAACATAGTTAAATATACATGCTTACTTGTGTTTTGTCCATTTCAAGTTCAAATCAGTCCTCACACGAACACTGCAGTACAATTAAAGTGGTGCTAAAGGAAATTTTTTTATGTAATGTTTAATATCAACCTGATGGTTCAGCACATTGTTTAAGCTGTTACTATGCGTCTCGGAATCAAACAGAACCTGAGGTTAAACTACATCCAGTATGCAGCAGAAGATCTCACATGATCATAATCTGCCATTCATGTGCTCAGTGCCCCACTTTAAATGTCACTGGAGCTTGATGGAGCTGATCTGAGCTGGTGTGACCCATCCTCCATGAGATCTCACAAGCCGCATCATTCCTGCATGAGGTGGCAGGGAGGGAAGGTTGGCTGCCCCCAGCGTGAGATCCATGCTGCCACCCAGCGGGACAGCTGACAGGCCGGTAATTTCCTCTGACAGGTGACTGAGTGCAGGATCTGGACCGTGGTTGATTCCGACTTGAAATGAGTTGAGGGACTTTGCACCAAGGCTGCATTTATTTGATTAAAAACACAGTAAAACTGTAACATTGCGCAATATTGTTAAAACTTTTCTTAATATCATAAATGTTAAAGTTTAATCCCACCTTCTTTAATCCCACTCCATCTTTTTTCTTATTTCTGGAAGCTCTAAAAATGTTGTTATTGACTTTGGGCAAGAAATTCAACTTTTAAATGATAAAATGGATTGTCTTGATTAAAATCTATTAATGTCATGTGACTAGTGTGAAAGGTCACATGACCAGATCAGTTTAATTCCTGCTTGCACATCTAGAAGAAGATGTCTTCCTCAGACTACTACAAAAAGTAGTATGTAAAACATCTTAATTAACAGATAGAATTTATCATATTTTGCACATATCTTAAAGGGTCTACTACTGATATATTTTGAGAATTATACTCCTAGTATAACACAGTGCTTCAATTGAAAACACATGTATTGGCTGTTAATCCTACACTGAACGTATGCCACACCTGTGAGGTGGATGGATTATCCCGGTAAAGGAGAAGTGCTCACTAACACAGATTTAGACAGATTTGTGAACAATATTTGAGAGAAATAGGCCTTTTGTGTACGTAGAAAAGGTCTTGGATCTTTGAGTTCAGCTCATGGGGGCAAAAACAAAAGTGTTGCGTTTATAACTTTGTTCAGTGTAGTTATCAGTATCCCAGAAACTTTCAATGTGTTGGACCTTCTAGACGTACATGACCCCTCCCCTCGCCCCATCACAGGAATAAATACACCTTTCAAATATATGTATACGGAAAACACTTATTTAAATTGTAATCATATTTCATAATATTACTGTATTTTGAATAAATCTGAATTATTCCAAACCTTTGACTGGTAGAATATATAAAAAGAAAAAAGAAAAAAAAACTTCAGAAGTGCTCAATTATGGTTTTGTTTTGTTTTCTCCAGTGACAAATGCTATTTTCAGTAGAAATACTACAAATGATATTAAAATGAGAACATTTTCTGTAACATTAATTTGTTTTACTACATACATGAGCTAACAATGAACACTTCTTCTACAGCATGTATTAATCTTTGTTAATGTTTATCTCAACATATATAAATATATGTTTTTACGATAAAAAGTTGTATCTGTTAAGATTGCACTCAACTAACATGAAAATTGTTATAAACTAACAAAGGTTAATAAATGCTGTAAGATATTGCTCATTGTTGGTTCATGTTACCATTAACAAACAGCCTTATTGTAAAGTCTTACAAGGATTTATTGGCTTTTCTTCACTGTAATCACAATACGAGACTTGCATCACGCTTTAATCTAGAAACTACAGTGGCGGTTAGTAAGAAACCGTTGCTATAGCTGCAGGGTCAGAGATCAAGAACGGTGTTAACTGTGATGAAGCACTCTACAGGATTTGATGACAGACAATCCAACACCTTTATTGGACAGGTAGATAGAAAAGAGATGACTTGAGCTTGAAGGTCAAAGCAAGTTGAACAAAAGCAGATCGTTTTTGGCCAACGATTATAACATGCACTGTTAATAATGAAAAGTTCATTCATGTATTATTAATATTTTAATAAAACTGTCAATCGATTGAAATATTTATTCACAATAAGTTTTTTTTTTTTTTTTTTGGGGTTTGAACACAGTAGGTGGATAAATTACATTTACTAGAAGTATATTCATGCTATTTACTCATCTCACTTACACTAAAACAGATTCTATATTGCTCAAAAAGAAAAAACAAAAACACTTAACTCGATGGAAATATGAAATAATTAAGTGACAATTCCTCTACTTTATAGACTTCAATCATGTGTAATATGCTTGTGTGCACTTATTTATATTTATACAGTATGAATGATAGGCCATATGTGTTGGGCTTTGATTATAATTAAAGCTGTATGTGATTATTTATCTTATTTATTCCTTCTGGGTGACAGATGTCATTGAAATAGGTGTCCTGAGAAATCACACTCATCTTTGTGACAGCCATATAAGTTCTGTACAAAGCAAAGAAGAGTCAGGGCAGTGCATGTTTAAAAAAAAAAAATTATCAGGCTTTCAATTGTTTTGCATGTGTTGAATTTTCTGACATCAGGTTTACTGACATGTTTTTGCAGGGTGAGATTTGAAGAGTGTAGAATAAACTGTGCAGTTACTTATATACTCACATGTTCTAATTTTTATAAATAGATTTAAATGCATCTAACACGGATGGATCTCTACCTGTCGCGATGATTTAAAACTCCTGATATAACAATTACAGAAGAATAAAATAAAGTATATTGTGTTACCATTTGGAACTTAAAATAGTTCAGTTTGAGCAGATGTTTTATACCATCATCACTGTACTCGTCAGAGCTCATTTCCCACAACATTCAGCATCTGGCTCATATTCGCCATCTCAAACATATTCTCAAAACTATCATTTTCAAATTCTTCAAAATCAATCCAATAACAAGATCCAGCATCAAGTGACAGGGACAGTAATATTTGATTGTGTTCAGCACTTGCTCTTCAGTAAATCACTGAGTCATTTCAAGATTTGCTGATGATACTTCCTATTCTTTTGTTTTCTGCCTGCAGAAACTATGAGTGAAGCGTCACTTCATCATTGTGTATCAGACATTAACACCTTACGGAATAAAGGTGAATTGCACTTATTCAGTCATCAAATATTAAATTATTGTTGTGCATAAAAAAATATTCTTACCCTGTTACACATCTTGTGTCGTTAGCAACCTTTTTTTTTTTTTTTACAAACAATTAATGTAAAAACAGGAATTATTTTATAATTATTTTTTTTGTTATATTGTTTATAATTGATTGAGGAATACTAAGAAGGTTGATGCCTAACTTAAAAAAAAAAAATGAATGAGGAGGGGGGTAGTGAATGACGTTCTGCATCTGATCCAGACGTAGTCTTTGACAAAAACGGGATTTTCTCAGTTTTATGTTCAAAATGTGCTTACCCACATTCAAGTGTTAATAAAAAATGGAATGCATGAAGCTAGAAAACTTTTTTGTTGTTGTTTAAAAGCAGAGCGTCTGTTCTTTCTTTCTTCTCCATATTCAAATATTCATACAACAATATTCTGGGGGCCATAAAACTTTTGTGAACATGATCAAAAATACAGATGTTGGCAGGCAACTTTTTTTTTTTTTTAAACTCTGCAAAACTCTACAAAAAATCTGTGTTTTTAAGTGTTACCAAGGGGTCCATAATGTCCTGTAAATTACACAATTTAGTGTTGCCCTCTTCTAAAATAAATGCACATTCTAAAATAAATGTAAATGTTTATCTACACAGATAAACTAAACACAATATATCCCATGTTTTACAACACAATATCTTTCAAGTTTGTCACAGAGGAGCAGATATATAACAATTGTTTAGAGACCATGAGAATCAATAAACAGCAGGTGCAGGTAAAAGCTAAGCAAGTAATTGTTATGTTTAACAAATAATCTTTAAAACGCCTCACCGACCACACATTAAGGTGTCTGTGACAACCCCTAAAAGTAATATAACCAGGCCTCTGGTTGCCATGGTTTTATGACTTAAAAGAATACAGAGCTCATTTGAAGTCATTCGATTCAGGCCAGAGGAAAGACCCATAGCCCTCAAAACAGACTTTCCTACATGAATTTATAGACAAACAGATCTAAAAATGAACATTCATCCCAGGACATTGTGTGTAGGCCTATGAGTTATTACTGTCATGTAATGTATCTTGCATTGTATTTTGGTTTATGCATGCCCTATGAGAGAACTACTAGTTAATGTAACCCAGCCTAGCATGTCTCCTGTCGAATTAATACTCATTTAACGACTGACACTTTAGTTTACATCACCTCATAGAATGCAGTATGTGTTTGTTATATTAATCTGAGTATAAATGGATACAAGCGGCCAGGCCCACCTCTACCCACACTTGGGTAACACTTTATTTTGAAGGTCCCTTTTGAACATCCTGTTGACTATAAGTAACTTTGCAACTACATGTCAACTAACTCTCATTAGAGTATTAGTAGACTGTCTGCTTAATATCTGCCAACTCTTTATTGTGATTCTCCTCCAACAGACATTCTACTGACTATAAGTAACTTTGCAACTACATGTCAACTTATTCTATCCCTAACCCTACCCGTCTACTAATACTCTACTAACACTCTAGTGAGAGTTAGTAGAGATGTAGGTGCAACGTTACTTATAGTCCACTGAATGTGTTAAAGGGACCATCCAAATAAAGTGAAACCCACACTTGAGACAAAGAGCCATAAAACCTCCCAATAGAGGAATTTTACCACTTGGAAATTCCACCTTTCTCATTGGTCAAGCCAACCCTTAGAGATGTGCATTATCTCAGGATTTATAGAGCATCTACACAAGTTCCTCCCTCTATTCCTGCTTCTACTGGTTGCTGTGCATGTGTGTGATAGGAAACCCATGGGGTCGTGGGCCGGTAGGCCCAACACATCAAGCCATGTGCAACTTCTTCGAACATGACGGAGACAAACTAACCATGCAAGTTCATCATTTCTTCATTCAACGAAGAGGAAATCGATTGCAACTTCAACTCCATTGACTGACCGAACCATCAAAATAGGAACTTTACGAAACTGCTTCAACTGCAACGGCAATGTGAGTATTGTACAATTAACTGACAAAACAGAGGTTTAGGGTAAGCAGTAAAGTCCTCTTAACGAGGTACCTTGAAAATAATAAGCTTATGGTTCATTTCATGTAGAATGAATATTTTTCATAGCGTCATTCCCTGTTTCCGTTTCCGGTTTCCTTCTGTCACTTCCCATTTTACCCATGTATGTGTGATTGTGTGATTGTGTCTGTTAAAACTTTTACTTAAGTATTTTTCTATTGAACAACTATAATTTAACTTTACTATAATTTTATAATTATTAACAGTGCAGGATGGAGTGTAGATCCTCCTTGACCAAAAAATAAAAAATAAAAAAAAACTCCTAAAAATATGTCTTGTAGCTGTTTATAAGAATTTTGACCAATTTTGGACCAACCCTCTTCACCAATCTGTTTCAGCTAATTAATATTTCTGGGTTGTCTTGATAGCACAACCCTCAATAGGCTAGGACATGGCATCTCAGTTGCCTCAAGGTCAGGAATCCTGAGGATTCCTGCATTCTAAGCATTTACATAAAGCCATTAAGCATATGGAAAGTGGCACATATCAACATTATAAACGCTCAGTTGGTTGATCTTAAGACTTTCATTACCATCTGTGTTGGTTTAAATCAACTAGAAACAAGTCGATTCCATTATTCCACTTGATTTCCATTGTGTTAACTGAGGCTGTCCTGTCACCCAAAAAGCACTATTACCATACACAAACCGAATAAACTGGTTGTTGGGAAGCTGCAAAAATGAGCATCTACATAAACATAGTTATGGATTCAACAATACCTTTCTTTGAAGGAGTGGATTTCTTTCTTTCTTTTTTCTGACAAAGAACTACTGTCATCATTATTACAGTTATATGATTACTACAACATTCTATCTGTTATAGGATGGATAGATGTTCTAAATGGTGTGGCTTGTGCCACATTGCACAGCATTTTATCTCAGTCTGGGCAAAGTACTTGTCACTGGAAACTTGGCACTATCATTGAGACCCTAATTTGCAAACTCTCCTCACTGGGACTGAGCACTGACCCCATGCAGCTGGATCCGTGACTTCTTGACTGACAGAATATAGTTAAAATCCATGACCAGACTTCACGCTCTGGCACCCTGAGCTTTAGCGCCCTGCAGAGACATGTCCTCAGTGCTCTTCAGGCCCACAACATCTTCTGTCTCCAGGCTCCCAAGGAACATCATCTAAATTCACTGACGATATCACAGCAGTAGGGCTAAAACAGGGATTTGACAGTCTGCAGAGAGGTAGTGACATGCCTAAGCAACAAAGTCAGTCGATTTCTTAATGTCAGAGACACAAAAGAATGTAATTGACAATATACAGTGGGAACAAAAAAAGATTCCCACCCTTGTTCGAGAATCGTATAAAGGAAAGAAAAGACTATCTCAACTTCCATATCATGCTGACTTTAATAGCACCGGGGATTATCAATGTTTGTATAACTCTGTGTGTCCTTATTTTGAGCGTTCCAGGCAGACAATCTATGCATTAGTGGTGCAGATTTTCCACTACTATTTACATTAATACATCAGTAGGAGGCGACGAGATACTGTCTCTTCATGAGTGAGTCATTTAATCATTGATTCAACGGATTCATTAAAAAAACGCTGATTTGTTTAGAAACGAAAAACGTTCGAAACCGCATACTCAATGAGTAGGTAGTTAATTTCAATAAGTACTTACTTAAAGGGATAGTTCATTTTGAAATAAATTTTTGATATGTTTTAGCTTACCTCCAGTGCATCCAAGATGTAGGTGTCTTTGTTTCCACAGTATCTTCAATTTTGATAATTTTAGGTAAAACCGTTGTTGTCTGTCAGTCATACAATGGAGGTGAAGGGGGTCCTCCTCAAAGAGCAGTCAAAATTAAACATTATTTAATGACTCGTAAATGTAAGTACACATTGATGCCCTAAGACACGAAACGAGTGGTTTTTGTGAGAAAACGAACAGTATTTATATTGTTTTTACCTCTTGTAACCACAGCCATGCCCAAGTTATCTGAGGGCGCGGACGCTTCCGTGTGTGACGTGTACGCAGACTGGTTTTCTAGGCACTCAAAGCGCTTCACATGGAAGGGGGAATCTCCTCAACCACCACCAATGTGCAGCATCCACTTGGATGATGCGACGGCAGCCATAGTGCGCCAGAATGCCCACCACACACCAGCTTACTGGTGGAGAGGAGACAGATTGATGAAGCCAATCAGTGTATATATATATATGGGGATTATTAGGAGGCCATGATGGACAGAGGCCACTGGGCAAATTTGGCCAGGATGCCGGGGTTACACCCCTACTCTTTCGAAAGATATCCTGGGATTTTTAATGACCACAGAGAGTCAGGACCTCGGTTTAACGTCTCATCCGAAGGACGGTGCTCTTTGACAGTATAGTGTCCCCGTCACTATACTGGGGCGTTAGGACCCACACAGGCCACAGGGTGAGCACCCCCTGCTGGCCTCACTAACACCTCTTCCAGCAGCAACCTGGTTTTCTCAGAAGGTCTCCCATCCAGGTACTAACCAGGCTCAGGCCTGCTTAGCTTCAGTGGGCAACCAGTCTTGGGCTACAGGGTGATATGGCTGCTGGCCATATCAAACCTAGAACGGTTTTCCTCAGCGTTTGTATGTCTGCACAAAGGAGACGTTGGACAGCTGTGTGAAGATTCGCCTTTGGAGAAAACTGTTAATTTTATACTCGTATCATTAATATTAAAACTTTATATTACCCCAGAATGAATTGCATTGCTATCCCACCCCAAAACATACAATAATAACAATGATAAATGCTGACCAATACTTAATTATATTACTTTTTACTGAAAATTCAATAAAACAAACAAAATGTAATGTTTGTCCTATGATATAGCAATGCATGAATACACTCTAGATGTGTATATAGTGAACATATCTACATTTTCATTCAAACAATTAATTAAAGCATTAATTAACTAAATAATTATATTTTATTTACGGACAACCATGAGAAATATTAATAAATTAGTAAAAGAATTAATGAAAGGCATCATCACACAGTAAACAAATGCATATGCAAGTCAACATATGAAACAAAGCTTTATTCAAACTACAATCATTTATGTAGGCTACAGGCACTGAACCACATCCTACTGCCATCTCAACACAGCAGTTCCCATTCTGTGGCTTTATTCTGATGAATCAGCTGACCGCCAGAGGTGAGCAATTCCTTCGTCCCTGAGGTTGTTGCGTGATGTGTTGTGCTTCACAATCTGAGGCAATAAGGGCAGGTGGAGAGATGGAGGGGCAGGTGGAGTGATGGAAGCTCTCATAAGGGCAGGTGGAGTGATGGAGGGACTCATAAGGGCAGGTGGAGTGATGGAGGGACTCATAAAGGCGGGTGGAGTGATGGAAGGACTCATAAGGGCAGGTGGGGTGATGGAAGGACTCATAAGGGCAGGTGGAGTGATGGAGGGTCTCATAAGGGCAGGTGGAGTGATGGAGGGTCTCATAAGGGCAGGTGGAGTGATGTAGGGACTCATAAGGGCAGGTGGAGTGATGGAGGGACTCATAAGGGCAGGTGGAGTGATGGAGGGACTCATAAAGGCGGGTGGAGTGATGGAAGGACTCATAAGGGCAGGTGGGGTGATGGAAGCTCTCAAAAGGGCAGGTGGAGTGATGGAGGGACTCATAAGGGCGGGGGAGTGATGGAGGGTCTCATAAGGGCAGGTGGAGTGATGGAGGGTCTCATAAGGGCAGGTGGAGTGATGGAGGGACTCATAAGGGCAGGTGGAGAGATGGAGGGTCTCATAAGGGCAGGTGGAGTGATGGGGGGTCTCATAAGGGCGGGGGAGTGATGGAGGGACACATAAGGGCGGGGGAGTGATGGAGGGACTCATAAGGGCAGGTGGAGTGATGGAGGGACTTACAAGGGCAGGTGGAGTGATGGAGTGACTCATAAGGTCAGGTGGAGCGATGGAGGGTCTTATAAGGGCATGTGGAGTCATGGAGGGTCTCAAAAGGGCAGGTGGAGAGATGGAGGGTCTCATAAGGGCAGGTGTGGTGATGGAGGGTCTCATAAGGGCAGGTGGAGTGATGGAGGGTCTCATAAGGGCAGGTGGAGTGATGGAGGGTCTCATAAGGGCAGGTGTGGTGATGGAGGGTCTCATAAGGGCAGGTGGAGTGATGGAGGGTCTCATAAGGGCAGGTGGAGTGATGGAGGGTCTCATAAGGGCAGATGGAGTGATGGAGGATCTCATAAGGGCAGGTGGAGAGATGGAGGGTCTCATAAGGGCGGGAGTGATGGAGGGACTCATAAGGGCAGGTGGAGTGATGGAGGGTCTCATAAGGGCGGGGGAGTGATGGAGGGACTCATAAGGGCAGGTGGAGTGATGGAGGGACTCATAAGGGCAGGTGGAGTGATGGAGGGACTCATAAGGGCAGGTGGAGTGATGGGGGGTCTCATAAGGGCGGGGGAGTGATGGAGGGACTCATAAGGGCAGGTTGAGTGATGGAGGGTCTCATAAGGGCAGGTGGAGAGATGGAGGGTCTCATAAGGGCAGGTGTGGTGATGGAGGGTCTCATAAGGGCAGGTGGAGTGAAGGAGGGTCTCATGAGGGCGGGGAGTGATGGAGGGACTCATAAGGGCAGGTGGAGTGATGGAGGGTCTCATAAGGGCAGGTGTGGTGTTGGAGGGTCTCATAAGGGCAGGTGGAGTGATGGAGGGTCTCATAAGGGCAGGTGGAGTGATGGAGGGTCTCATAAGGGCAGGTGTGGTGATGGAGGGTCTCATAAGGGCAGGTGGAGTGATGGAGGGTCTCATAAGGTCAGGTGGAGTGATGGAGGGTCTCATAAGGGCAGGTGGAGAGATGGAGGATCTCATAAGGGCAGGTGGAGAGATGGAGGGTCTCATAAGGGCGGGGAGTGATGGAGGGACTCATAAGGGCAGGTGGAGTGATGGAGGGACTCATAAGGGCAGGTGGAGTGATGGGGGGTCTCATAAGGACGGGGGAGTGATGGGCGGTCTCATAAGGGCGGGGAGTGATGGGCGGTCTCATAAGGGCAGGTGGAGTGATGGAGGGTCTCATAAGGGCAGGTGGAGTGATGGAGGGACTCATAAGGGCAGGTGGAGTGATGGAGGGACTCATAAGGGCAGGTGGAGAGATGGAGGGTCTCATAAGGGCAGGTGGAGTGATGGAGGGTCTCATAAGGGCGGGGGAGTGATGTAGGGACTCATAAGGGCAGGTGGAGTGATGGAGGGTCTCATAAGGGCGGGGGAGTGATGGAGGGACTCATAAGGGCAGGTGGAGTGATGGAGGGACTCATAAGGGCAGGTGGAGTGATGGAGGGACTCATAAGGGCAGGTGGAGTGATGGGGGGTCTCATAAGGGCGGGGGAAAGATGGAGGGACTCATAAGGGCAGGTGGAGTGATGGAGGTACTCATAAGGGCAGGTGGAGAGATGGAGGGTCTCATAAGGGCAGGTGGAGTGATGGAGGGTCTCATAAGGGCGGGGGCGGGGGAGTGATGGAGGGACTCATAAGGGCAGGTGGAGTGATGGAGGGTCTCATAAGGGCAGGTGGAGTGATGGAGGGTCTCATAAGGGCAGGTGGAGTGATGGAGGGACTCATAAGGTCAGGTGGAGTGATGGAGGGTCTCATAAGGGCAGTTGGAGAGATGGAGGATCTCATAAGGGCAGGTGGAGTGATGGAAGGACTCGTAAGGGCAGGTGGAGTGATGGAGGGTCTCATAAGGGCAGGTGGAGTGAAGGAGGGTCTCATGAGGGCGGGGAGTGATGAGGGACTCATAAGGGCAGGTGGAGTGATGGAGGGTCTCATCCATGGCACCATTTCCAGGATTCAGCTCTGTGCTCTCCATCCTCAGTGCTCACACCAGTCTGCTGACATTTCAGATCCTACAAAAATGCACAAACATAACACAAAAGCAGTCATTTTAACAGCACAATGTCATTTGATTTCAGTATTATTTAGAAGACAAAACGCTTTTTTTCACAAAATCATCTTTCCTTGCAGGTCCTGCTCCACCACAAAAGCTGTGCAGCAAATCCACAGAAATCAAGATTCAGAAAAGTGCTGTAATAGCTCTGTTTGAAATTAAAATAAACTACAACTTAATATTTAAATAGTTGTTGTTATTCATTTCTGTAGTATACTCACTCAAAGCCTTTAATGGCAGCATTCAGCTTCATGAGCCACTCTCCATCGGATAAACACACATAAGTTCTTCTGTCCCTGTAACATCCTGACAAGATTCACATAACCTCTGTGATTTATGAGGTCAACACTACATTTACATGTTGAGGTTGTTAACTTTTTATCCAACATAAATGTTCCTCAATTTATCAACAGTACTAATGGACAAATAAAATAAATAACTTATGTTTAGTTACTTTATAGATTTGTTCTACATAATAGCACACATACATCACTCAGATGTTGTTATTTCTACTATTTAATCTACTGTCTAACTATTTCATGTTGTGATGTGCTCTTCTGCAATACTTATTGAATATTTTCCTGTCAGATGTAAATAGACATTTAAAATAAGCGTCTTTAAGATGTATGGTTTATGTAACTCAACTTTAGAGACGCAACTTACGTGTCCTTACTGGAGCTCCCCTGTTAGCTATACATAATAAAACGAGTTTTTACAGCAAAATCACAACTATACTATACTGTCTAACGTCTTTACACCTTCAACAATTCAACAGTTTACTCTACAGTAGTTCAACACATGCAATTTTAACACAAGGGACCGTGTTTACTCACATTTGAAAACACGAAAATGAAAATTACATATCCTCTCACCTGGACGAGGGCAGGTCCCCCTCCACGCTCAAAGTGTATGTCGCAGCCATAGCAGCATTTACAAAACCCTTGCATGGCCAGCCATTGGGAAGGAACGATCTCATCATCCGTTTAGAGGGGCTAGGAGACTAAACCCTCCTCGACCCCCTCTGGTTCCGGTCTGGGACCTTTCCACGGTCCTAGACGCTATGAAGGGCGACCCCTTCGAACCGCTACAGTCTGTGGATCTGCGGTGTCACTCGTTCAAAACCGCTTTTCTCATGGCTCTCGCTTCAGTCAAGCGAGTGGGTGATCTGCACGCGTTCACTGTGAGCGCTACGTGCATTGCATGCGCTACGTGCATTCTAAAGTTGTTGTCAAACCAAGACACGGCTATGTCCCCAAAATGCTCTCCACTCCGTTCAGAGTGCAAGTCATTTCTCTGTCAGCCCTCCCAGGATCTGATAGTGAGAACGACGTAAATCTTATTTGCCCAGTCAGGGCGCTAAGAATGTACGTCGAACGTTCGGCTGCTTTCTGGCAGTCAGAACAGCTCTTTGTTTTGTTCAGTGGCCGCACTAAAGGGCTAGCCAACTCGAAACAGAGCCTTTCCAGGTGGATAGTCGACGCTATCACTCTGGCTTATAAGTCTAAAGGCCTTCGGTGCCCTTTAGGCATTAGAGCCCATTCTACCAGAGGCATGGCCTCTTCATGGGCCTTGTCCAGTGGGGTTTCACTCCAAGATATTTGTATGACAGACTGTATTATTATTTTGTCATGCAGCTCAGGCTGACTTTCGTCCATCCTGACTGTTATACTGTGCTGCACCCATTCCATTTAACATATATATAGCTATGTTATATTCATAGGCCCACTCCTCGTTGGCCTAGATATTACCCACTATCATGTGTACCCTGGGCACATGCCCTTGGGGCCAAGTGTGGACGACCCCCCAGCACACATGGCGTTTTACATTGGGTTCCCGTAAGCTAGCTTACGCAACACGAGAGTACTCTCGTAAGAGAATGTACTCGGTCACTAGCGTAACCTCGGTTCTCTCTAGATGAGGGAACGAGTGTTGCGTTAGCTAGCTTACGCTACGGGAAAATCCCTTTTCTCGAGAATACTGAAGCCAAAAAATTATCCTTAATTTAGCATTAATTTAAGTACGTTTCCTCAGATACAACCATAATTATTTATCTTCTAAGCCAGAGCTCTCACTTAGCTCCAGTTTTGAAAAGTGTTCAGTCAGCAGCCAGACATACTAATACAATGGGCACCTGCCTTGAAAATTATTGCATTCCCACACCTGAGGCAGATTTTTCTTTTGTGATATGAGGAATGACTTAAGCCTGAAAAAGGTGGAATTTTCCCAGAGGTGCATATATTTTTAAACATCAGGATCTTGGTAGGGTAAGCAGCTCCTTTCAGTGTTTAATATCTCTCTCTCTCTCACACACTCTCCCTGTTTTTCTCCATAGATGTCATATATATATTTATGGTGCATGCTAAAAATAGAACACTATAGTGTGAATATATATATCTGTTACTTACAGTGTGCATTCGTAATATTAAGAAACACATTTCCTGTATAGTTCCCATCCATCTGTTTTGATGTAAATTTAGAAAAGATACAACACATAGGCTACAACTACTTGGCTCTCAGAGGAACAGTAAAAGTTTTAAAAGACATCAAATGACCCAAGATGGTGTTGAGTCAATGCCAGCCCGTTGGGGAGCTGTAATGAGCAAGATGAGTGTGTTGACCTCCAAGACTGCAGGCACTGGGCAAAGGTCTTCACTTCACTAGATTTTTCACTATGATAGATGTGGCCAGAAGCAACCAGTCTGCCCTTAGGTTTCACCACAGCTGTTCCTCAATTATTTCAATTCAACAGCTTCCTTCCTTGTCATCATTAAGCATGAGGAGAAGATTTTCTGCATCTTCTGGACAAACGGACAGTGGGGATAATTATATTCATTTAGTTATGCAGGTTTTCTGTCTGTCTGGAATCTGTTTAAAACTGTACAGGTGGATTAAATTATAATTAATCTGAAATGTTTATTGTTTTAAATATTTATTATTAGTGGTGTTATTATGAATTTGTATTATTTGTTATTGCAGTTATTATTTGCAAATATTTCTGATTTATAGAATGAAGTAAAATCATCAACTCATCTGTGTTTGTAATGTGATACTTCTAGCAGTCTACCATAACAGACTGCTTGTAATTATTGCTTTATTCTAACAAAGATCCTCCATCTCCTGTAAATGTCAAGTTTGAGCAGATACGCTTCATTAGGTCACAGTTACAAAACGTATCATTTGGAGTAGACCGAGAACATGAGATTGTTAGCAGTACTATTCAACAGACATGTAGAACAGAATTGTTCTGATGACTGTAGGCCAAACCGTTAAAGATACATTTTGTAAATTCTTTGACTAAGTACCAGACATCCATAAGGAGTGAAAACACTTGCTCACATGAATCAAGCTGACAGAGCCGCACAATTGCCAATACATGTATTGGGACTGAATCGATTAAACTTTTTTCATGATAAGTCACATTAGATGCAGTTGATCCTGATGAATTGTGTAATATTTAAATGTGTAATCACAAATATATTTATACTGTACAGTGAATCCCCTAAAAAAATGTAGAATCAGAATAGCTAACTGATATGCATCTTCTTATTTTTTAAGTTAAAGATAAAATTACTACTTGTATAGCCATTTAAGGTTACATTTAAATTATTAATTCATAAACAAAAATAAGTTACATTTAATCATCTCAGTATTTTCTGTAAATCACACAACATCATGCACTTAATAATACTAATGTAGAGACATTAGCCAGTCCCTCAAAATCAACTAAATGTTGCATTCTTGCGAACCTGTGTTATTTCGCAATTTTAACTCATAATTGGTCGTAAAAATGCGATTAGAGTTTACTTAATAATTAATGATTTTCACAAGCCTAAAGATGTTGCGCACTTGATGTTGTGAAACATGTGCGATCCAAAAAATGCCACGATTTTAATATTCATAAATAAGGATTCATACACTTGTGTACGTCTATAAAGTTGGTAATACATAAATTACGTTTTAGTGCTGTCAATATGTCAATATTGTACGTTTCAGTCTATGGAAACATAAGTAAATGTACGTGTGGTAGAACCACACTTGTCGTAAAAATGCATACAAATATACTCATGAGATCACATAGAAATCAATCATGTTTTATTCTGTTGTACTTCATTTAGCTTTTTTAATGCAAGAACAGCTTCTTATGCATTTTTTTTTATTTGTGATTATGTAAATCAGAACATATACGGTCTATTAATCTGAATAGTATATATTTAGTATAGCATAGTAGCAAATATTTGTAAAAGACTACCTCAGTTCTGCTAAAATGAAGGACATATCAAATCCAGTTTGTCACTAGTAAGATTTTGTATTGTTTAGAGATTCATTAATGAGGATATCTCCAGCATCCAGACTGTGACTGTGAGTGAAATGCAGAGACGATCGGGTAAGGGTCTCCGGTCTCCGACCAGTGATGAGAAGGGAATTGAGGATTATTGGAGGATAATGTGGAGAGATTGAGCAGCTGAAGAAGTGTGATCTCTGCCCGGGGCTGCTTTACTTCATTAGCTCCCATAGACACACAAACCCTCTCTGGGATCCTTCAGAGAGGAAACCCACATAACCGGCTTCCCAGTGTGGCTCATTACAGGAGACCAAGATCACTGTCTGTCACTACAGGCATTCCCTGCTTCCAGATCAGCTCGACGAATGCTCGGCAGCACAGACTCATAATAACGCTGGCGTGAGATCAATGCCTGAGGAAAAAGAGTGCATCTGTTCATACACTAATCCACCTGTACATGATACTCCTCTAGTTTGTCAACACTTTCACTGCAGTTTCTTTCCTGTGAAATCAATGTCTTATTCATAGTCTGGTGGGGCGAGCAAGACACTCGAAGGGATTGTGGTTTAAAATACTCCATATTACGAGACAGTAACTCTCCTTTTTCTGTATAATATTCAGATGTTTTTAATTAGCCATTCATATAGGCTATATGTGTGTGTGTCTGTGTGTGTTTTCATGTCTCCGTCCTTCCAATGTATTATACATTCAAGACACTGTTATTGTTAACTAAAATTAAGACTTATTTGTTTTTGTAAATTGAAACAAAGCTTAAATTAAATATTAAACGAAAAAGCAGAAAACATGCTTTGCCAACTAAACGAAATAAAGTTTATATACTAGTAACATTTCTCAAACTAAACCTGAAATAAATTAAAGCTAACTAGAAATGTAAAATCTAATAAAAATGAGCAGAGCACACACACAACAAAATTCTAAAAACTTAAACTAAAATGAAAACTGAAAACATACAAATAAAAGCTTGTTCAAAATATTATTTAATATATACTACAATAGTATATCAACAATATAAAATGACACTGATTCATAAATAATTTGAGTAGTCTGTATTAGGTAGTATTCTCTATAAAACTGAAAACTCTAATATTTGTTATGAACATTGCTCTACAAATCGGTTCAGGTTTTTGCATCTAATATTAACAGTGTGTAAAAAAAATCTACAGAAAGTACATATTCCTTATATAATATTTTAATCATTTGCTTTGGCACAAGCACAAGCACAATATGGCAGATTATTTAATTCCAGAAACATGTTTTTAGTAATGTTTTACTATTTTTACTAAATATGTCTTTATACTGTACTTGGACACAATATAGCAGCTTTTATATTGTAGGAGACAGGTCGCTCAGAAGGGGATAATCATATTTGCCTCCTTGGCATCAAAAAGTTTGAAAATCCCTGGCAAAGGAATTCCCCCTCCCTACCCAACCTGCCAGTGAGATGAATGGGAATAAATCATCTCTTATGCCCATTTGAGTCAGGAACCCGGCTGCAGGGCGGCGATCGAATGAACGGAGGGCGGTGCTGACAAATGGGGAAGAAGACTCCATCAGGACGGGATCCATCCCTACATGAGCTGTCTCACCTGAGCTTCTATAGTTTCACTGAAGATACATGAAGGAAGAAGAACTTTAAGGCATAGAAAAAGCAGGGTCTACAATCCAATAACCTAACCTGGCAATTCCGTCTGGTCAAGGCACCAAGGGAAGCTTACAAGATATCGGCAAGCTTGTACACTTGGAGGAAAGATGCTGTGAGATCCCAGGAAGGGATTTTAACTCCACATTATAGACACCGTCACTTTTTCAATTATGCTGGAAATGCAAATAATTGAAAATGATTTCCTTTAAACTATAAGTAATTGATGGATCTCATGCACAGGTTTATTTGTTTTATTTCTCTGTAGATGCATTACAAGAAGAGTAAAGTAATGCGCATTGTACTATGTAAAGGTAACTCATGGCCTGCATTAAAACCCTTAAGTGGTTTGAGGAAAGGGATTTCTTTAAGAGCGTTGCAACAAACGTCTTAACATCACCCTTACCCAAAGGGTTTATAATAAGCAAACAAACTAGAACTCAGACAAACACCAAAACAGAACACACACGTGACACTGGGAGGTGCTGGCCCAAAAAATATTGAGAACCACTTCCTAGTTTAAGGGCTTTGTTGCAACCAGACCCAGGTATTATGCTGTATACTTACAGAAGAACAGCGTTCCTTTTTACATTCAGAAATAAACTTTGAGCATGTACCAGGTGAGCTACCGAGCAGGTTTACTTTTTTAGAAAAGCCAAACATATTTATGTGATGCAAACTTCAAAGTGTATTCGTTTACAAATCATGCACTATGGTAAAAGCAGCACATTGAACTCATAACATGGTATTGTGCAAGGAACTGTGTGAAAATAAGTCTTCATTAATCATTAATTGGTATTTTGAAAAGGAATACAAGTTGTTGAGTCTATGAGCCAATGTTATTGAAAAAAAAAAAACGGGAAAACAACATTCTAAGGATAAAGCATCACCATATACAACCTTACCTTGAATACAGTTTTAAGCGCGTTCCAGTGCATTTTAATTCGTGCTGCAGGCTGCTTCTCCCGTTCTGGTGAGGTGTTTCGCTGAGGTGACTCCCTGTGGCTCCAGGGAACCTGCAGTTCCTACTCAAGTAAACCAGTGCTGCCCTATGAGGTAGATTTTCTATTTTCTGCTTCAATGAACTGGAGGGCACAAATAATCCAAACACCATCATTTAGTCAGGCAGACATTTATCTATTATTTATTTTCACTCTCTCACCCCTAACGTCAATGAAGTTTAACTCTCTTGGCCAGAGAATAATGCACCAACATTAATGGTGAAATGCGATGTTTTTGAATTTCTGTTCTTTTGCCTTCACGATTGGTTCGCATAACTGTTTTACATTCAAATGAAATACCTCTGTTGGGGGGAGGGGAGTGGGGGAGCATTTAAGATGCACATTTGGTTTTGTATTTCTTTTCCTGTCAGTCGATTGATGTAGGACCCTGTAAGACTTCGGGTGCCTCCAGGCTTGAACCGAAAGCCCTTTGCTACAGTGGTGGAGTTCGGCATTTTTTAAACAGTAGAACGCGTCACATACTTAGTCACAATAATCACAAGTTACACATTTTAGTTAGTTTAAACGTTAATTTTAAAGAGACTTATTGGTAAAAAGAACAAAACAGACCAGTTTAGAGCATGAGCATCAGAGTAATACTTATTTAAGACAGTGTCACGCAGATGTATGCCAGTGAATCTGTCTAATGATACACAGATGGAACAGATGGGAAGTATGGAATGGACTGTAAAACGTAAAAAAAGAAAATCATTACAGAACAAACAGGACAGGAGCTTATAGTGATGGACACAAATCCTGACTCTCAGTAACTAACCGCTCATATTTCTACTGCTTAAACCCATGAACTTTAATTTCTCACCCTCGTTTTTTTCTGCTTTGTGATTGATGAGTCAGTGCGCATGAATCACATAGCTACTGGAGATTCAGATTACAAATAATTTCTGTAATATATAACACACATCGTTTTCTTTATTTTTATACTAATAGATTTTATATTTTGGCAAAGGTTTCTTTTGAATTGTTGCCAGATGTTTTGTTTTCTGAAGAATGATGGCGCTGCCCATTTTCAAACTGCTGAGTCACATGATTCCCAGACTGAGCAAATGATTTGATGTTAACTGACATCTATGTTGACAATGACAGCATGCATTATTTCTTGTTTAAAGGAATAGATAAGACAAAAATGAAAACTGTCATTATTTACTCATACTCATGTCAGTAGAAATCTGTATGATCTTCTATCCACTGTGGAATACAAAGCGGAGCTATATGACTTCATAACACTTGGAATATAGTGCACACATTTTTTCAACACTTTTGTAAAAAAAAAAAAAATCCTTATCATTTTTGGACATTGAAAGATCCTGGTCACTTCAAACCATATGCAAGAGTGAATGTCCTGCAAAACAATGCATTTTCATGCATTTATGAAAGAAAGAAATTCATACTGGTTTGGAAACACATGTAAATGATTCTCATTTTTTTCCATTTTTGCAACCCATATACCGACTACCGATTTCTGGTCATCAAGATCGGCTAATATATTATTATTATTATTATTATTATTAATATACCAATCCTGATCCCAATCATTCAAGCTTTATATAATATGTAAGCTCTCTGTTGACTGTCACTGTTAACTCCTTGCACCCTGAAAGTATTTTTATTGATTTCAGAACTAAGTGGCATACTTAAAAGTAATAGCTTATAACTTACGCTTTGTGGTTTAAAACTGTGATTTCAAGCCGTTCAAGTGCAATACGCAGCGAAAGGGGACATTTAAAAGGTTTCAATAGATTAGCAAGTTGTGACCATGCAGCATCTTTCACAAGCTCTCTTGTCCATCCTTTTTCTACAACTTTTCTGTTGTGTTCATGATAATAATTGTATTATTCAATACTATTTTTTGATGACGTAATCTATGTGAACGGAAGGGAAGAGTAAACAATATTGATGCAGTTTGCTGCTCCTGTCTCGTGTGCTTTGTTGCTTACAAACTCCTGACAGACACCACATTTTCAAATTTCTAATTAGAGTTAGAACCCACATAATTGTATTTATTTATGTTATATTCTGAGGGAAAGGCAGCTGGCAGGGGAAATATAAGTCAGTTTCACATAAAAGCAAACACTGAATATTATAATGCAATTACCTCTCTGGTAGGTCCTTTAGGTTGTCATGGAGGGGTGAGGTAAGGTATCTAAGTCACAGCATCTAGCTAAGCAATACAAGATTTATGAACAGCTTTTATCCCAAAGCTATCACTATACTAAACTATGAACTGAAAACATACCCTCAAATTACAACACATCCTTGATATTCAGTACAAGACCATTTATGGGCAATAACACTGAGCCCTTTTTTTTTTACATTCAATATGGCCTTTGATTGTAATATGTAATATGTACTTTAACTATTCTTAAACTGTCTACGTTGGAAGTCTAACATTTTGTTGTTTTTAAATTGTACAATGACAATAAAGAAATATATCTATCTAGCTACTGGGGTGCCTAAGGGCTCAGTGATTGGAACACTTCGCGTCACCACTAGGATCTGTCATTCAGAACATGGATATTCCTATTACTGCTTTGCTGATGGCACACAACTCTACCTCTCATTCCAACCAGATGATCCAACGGTAGCTGCTCGCCTGCCTGAAAGACATTTCTTGCTGGATGAAGGATCACAACCTTCAACTAAACTGTGTGAAAATCTGGCTCTGTACCCCTATACCTAAACTCCTTATTTCAGACCTACGTGCCATCCAGAAGCTTGGGTTCTGCAAGAGAACGGCAGCTTGAGGTGCTATCCCAAAGAGGCATAAAATCACTTTAATGGACCTTTACCCTGACTGTTCCAAGCTGGTTGAATGACCTTTACCTGAGCTGCTGATCTTTAGCTATTTTCAAGAAACTGCTGAATCTCTTTCGACAACACTTGATTAATGCTAACACTTACTACTCTATATCTATATTTAAAAAATGTAAGTCGCTTTGTATAAAAGCATCTGTTAAATGATTAAATGTGAATGTAAATACAATTAAATATCTGCAATTTATATATTGCTTGCAAAACAAATGTCAGAATATATTTTATGGTAGTCAATAAAAAATAAAAAAGATTTTAGAACCCAGAATGGTGTAGTTACAGCAAACTTCTGAAAAATCAAAATCTGAATCATTGGTTGTACCCTACGGTGTCGCTGTTGTTAGGATATTTCAGGAAGGATTAGATCTCTAATTAATGAGGCTTGACCACTAATGCCCATAAAAACAGCTGTAGGACATTCTGTCATTATATATTGTTGTCCTCACGGTAAAAGGTTTGAGGTCTTGTTGCCACAGAACACAGGGAACACCAGAAGTGAGTTCACTGACAGAGTCTCGTTCAGTTCCTCTACTGATTTCTGGTCACGCAAGCAGTTCAGAGGTCTACATTTTATCTGCTAAAACGATAATGCTGTTGAAAATGCCTTTTTCAAATGAAAGGCTTTCTCAACGTCTTTTCAGAAGCCATGATTAAAGCTGCTGATCTCTGGGGATGATACGACTGTCTGTCTGGTCTAATCATGTGCCCTGTAATGTAGGACAGAGGACTCATTTCAAACTATTCTTCAGCTTTCAACTGGTGCAAAATCCACCTTTATGCTATCAATCATAGGAGATGATACAGCATCTACGCTGAGTCTGCACCTCCTCATCTTTCTTAGTAAAGGTTGGAGTAACATCAGTTGTTGGAAAACAGACAGACTGACAGATAGGTTGAGAGTTAGACATAGAGATGGATGGATAGGCGGACAGAAAGAAAGCAATAGCCCAAAAAAGTTTTTCTTATCAAATGTTCTGAAATTCAGCAGATTTCTCACTGGCTATCATAATAAGTGACAATCAGAAGTGACATCAGATGTTACATCTTCATTAATGATTTAAGTTTTATTCAATATAATATGAATAACTGATTCTTTCTCTCTCACTCTCTTTTTTTAGGATGAAAAATTGGGTCATCCCTGCTGCACAATATCCCAAACCAGCCTATGATGTCTTTCTGTTTAGCTGCTCTGTTTTAGTGGTTTAAGAGTGATGTTGGCCACTTTTTAGCAGTTCAGTCTGGAAGACTAGCTGGGCGACTGAGTGAACCAGCTGAAATCCATCTTGACACCAGCTAAAGACTGGGAGACCAACTAGACCAGATAAAAACCAGCAAACCACCTTAGGCTGGTTTAATCAATAGGCATGATCGTGTGATCTTTTCAGCTGGGTTCATAAGAAATTTAAATGTCAACCAAAATGTAGTACATCAGTAATTTTTGCACATATATTTTCTGACTTTCTAGATATGTTTTATTATATTTATTCATATGCTCAATAAAATAAAAAGCTCACTGTTCAAACTCAATGTTCATATGCTGTGGTTATATATCTTGAGCTGGGTCTGTGAAACTAAACACTGCACCATTTCCTCGGCTGTGTGGAAACTCTTTGTCCAGACACACTGACTCATGACTCCCACATTTATATTTATTTTTTTCTGCTTTCATTATTCATTAAACTCCTGGGCTTCTGGACCATTGACAATCTTTAGTGGAAATGCACCTACTGAACTAGGTAACAGTTAAATATATAATGCAGACTACATTTTGCATGGCTCGATTTACAGCAAACTACCATCCATGACCTGCAGTGGTGGAGGAAGTACTGCATCTCAGTACTTAAGTAAAAGTACATATAACCAGAGACATATTTACTTTAGTGAAAGTAGAAGTATCACAATGACAACCCTACTTAAGTAAAAAGTATAAAGTACCTGATTTTAAATGTACTTTAAGTATTAAAAAAAGTACTTGCATAACAATTTATTCTCTTAATGTCTATATTCTAATGATTAATAAAACAGTTAATCCTAACTCATTCAACCTAATACTCCTATTATGATGTTCAATAATGATGGAAAAGCCGTTATTTTTTAAGTTTCTGTCACCATTTCTGAACAAGCTTGCAATTAGGCAATATACTTAATCAAGCTTAATGTGACGGGGTTTGGCTGTAAACGCGATTCATTTATGGCGTAATTCTGAACCTCTTGGCTTGCCATACTAATCCTAACCAAACATAGAATACACACGCACCCCACACCACTACTAAATCTACCCTAACCTACCCATGCGTATCCTATGCACATAAAATTTCCGCGTATAAATTGCATGATAAACACACTGCGTGCTACAGAGACGCATTTAGTGTGACCGGGTTGATATGGCAACCAAACTTCACTGGTGAGACAAACGTGCGACGAACGGACGGTCAGGATGACGTTTTGGCAGGGGAAAAACTGATCAGAAAATGTAACGAAAATGTAACAGAACATTGTAGAAATGTAGTGGAGTAGAAAGTATAATAATTGCTGCAAAATGTAACGAAGTAAAAGTAATAAGTTTGCACTATTGATTATACTTAAGTGAAGTTAAGATACGTGAAAAATGTACTTAAGTAAAGTAACAAAGTATTTGTACTTCGTTACATTCCACCACTGATGACTATTTTACTGGGACTGTACAACATCGCTACACTACTACAATCTAGGCTAGTGGGCTCAAATACACATTGCAAGGAACTATTTTTGCTAAACTATATTTATATTTCACCGAATTGTGTGTGGTTAGAGGACAAAAGTGACACAACTGTTCAGTGAATTGACCCCAAAATATATTTTTTTCAGTTTGTATATTCACAGTAGATGATGAACCATGATCTGTGTCCATTTATCCATGCCAATCTCCCCTTGGCGACATTTCTGCTTGGTGCAGTGGCAGTCTTTTCATAGAGATCAATACAAAATGTACTCCAGATGAGATGCCGCAACATATCATCTTATATCTCTCAAGCAAAGTAGTCAGATTCTTTGAAATCAGCCTCTAAAATCAATACCAAAGCCATACCGTATTTATCTGACTCAATGAAGATAAAGACCTAACCAGCTTCTCACACACAGTGGAGTTCAAAACTCTACAGCATAATGGGGTGTGCAAATCAAAAATTTTAATGATAATTAGTTAGTTAACAGTATTTTTCGGTGACCTGAGACAAATTATTAAAAGATTTATAAGTCTGATTACCACTCCAGAAGTGCCATTTACACATCCTTTATTAAAATATAAACTAACTTTGTCCTTGTTGACTGAAGTCCATTCCGAGTGAGGTAATTTCATACACACCAGAAATGCGTAATCCCATCACTGATTTTTATTGAGCAAGAGTCAGACGTGTTCTCCAGCGAGACCTCTGTCTCAAACAGGCATAGCCAATTTCTTCAAAGCACGTTGGATCGTCTTGACATGTCGAGGACCGAGGGAATGAGAATCGTATCATCAAACAAGGCCTTAAAGTCATTTTGAAAATCTAATCGTGTTTATCAGACAGACACTGCAATTATAATGGAAAAGCTTCGCGCCACACTACATTATCGCACAGCCGCGCATTTCCACTGTTGGTTTTGAGTGAGGCGTTTCACGATGAGATATTAGAATTTCTAAATAATGACATTATTTGGCAGAGCAATCATCATTTTAGACATTTTGATGAATGCGCCTCAATGAAAATGATATTGTGGACTAATCAAATTGCTTTCTGTAGAACCGCTGTTGTCAGATGCCTCCATTAGCCCTTGTGATGGTTTGCCGGAGAATCAGCTGGTAAACAAATCTCTCAGCTACAGATGGTAATGAATCCACGACAAATGCCAGAGTGACTCTCATGATTCCACAAACACCTGCGACTGGATGAGAACTGGGTAAATGAGACGGGATGTCTTGTCATTTGTCTAGTACGATAAATACAGCATTTATTGATTTAAAATGTAATAATAAATGAATAAAACTGTGAATAACAGTTCACTCTTTACTTTTACTGCTTCAATGAATGGGGGAAAAAGAACAAAACTTAATTGCTTCTGTTTGATCTGATATCGTAGAGGAAAACTGCTGTCAAAAGACCAATTAGTGAATTTATCTATCATCAAAATACTTTTTGTAAAGCAATCATGACCACAAATGATTTCACACATACTCCGTGTAGTCATTTTAGAACATGGCAGATGGACAGTTCAAAGAACACAAGCACAAATGAAATGGTAAGTACAATTATGTTCTGAAGAAGACTGTGAAAACTTTAGAAACATTCAGATAATCAGAGAAAGCCAACATTTGTTCAGTGAGAGAGGTGGGTATAGGTCGATGACCTGGACATGTTCATGTTAAAAACTGTGTGCTTGTAGAAAATGAATTTCCTGATGTGGAAACATCCATTCTTAGGAAACATGCTTATCTAGTATGGATTGGCATTGGAAGATTCGTGAGTTTCGGGAGTAAAACAACTTAGAAATGCCATGTTCCTTCAAGAGCTTGTGCTGAGATCTTCAGTCATATAAGGTCACATCTGTTTAATCAATACATACAGATTGACTTGAATTCTGAACAATTCGAAAGACTTGTCCCCCTGTGCAAAGCTCTTTTCATCTGCCATCATCATCTTTCCTTTGCACATTTTTTTTCTTCTTTTTCCATAAAAGCCATAAGTTACATGCTCTCTCATCACTGTAGAACAGCCAGTTCATATTCGGAAAACATAATCAGTGTCAATAAGGGTTAGTTAGGTTAAGGTTAGGTGTTAGGGTTCAGCACAATAAGTTGATATGTAGTTGTACATTTACTTATAGTCTCTTGAATTTGTATATTGAGAGATTTTTAGGTGATAGATATTTTTTCATCCATACTTAGTACACTTAATCCAGACAGATTCTGCAGAACCCAAGATCTCTTTTTTTTTTATACTTTTTTATTGTGACATTATTCATATTACAATCATACAATTAGTATGTCAAAGTAGTCACAATATATTTTTCCCCTTTTTTCTCCTTTCCTTTACCCCCTTAACACCCAGTGAATAAAATAATAATAATTATAATTATAATAATAATAATAATAAAAATAAATAAAAATAATAATAATAAAAATAATAATAATAATAATAATAATAATAGAAATAAATACTACAAGAAAATAAATAAAATAAATAATTAGCGAAAGGAAATGTACACACATACATACACACACATACCCACACACATATACATACATACCTATACATATATACCCCACGTATATACATGGGATGCGTACATCTCATATACAACCATATATTCACATATGCATACGTAAATGTATACACATACGTACATGCATACCTCTCCATATACATGTTTACATATAGAAATACAAATTTCCATGTAGCTGCATCATATATCCATATAGCTACATCATATATCACAGAGATTACATCCATGCCTCATCTAATTACCCAGGTCCACATCCATGCTTGATTTTTATTTTTCAAAGCATTTGGTTATGCAAACCATCTCTTCTTAAATAACTTCATTTTACCTCTCATCTTATGCGTTATCATTTCATTTTCATACAGGTTTTCAACAGCCTCAATCCATTTATCCAAACCGGGTGGATCAATTTTTTTCCAACCTCGAGTTATTTGTTTAATAGCAGTAATTCTCAACACCCAGAAGATATAATAATTTTCTTTGTTTAACCCTTCCGGCTGTATGCCCAGCATGACATGTAGTTGTTCAATATTAGTATTTTGACCACAAATTTGCTTCATTAATTCTAACACATTACCCCAATATGGCTGGATTTTTGAACATGTGTAGAGGACATGAGCCAGGTCAACGTTACCTTCACCACATTCTCTCCAACAGTATTGTATTTGATTTGTATATTTACTAATTTTCAGTGGTGTTCTAAAAAATCTAACCAATAGTTTCCACGCATATTCCTGCCAATAAGGGGACTTAACATAGCTGGAAACATTTTTACATGCTTGACTCCACTCCTTTTCAGTTACTGTTATTCCAATGTCTTTCTTCCAAGAATTCAAAATATTATTAATTTGATTATCTTTATTATTATTTAAAATATTATAAATTTGTCCCATTATATTTTTAAAACTCGACTTTTCATAGACTTTCAAAATATGCTCCACGATAGGACTTTGGTCTTGGAAAGAATGTATATTTGTTGTTATATAGCTCCTCACTTGGAGGTATCTAAAAAAATGATTACTTGAAAGGTTATAGTCCTTAGATAGATTTTCAAATGTATCAACTGCATGATCTTTGAACATTTTATGAAATCTTGTAAGTCCCTTAGTTTCCCATATCCTGAAAGTCTCATCCATACGATTCGGAGTGAAGTCTGGGTCTTGACTAATTTCCCTCAGGCAAACCATATCAGTTGATTTTATTTTCATAATTTTGCATAATCTTTTCCAGCTCTTCCATGTCTGATAAATAGAAAAATTCAAATGTTTGACTCTTTCTGCAGTTTGCCCTGAGAAAATTAAAGAGGTGGGTGAGTCTACCAATTTGTTCTCAATTGATTTCCATTTAGGATTCATTTTATTATTCATCAAAACTAAAATACTTTTGATTTGGGCTGCATGATAATAAAGACTCAAATTTGGTAGACCCAACCCACCTTGTTCCCTCTTTTGTTGTAAAAGTTTAAGTTTTACCCTTGTTTTTTTTTCATCCCATATAAACTTTCCTAGCATTCTTTCCCACTCCTTAAAGCTTGAGCTTGTTAGATACAGAGGAAGGTTCTGGAAAAGAAAAAGAAAGCGTGGCAATACATTCATTTTTATAATTCCTATTTTTTCAAATATTGTAAGTGGCAGGATTTTCCAACGCATAAGATCCTGCCTTAAGGAGTTTTCCAAAACTTTATAATTACATGTGTACAATTTATCAATTTCTCTAGGAATTATAATACCTAAATATTTTATTTTGTTCTGATCCCATTTCAACTTAAATTTTTTCTTAAATTCTGTTTGGAGATTGCATCCTATTTCCATGGCTTCAGTTTTAGCTGAATTTAATTTATAGCCTGAAATAGCCCCGTATTTTTCAATTTCCTCTAGCAGCACCGGTAGTGATTTATATGTATCAGTTAAGAATATTATGACATCGTCCGCATATAACGCCAGTTTATGTTCTTCATCTTGTATCTTAATGCCCTTTATACCCATACTTGTCCTTATGCATTCCGCCAGTGGCTCAATGCACAAGGCAAAAATCTGTGGAGAGAGCGGATCGCCCTGTTTTACCCCTCGTTTTATCTGAAAGGGTTTCGATAGCGAACCAATGGCTTTCACTCTGGCTGCAGAATCATTATACATTCCCATCATTAAATTAATGAATTTCTTGTGAAAGCCAAATTTATTCAGAACTACAAACAGAAAAGGCCAAGATACTCGGTCGAATGCTTTTTCCGCGTCCAATGTAAGCACTATCATTTGTTGTTTTGTTTTTCTAGCATAATCAATAACATTAAGGGTTCGACGTACATTGTCACTAAGAAATCTATTTTTGACAAATCCTGTTTGGTCCTGGTTTATAATAGATGGTAAGATTTCCGAGAGCCTGTTTGCCATAATAGATGTAAATATTTTCTGATCAGCATTCAGAAGTGAAATAGGCCTATACGATGAACATTGTTTTAGGTCCTTCCCTTCTTTAGCTATAACTGTTATAATTGCATTTTTCCAAGTATCTGGCCATTTTCCCGTTTGTAACACCTCATTAAACACTCTATGTAGAACTGGTACAATTAGGTATTTGTAATCTTTGTAGAATTCATAGGTATAACCATCTTCTCCAGGGCATTTCCCCAATTTTCCCTTTTCAATAGTTTTTATTATTTCCGTTTGGGTTATATTTTTTACTAAGCTTTCATTCTGGGTTTCAGTCACGGATGCTAAACTTAATTCATCTAAATAACTTGCAATTGTCTGCTTGTCAAAATTATTTACTTCTGAATTATAAAGGTTTTCATAGTAGTTCCTAAAACAAGATAGAATGTCTTGTCTCCCTCTCCTTGGCGTTGCATTATCCATAATTATATTGATTACCGCTTTTTCTTTGTTCTTTTTTATTTTGGAGGCTAAAATTCGTTGAGCTTTGGAGCTATTGTCATAAAATAATTGTTTAGCAAAAGTGAAATCTTTTACCAAGTCCTCTGAATTAATACTCTCTAATTCTTTTTTTGCATCATTCAGTTCTTTTTCTATTATTTTATCCCTCACTTTTAATTCTTGCAACTTTTGTATTTTATTCTCTATTAACGTTTGTTTCTTCTCTCTCAATTTTTTCCTCCAAGATGAGTATGCTATTATCTCTCCCCTTAGGGTTGCTTTAGCTGTTTCCCATAATAATACAGGGTTTATTTCACTGTTATCATTTATATCAAGGAATGTTTTAATAACCTCTGTCATTTTTTCTTTAAACCTTTGATCCATGAGAAATGAATTATTAAATCTCCAAACACTTGTTTTTAATGCCCTATTCAAATTTAATTCAATGACAACTGAGGAATGATCTGCCAATAGAAAGGGAACAATCTCACAAGTAATCACCTTAAAGAGGTCATGCTTTAACATAAAAAAATAATCCAGTCTTGAGGATACTTTATGTGCATCAGAATAAAAGGTGAAGGTTCTGTCCTTTGGGTGGAGATAACGCCAAACATCCAACAGTCCCAATTCTAACTTTGCTTCCCTTAATAATTTAGCTGTTGATTCTGATTTATGTTTTATTCTACTTGTAGTGTCTATCTTTTGGTTCATCACTAAATTAAAGTCCCCTCCCATTATAGTTAATCCTTTAGCCTCAGACATTAACAGATGGAGGATTCTCTTCATGAAGGCAACTCCCTCCCCTGGTGGGTTATATACGTTAAACAATGTTACTGGTTGACCGTCTATTTCTCCACGTAGAAAGACAAATCTCCCTTGTTTTTCCCTGATGCATTTATCCTTAGTAAATCTTAAATTATTATTAAGGAGCACCGCTACTCCTCTTTTAGCTGTTGTATATGAAGATGAATAAATTTGTGTTCCAGCTAATTTCCCCAGTTTCTCATGTTCCCCTTGACTCAGGTGTGTTTCCTGTAAAAAAATAATGTCCCCTAATTTTTTAAATCTCTGCATTATATTCCTTCTTTTTATTGGATTATTAATACCATTTACATTAACTGTGACTATCTTAAGTGCTCCCATTTTTTTCTTTCACAAGATGAAACTTTGCTGTCTTATTAAGATATTTAAAGAAAACATAAATATAAAAAACTAAACATTGTAAAAGTGCCTGTAAACACCCCCGTGAACTTCCAAAGTCTGTAACCTCAACAGGGTCACACAAAAAATTCCACATTGTTGTTAATTTGTGGAAGAAAAAAACATCTGTTCTCAGCCACTGAATCATGGCAGAGCGGTGAGACCTATACAGTCTCACTAAAGGTGGTGGGCTGCAAAATTTTTTATTCCTTCTAATATCTGCCCTCCTTTCTCCCCCCTCCCCCCAATCTATTATCTTATCAATATTCTAACTTAGTTCTTAATAGACTTATCTCCTTATCTAATTACCATAATAGAACCCAAAACATGAAAATAATACATAATAATAAAAAATAATAATAATAATAATAATAATTAAAAAAAAAAAAAAAAAAAAAAAAAATATTTACATTTTAAATTCTTAATTAGCATTGGGGGGGGGGGGGGGGGGACATAATTTTGTTCAAAAGCGAAGACCGATTTAGAGTCCTCTCCACGAGTAAACATCTTCTTCAGTTTTTAAGTTTTTTGTATCTCCATACCTGAAGAGTTTTACACTGTCTCCGCTTCTGCTCCTCGTGCGCTCCCACGATCCGGGTCGGTGTATGTTCCGCGCACGGTGGCTCGGCGCGACTGGGGCTCAGTCTCATCTCCACTTTGCAGTATACCCTTACTCCGTAGATCCGAATCTGCTTCTTCGAGTGTACTGTAGGTCACTGCATTTCCGTCAATAAAGACTCTCAGTTTTGACGGATATGTTATATGGGATTTAACGTTTTTCTCTTTCAAAACTTTCCTCAGCTGAAAGTATCGGCTTCGTTCTTTTTGTATCTTACTTGGAAGATCAATGCTCACTGAGTTCAAAAATGACATTTCCAAACAAATTGGAGGGCTCCGCGCAGACGTGGGCAAAATGACGACCGAAATGATTCAAATGAGAGAAGAATTGAAAGGTGTACGCTCCGATCTGCGCGAGGCCCAGGATAATGTTAAAGAAGCTGAGCAAAAGGTTGGAAAGGGCTTTAGCAATATCATTTCAACTGTCCATTTTCCCCAAAGTACAGTCATCTCTCTGCAATTTAGTTACAATTTTTTGGGGGTGAACAAAACAGGACACCGCTTATTCTGCCGGCTCTAAGAGGAGATTGCTTCAGTCTTTCCTTCAGAGAGGGTTCGGAAACTATGCCCCATCTTTAACCCTTCACTCCAGCACCGCAACAGCTTAACCTGAGTTAAATATTTCTGATAGATGAATACAATTGTGCTGAAATGCCTAGCCTCACTTTCAATTTGTAGCCTACATTACATGGTCCAAATTATGCTAAATATTTAATTCAGGCATTGTTTTTCGTTTTAATGAATGTACACGTAATTAAATCTCTCCAGCTAACCTCAATCAAATGATGGATGAGATCGATCACATGACTAGTTGCCTACTCCGATTGCACAGTGATAAAAAAAGAGAAGTCAATGGAGTTGGAGCCTCTGGAAAATTACTTGTACATTGACAGGACCTTTTTTTGTTATTTTTAGCAATATGATTTTCAGCATTAAACAGTACTGTACTGACTAGAGAAAATGTCATGTGGCTTTCCCTTTTGCCAAATAGGACAACGTCAACACCCATAATGCACTAGATATGTTGCTGTCCAAGCCCACTCCTATTGGATAGGCATGACCAGAGACAAATATCACTTTACTTGAGTAGGACATACTTCTTAGCAAACTTTTTGTCACAATCGTATGGATTTTTATTGTTCCCAGGTGTAATTTCAAAGAATGAACATTTAAAAAAAAAATAGTAAAAATCGAGAAAACACTGCTACGTGAAACACTGCTAAAATCTGAAAGACCCAGAAAAGCGCTATATAAATGTAACAAACTTGTATTATTATTATTATTATCATAAAGACATCAGTTTGTAGTCTCCATTTTAAACTAGATGACTACGAGGCCAAACAGAAGGGAAAAACTGAAAGAAAAAAACTGCCATTCTGTCAGTTAATTTAGAAGAAAAGAAACAGGAATCACCTTCTACCATAGTATTTTTTAACATAATGTTGTTTAAAAGAGTAGAAAATTATGATACAGTTTTCAGTGATAAACATACTCTTAAAATAAATGTTCAGTTAATAACCCTCTGTCAATCCGACAGTCCATGGGCAGGGATACTATTTATTTATAATATTTATGTATTTATTTTGCAGTGTATGTATGGGTAGTTAAGCTTTAGTTGTTACTGACTTGCTATAGTCTCAAATCTGAGCTAAAGCTATGAATTAGGCTGTTGTGGTTTTAAAGAGAACTTTAAAGCAGAGTCCATGACTAAAGCCACTGGCAGGTCTTTGGTGCAGATGAAAAACAAATTGCATACTGAAATAACAAAGCACTCTTGCGCCTATGCTGCCTCCAACACACATGTTTTCAATTACATTGCTAATTCCTGGAGCCCAATTGGCCCTATTTCTGCAATTAAGGACTGTAACTTTAAATGCTCGGATTTGCCACCTATAATTGTTTCATTGTGTATGCAAACACGCATGCAACTCACTGATCAAATCCTCTGACTTTTCACCTTCAGTCTAATAGAAGTGGTTTGGAATCCTTATTATGAGCTCAAGCTGTCCTTGAGGTATAACCCTATTGCCTAGCAAAACAACAGGGGCATTTTATTTAACTTTGAGGTTTGGAGAAACATCACAAATACGCACAAACACACACTCACAGACATAATATAACCTAGTTAGCAGATCTGATGTTCTGTTTGATTCCATTTCTTAAGACAAGCATGTTTAGCATTATGGATTATGTGTCAATCTTTTAAAGGAGCTGTATGTAAGATTGTGGCCAAAACTGGTACTGCAATCACTTTCAAATTACTGTAGAGCGGTGTATCCCCTCCCCCTCCTCCCTGACTCAAGGTTGCCAGATAGGCTGCAGGATCCCGCAGGAACGTGACGAGCTGCAGCTGTGGTAACTAGAGCAGAGCTGGCAACCCGGATGCTGCAACACTACTGACTTCGTGATTGGTAGATAGGTGGAGGGTGGAGCATCAGACCAAAACACAACATGACAACATCAGTTGAGGGCTGCAACTGCACTTTTTAAATGACAATATGCTGGCCGGACAACTGTTGTCAGTGATATAAGTATTTGAAATGTACATGATTTCTTAATGTTTAGTGACATATCAGGGCCATTTTATGATTAATTGAAATAAATTTCTTACATACAGCTCCTTTAAATGTTTTCTCAACCAGTTGGGTTGTGATTTTAATAAAAAAAAAAAACATTTCCACAATAAAATGCCTTTGTGCCTCAATGTAGACCCTTATCTGTATATTGCATATCACAGTTAAGATTGTTCTTATAGACAACAGAGTAACATTTCCATATCTGTTCAGTTAGAAGAGACACATATTTGATGCATTGTCTTCTGAGGGAACGGTTAGCCAACTAAATCTGACGGGGCGACTGACGCCGTGGGTCAACAGTATCTAGGACGCCTCAGTAATTATTAATTAAGGAATAAAGCTTGCAGTCTTGGGCTGAGCTCAAAATGGATGATTTTATACAGAAAGCATGTCCTATATAATCAAAACCAACAAAGGGAGTTTGTCGTCCACGTAGCATAAAGAGAATTCGAGAAAATGGGTAGTGTTTTGAAATACATTTTTGATTTGAGAAAGGTTAGTGTGAGCTGATGTTAATAATTAACTTTGTGTAGTTTGAAATTGGTAAATTAAGGTAGAAAGAGAAGTTTTTTTACGTCTAGAAAATGCTAATTAAAGAAAGGAGCCAGTTTGAGTTTTCAAGCCGTCAGTCTGCCCTGGCAATCTGAATTCACAGCTCAGCCAGGGCTAATAGTGCCAGCGCAGCATCTGGGGAAAAGCAGGCATGAAATGACAACGCATTCGCTAATGAATCGCACATCCCTCTCTAGCACGAGGGAGACCATTCACGCACTTTCCATTTCACACCAAAGACAAGAGAGGATCATTCATCAGACCTGAAGCCCACAGTGACTCATTCCACAGCCCTTTCATGAAGCATTCTATAGTTACAAACTCATGTATCACTGCGCTGCTCTACTTCCAGTCTCATCAGCCGTCGGATTCCAGCAGCGATCAAGTCACAATTCAGCTGGGCTGCAGGAAAGAACTTGCCTTAAATACAGATCTGATATCTGTTCTGTGTTTCGCACCATTACTCATTTTTGGTTATCCTCAACACCAGAGACACATTTAATATGGCACAGTCATTAAGTATTAATTTTGTTTTCTTTTTTCTGTTTCCTTAACATTTGTTAGAAGCTAAGATGCTATGCCGACTCAAAACAAACAACAAACAAGTGTGGGAAAATTCTCACAGCTATACTTTGCCCCAATAACTTTTATTCCCGTTTGATACGGTTCACCCGCATTGCGTCAGAATTAGCTGACGATTATGGGGAAAACGCGGAATGCTACATCGAGGCCTAAAAGTCATCGCAGGCCATGCATCGATTCTTGCCTAAAAGAGCCAGCTCCACCACTGCTTCCAGTCACTCCAAAACAGCCCCGCCGACTTAGCAGTGACCCAGGCAAGTCTCAGTGCCCGTCCAGCCTCAGCCGAAAGCAAAGCCGGAAGTCAAACCATGCCTCCGCCCGGTCAAACGCTACCCATATGCAAACCAGGTCAATGACTAGGTCACTAGTAATTATAGTTATTTATTTATTAAACATCGCTTTAGTATTAATATGAAAAGAATGTTGATTTAAAGTTACCTTTTCTTGTATTATAAAGTAAAATTTGGAAAAATTAATTGGTCAAAGAGAATTTTGATTGGTTGAGGTCGGAGGTTAGCTCCGCCTCCAAAAGAAGTCAAAGGTAGAGCACGAAAGAACAAAAGAGAGCAGAGTGTGTGGAAGAACAAGATGCAGAGCGACGTGAGACACTGAATTTGTGTTCATAAGCTCTTAAAAAGAAAATTTTGATGATTCAAATAATCTAAAAAAGTAGATTATTAATGTGAGAGATAACCTTAGAAGCTCACACTTTAAGGAAATATAAGCAGGCAAAGAGAAACATGTAAACGAACTTGGAAGTTAGAAATTAATGTAAAAAATGATGAAAACTGTCTGGATTAAGGCCAAATCAAGAGATACTTTACTTTATTTTCCTGTTTCATCTTATTTTTCCTTGATGAGTAAAATTCCCTTTAATAATATATGTATTAATTGGTTTACAAATATGCTAATACAATGCTAAATCATAAATCAGATGTACCTATGTACAATAACATACCGATGTCCAGCAATCGATTTAAATAGTACATTGTGTTTAATTTGTTGTTTAATGAGATCTAATATGTGTTGGTGCCGAGAATTTTCACGTGAAGATCCGTTACATACATGTACTTTAATGGTCCAGTGGCAGAACTTTTGCCAAGCGTGTCAGAGGTTTTGGGTTCTAATCCGCACTCATATAGGTTTTTTTTTTTTTCTCCTAAAAAAAACGATTATGTTTATCAGTGGTTGTATATCAAGCAGGGACACGTTTGTGTACATTTTACATTGTGATTTTACCAGAACGAATAGAGAGTCTCCGCAACGGATTGAAGCGCTCCTCCGAGTGAAGACTGTGCGCTGGCCACAAGAGAACACTGTATGGCGCCATTCACATATAGCGCCTAAAACGCGTAGAAAACGCTAGGCGCGCTGCGTTCTCCTTTTTGCAAAGCGCTAGGCCAGTTGCGCTCCGGAGGCGTCTGTCATTGCTGTGGTTGGTTCTTGTCACGTGACCTACGGTGCGCTTGCAGCATTCTTAAAAGTTGAGATGTTCTTATCTCGATGCGGCGCGGACAAGCTTGGAAAAAAACACGCCTACATTTAAAATAATGAACTTGAGCGCGCAAAAGACGCGATATGTGAGCAGGCCCTATCCACGCTTTATAGGCAGCCAACATTGCCCCTTTTGGCGGGCTGAAATGCCATTTGTCTGTGCACTTGGACAGATGTGAACCAATCAGGCTTCAGCATTCAGAGAAAACAGGAGTTTTCAGCTAAAGCGTCAGCTAAAACTGATGCAATGCTTGTTCCCGTTATCTCAGGGAACCAGGGTTACGTGAGTAACCATAAAGGTTTCTAAGAGTCTTATTGGAGCAAAATTCGTCTAAGACTTTTTTCAAATTCCTTTCATGTTATACTGTAAATTGTAGATGTTTAAAGGTAAAAGGTAAAAACTGTTATAGACATGCTGTCACAGTTGTGTTCTGTTTAGTTTGTTTTTATTGGACTTGTCTGCCTATCTTCATGTCATGTGTCATCATCTTATCAGTTCATTTGTATCACCTGTGTTTAGTTAATCATCATCATCATCTGTTTCACCTGTGTTCTGTCAATCAATGTTCATCTGTGTTTGTATTTGGTCCCCGTCTGTTCAGTCAGTCTTGGTCCGTTCTCCGTCCTACTAAGTGTGTGTGAAGTTCTGCCTGTCTGTACCAGTTTATGTTATATTGTTGTAAGTGAACGCTTTGCTTTGGACTCCTCATCTAATTCTGCCTGCACCACACCCTGACAAAAGAACAGACCGCTCAAAATGGGCGATAGGGCAAGAATTGTCGTCATGGCTCAGGAGAAGCAAAACCTTTTGTCCTTTTTTTACCTTGCCATCACCAGCGCCCTCGACGACGAGTGCCTGAGGACCTTGTTCCTGATCGGGGCCACATTCAACCATCCAATTGACCTCCTTGACACCACCGGACTGAACTGGAAGGAGAAGGTCCTCCGAGCGTCAGGCCTCGACCAGGAACACAGCCAGACCCAAGGCTTTTTCACGTCATGCCTGACTAGCCAGAGCTTCTTCACATAATGCCCTCGTCTTCAGCCAAGATGGCCACCATCTCACCCCCTGAGCCCTCAGCCAGGATGGCTGCCGCCACGCCGATACCTGTTCCTGTTCCAGAGTCTCGTCCCACCGAGACCGCCCGTCCAGAGTCTCGTCCCGCCGAGCCCGTTCACGTCAGCCCTGCCGAGCCTGAGCTTCACGTCAGTCCTGCCGAGCCTGAGTCCATCTCCGAGCCAGAATCATGTCTGACTTCCCACCCAGCCTCCCTCTCCCACCTCCTCCCATCTGCCACCTCTCAACCCTTCTTACACCACTGCCTGTCAGACCATCAGCTCCTCTAACCACCTTCGGGAAGTAGAGTCGCCGTGGGTCTACCAGCCTACAGCTCCAGCCTGGTCGGTGGATCCCCGGTCTCCACCTCCGACCTCAGCGACCAGGACTCTACCTCGGCCCGTCGATCCATCAGCTCAACCTTGGCTCTTACCTCACTCAGCTCCACCGTGGCCCATCGTTTCGCCAGGTTCCCTCGTCCCCCCGGATCCACCTTGGTCGCTCGTCAACCTTCCATGTCCTGCCGGATCCTCAGCGTCGCCTGGGCTCGTCGGCTCTCCGGCTTCACCCTGGTCTCCTCTCCCACCTGCTCCGCTCCCGTCAGTCAGCCCCCTGGAGTCGTTAACCTTGCCTCCACCATGGCTCTTCCCTCCGTCGTCTCCGCCCTGGCCGCTTGCACAGCCTGCTCCGCCCTGGCCACCTGCATCGTCTGATCGACCCTGGTCTCTACTGCCTTCTGTCTACCCTCATCTGTTCTTCGTCCTCCTCCTGAGTCCCCTCCCTCCGGAGTTGGTATATCTATGGCGTGAGGACTCGCCTACCGGGAGGGTGGAGTAATGTCGTAGTTGTGTTGTGTTCTGTTTAGTTTGTTTTCATTTGACTTGTCTGCCTATCTTCATGTCACGTGTCATCATCTTATCAGTTCATCATCATCATCATCATCATCATCATCATCTGTTTCCTGTCAATCAATGTTCATCTGTGTTTGTATTTAGTTCCCTTCTGTTCAGTCAGTCTTGGTCCGTTCTCCGTCCTACGTGTGTGTGAACCTTCTGCCTGTCTGTACCTGTTTATCTTATATTGTTGTAAGTAAACGCTTTGCTTTGGAACTTTGGACTCATCTCCTTCTGCCTGCACCACACCCTGACACATTCTATATATTGTTTACACATTAATTTTGAGTAAAAACACTCAAAATTCATCCTTTGAAAACCATTTTGAAATTGAACATTGCTTTACCTTTGAAATGGTACTTTAAAAACTTTTAGCAAGCTCCCCTAGTCGGTTTTTCTTCTTTCTAACTGTTGGAGACTCAAGGTTGGCCACTATTTAGTGATCGAAGTGATATTGAGATAGAGATGTATTAATTTGTGACTTGAGAATTTCAATCGAGTGTGTGTAACCCGCTGGTGGTTTTTTTTGGTATAGCGCCTAAACAAAATCTCACAGGGTCCACGATTTTTGTGATATCAACTTCAAATTTGTAACAATACTTGGTTACACATATGGCTTTGATTTTCTAGCAATTTTACAGTTTTAAATATATGTTTTGTATTAAATAAAAATTAGTACAGTACATTTGATTTACAGTAAACTTTTTTGAACTTTCATCTTTTGAAGTTCTTTTACTTCAGAAATAATCTTTGTTTTCAAAAAGAGACCAACCTTGTGTTTTTATTCCAAATAATTCATGGATAACAACTATTTAAGTTTGTAAAGTGCATTTTCAGATCTCTATTCAAAAAGGGGGTGACAGCAGGTTAAACCTCTGCATGTTATTTTTAACATGTACTCTATAAAGACTCAGAATATACTTATGAAATGTCATGAATAAGCTAAGGGGAAAAATTGTGCACGGTGTCATTTAGAAAGTTATTGATTTAACACTCCAATTTCATGTTGATATGTGTGTGATAGCTTAATATATGTCTAGTTATGTTCCTCAAGTGATAAAGTGATCCACTGATATTGATCTTAAAGCTCTTGGTGACAACACCTCCTCTGTGACAGATAATCTGAACAGTTCTTCAGTCTCTCCAGTGACCTGAGAACAGATAAGGACGCTGTGATAACTCATTTAGAGACACGCGCTGAACCTTGACTCCCAAGTTGATTAATCAAATGCGACTGGGGGCAGAAAATGTCGCTCTGTAAAAAAAAAAAAAATCCAACTTTAATATTGCTAAACCATGTTAGAAATTATTGATCCTTTGAACACTGCCATAAGGCTTGTCGAGCAACATAATAGAATGTTGACGGCATTAAAAATGGGTTTCAAATGATGACATGTTACATGTCTACAAGTAGACAGGGGATGCTATAAGCCAAAAGGTCGATGTAATTGAGGAACATTGAATTGAAGCATTTTTCTATTCATACAGCTTTCAGAAAGCAGTTAGAAAAGCATTTAAAGTTAAACCATTAAAACAATAGGTACCTTAAAGAATTAGAGGTACCAATAAAGAACATTTATTTTTAAGAGTTAAAAAGTGCAAAAATCTGGCTTTGTTGGAGAATTAGATTGTGTTAATCATCTGTTATCTGACAGGTTACAAAATCGGCTACATTGTCTACAATGTATTCTGTATAATGGAATACATTTTAATCAATTTCTTGACAGTAAAGAAATGCAAGGTCACAGCAATGCAAGGTCACACATGTCATAAAAATATATATATTTTTTTTTTTTACTGATGATCCCCACAAGAATCTTCATAGATCTCATTATGGTTGTGTTATTAACACTAGTGCTATTGGGATTCAAAGCCAAAAGTCGTTGGTTCCTGCCACTTGTCCTACATTAGTAGTTTTAACAGCCGCATCTAATGTAACCTCAGTCTCAAATGAGCATCCTTCAGTAATAAGCATCTCTCTCATAGGACCACAGAATAAATCACAAGGGGCAGTAGGAGGGGCTAATGGCTGTTTTAGTCATGCTCCATGGCCACTTTTTAATTTACTCAGACTTTAATTAAAATGATATTGCCCCCTCCCTAGACCATGCAGATCCAGATCAACAGAAAAAAAAAAACTGATCAGTGGGACCACCTCCAGAGGGTTAAAGATGACCCAGTTCATGCTTGTGCTAATGATAACAACAGGAAGTGAGAGATGCCATTATATACCTGTTATTACTCTTTAGTATCTATGTGATTTATTCTAAACAGAAGCAGCATTTATGGAGAAATTACTATATGCTACATTGCCTTCTCTTTAAAAGTTCTGATTTATGAGGGCCACTCAGATTCCTTCATCAAATCTGGTTGTTGATTGATGACCAGTGTGGCTGCATCAATTCTTCAACCTTCTTCTGTCTGCACTTGTTTTAAAGCCAATGCGTCCACATAGAATCAATACAGGGGTCAGCAACCTCAACATGCAGTGGTGCCAGTGGTACCAAATATTAATATTCTAATATAATATAATATAATATAATATAATATAATATAATATAATATAATATAATATAATATAATAATATAAAAGCTCCTGAATTTTGCAGACGACAGAAGAATATTTTCATTTTATTATCTGTCTTGTCACTGTCATTCTGTTTGTGCTGTGAAGCTTCTGGCACTAAAACAAATTCCTTGTATGTGCTCTTCCTGATTCTGATTCTGTTTCTGATTCTTACTATTTAAAGTAAAAATTATTTGCCACATTAAATATTTCAGTTATTTAATTTATTATATTATATCATATTACATCATTTAGTTATTTCAGTATTATTCATATAATGTTAAATGTTTTTTTAGTATTTTGAATTAGCTAGTAAAAATATAATATAATATACAATAATATAATATAATATTTATTGATTAGGTATATTAAATGATTAATTAATTAAAATGAATTATAAAATGTACAGTATTATCTTAGTATACTATTGTAGTGTTATTCATATTTTAAATTACATTTTAATTTTATGTTTTCACTTTTCAATTTAATTTTAGTTTAATGTTTAGTATTTTTGTTATGTGCTTCTGTTATTTTTATACAAAATGATTATATTATATTATATTATATTATTATGAATTGATATTTATACTAGATTCATACAATAATCTACAGTGATTGGACTGACCAACACAATCGTATGGCGATTCGTAATTTACACTTTGGCAAATTTGTGTCTAATTTGTATTAACTCGTACAATCTAATTTGTGAGTTTCCGTACGATCTGTAATACGCTCTGTATACTGTTTAGGGGTGAGGTTAAGTGTGGACCTTCATGCTTACTTTTTTTCTAATAATCGTACATTTTTGTACGATTCACATCATACAAATTCATACAAAAGAACTCAAACATAGTTATGCTTTACTGTGAGATCAGGTTGGACTGGCATAATGATTCTAAACTACAAGCGACACAACACTCCCATTATGGCCAAAGAAAAATGTCTACGCTGCACAGTTTACAACAGGGCACTGCCATGTCATTTGATTTATCATTAAGAACACTTGAGGGCCATGTTGATTTTAGTTTAGACTCATAAACAGGAAAAAAAATGCCTTCAAACTGTAAAGTTTTATCATCAATAACCTTTCATGATAACGATTGCTTAATTGACCTCAATAGCATTAAAAGTCTTGATAATACACAGCCTATACAATCTCCCTGTTTTTTGGGTTTTTTTTTTAAATATCACTGCACATGTGCATTGTCTGATCCTATTCTAACACTAACCAAACACAAAGTCTCACTAGTGCTGACATGGGAATTGAAACGGCAATGCAAAAGTACTGCTAAGAGGCACTGCTCCTACACACTGATCAACTGTCACGTCGAGCACTCCTAAGCCACTGTTGCTAGGTTACGCAGATGAAGTCTTCAAATTTAGATTTTTACCTTGATTCAAACAACCAAAGTTTTTAATATTGTAATTTTCCGTGGTGTTTTACTGATCATTTACACAAATCATCTAATCTAAAGATGTCTTTGGGTGATGAAGAAAAAACATTCAGTTTTTCTTCAAAGAAAGCCAACCTACAGCAGTGCCAGGCTCAGATGGACTGTTGATATATGTCTTCTCAAACTCTAAAGCAGTTAGTCTGTGCATTATGTTATGCTTGCAATCATTTAAAAAAAGATGAAGACTAAATTTGTTTTATATTACATGCAAGCAAGCTTTTAGCTGTTCATTATTATATCTTGCATGACAAACTAGAAAGTAATAAATCACTTTTTAGATTTAACATTCATTTTGATGTTCTCATATATATATATATATATATGTGTGTACAGTATAAAGCATTTCTTGTTTTCCAGTAAGTAAAAAATAATAATAATGCTAATCTGATTTTTATTTTACTGGAAAACAAGCAAAATAATTGTATTTGTATTTTTCTTAAAACATTATATTATATTTGCACAGGTTTAAAGACAATTTGGGTAAACTTCATTAATTGATCTGACTTGATTAGAAACATCAGTTTTATGTTTTGCGTTAGAGGTTTTTTTAATGCTATTTTTTGTGGTTATTTCCAGACAGTATTTCCCTGTAGACCTTTCACCCCTTGAAATATTTACAAAGCTTGTTTTCAGAGAATCTTTGTTTATTTTTCTAACCACATTGGCAAACAGCTCTTTTATGTTATGCAATTTTACCTTAAAGGTTGTATCAGCGATTTCAGGCCCAAAAAAGGCCCAATCAAAAAAAAACGTCAAAGAAACGCATCTCTGTATGCAGCCTAGGCTCTGAGATCTTCACACAAAAACAATTGGGTTCACCAACCACTCAAAACCAAAATAAATAGTGTTCCAACCAATCACCAACAGGGATTGGGTGTTGTGAGGTTTTGTCGTGCACGGCTGCACGTGAAGTTGGAGCTGAAGAAGAAGCCAGCGTCTATTAACGAACCCATGTCGGAGATTGGTTGGAACACTATTTATTTTGGTTTTGAGTGGTTGGTGAACCCAATTGTATTTGTGTGCAGATCTCAAAGCCTAGGCTGCCCACAGAGACGCGTTTTTTTGACGGCCTGCTTATGGGGCGGGCAGCTAGCGGATCGTTAGGAAAGATTAGATGAATTGTGATAATTTATGTTTGGGCCATTTTTGGGCCTGAAATCGCTGATACAACCTTTAAGAAAATGTTCTTGTTTAAGAAATTTTACTGGAAAGCAAGACAAATACACTGATTAAGAAAATGATTTTTTTTTTGCAGCGCTGTAGCTACTTACATATGAGAGCCAAGAAATGTAAACCAGATCAAACATGGAGTCACAGCACTTTTCTTCAGCAAAACTATAAATAAATGTAACGAATAAATAAATAAACAAACGGCAAGAAGGAAAATAGCTTATTGATCTTCATGCATTGTCTCGTAAATTATGCTGGAGGTGTAGATTTCATCTAATCGATGTTAGGAGATGCATCTTTATTCTAGTGTGTAACTTATTACTGTCTGAGAAATACAAGGCTGAACCGCAATTAGAGCGCTAAAGCAATCGCCAATCAATACCCCAGATGTATGTTCAAGTCTTTCCAGGAAGCAATGCATTCCACAGTGCATATTCTCCAGGCTAAAGGCTAATCTGCTTTAGTGCTGAGAAGTCCTTCACTAGAATTTGCTTCAATGGTTGGGGTTAATAACTCTGACGACCCAAGCTTAGTCTCAAATGGTTGGGTTCGGGGATATCTGTTTAGTTAGACCTGCCACTTTTTTTTTTTTTTTTCAGTTATAGATTGGTTGCCAGTCTTTTACTAGATGTTTCTCACCGTTCAAAGCACATACCTGAAGTTTATTGTCAGTGTAAAGCCAAGCCACTACAACATTAAAGATCAATTAGTCATCACAGGGTGATCATCACTCTTAAAGACTCTCGATTTCTGTTGTCTGTTGTGTTGGTGTGTACACAACATGATTGATTCTAAAAGTGTTCCATTTAGTTCATCCTCCTCTCTGACTAAAGCTACGACCACTAAATAAATGGTCACAAACTCACACACATAACAATGGGAGAAAAAGTAGAAACAAAGTAGAAAAAAAGTTGACAAGAAAAAAAGTAGAAAACGTGGGGAAATGGTTAGCAGTTTTATTTATGCATGTATGTATGTATGTATTTATGCATGTACTTATTTATTTGTTCCTGCAAACCAATTTATCTCAGTCCTCTTGCACTCTTTGGCTCTCTCACAATTGACCGTTAGCAAAGACCCGCCCCCCTTAGTTACTGTCGCTATGTCCGACAAGCTACGCTGCTCTCACACCATAGACTGTAAAAAATACGGACAAAGCGTCTGTGACGTCACCCATAGACTTTCTGAAGAACGGTTTTGAGGCCGTTTATGGGGGGTATGTGCGGCGCCATCTTTTGAAAATCTTGGGAAATCCTAACCAGGGGCGGACTGGCCATCTGGAGCACCGGGACTTTTCCCGGTGGGCCGCTGGCCAATGTGGGCCGGCCCGGTACAAAAAAAAAAAAAAAAAAAAAAAAAATATATATATATATATATATATATATATATATATAAATTTAAAATGACGGAAATCATATTATTACATTTCTTTTCTACGAGGGAATCGATCGCGCGGGCGCGGCCGACAAGGGGTGTGTTTCGTGTGCATGCATGTGAGTGTATTGCCCTCCCTCCCTGTTAAGGTTGGTCTACTCCATTGCGTGTCTTGAAACACGTCGCCTCGCCTGTGTCGCGGGAAAAAAGCTGCACTTGAACACACCGAGAGAACTACAGCCGACTGTTAGCTAGAATGCGCATTCTGCGCCTGGGTGCAAATGAGATAACTGTCTATTTCTGCAGATAAATTCGTCTATATTCGTTATTCAAAAAGAGAAACTGGCGCTAGCGGCTGCAGATACACACCGTAAACAAAGCAGTGCGTGCTTACCGTTCTGAATATCAATCCTGCTAAACACTTTCTTTATTCCACTCCTCTCATGTTAATATTTAAATATTCGCCAATGAACACTCAGGTAATATGACGTAACATTAGAACAGCCTTCTATCTGTGCTGTTTTGACTTCTTTGCTCGCTGTTTTGCTATTATTCTCGTGCAGTGCACTGACTCGTTCACTAAGCTGAACAGCCAATCAGAGTTCCCTCTTTCACCGACATGTCGAATCGGCCGAAAAAAGCCGACGAGGACCAATTTCAGCCGACGGTTAAAAAAGCATTAGAGGTAGATGCTGTGAAATGCTTCAAATTAACACATTTGGCACGAAGAGTAGCAGTTCAACAGGCTCTGATGGCTCTAGCTCCCCCTGACTAGCTGATATGCTGTCTTGATAGTTTTATATTAATAATGTTGTGTCTTAATGTGCTTCTGTTTGTTTCCCTTTGGTTTTACAATATGACCTAATATGTTGTGTTACTTAAAATAAATGTTTAAATAGCATTTATTTTTGTATTGTTATATTTGTATGCTATAAGTGGTGTTAACAAATATTCTGCACATTAATGGGCCAATGTGTTATGATTTGGGATGTGGTGGGCTGCTGTGGGCCAGAAAGTCCAGGGCCACTTTTTGGTCCCAGTCCGCCCCTGATCCTAACCCCGCCCACCTTCTGGCCAATCCATATATGGGTAAAAGGGCGGGCTTTGTGTGAGACTGAGCCGCCCAGTGTACGCGTCTCTTCAGCCAAGCAGCCTCAGCTATTTGTAACGTTACAAGATTGACTGGCAGACTAGGCTACTTTTTACAGCCAGTATCATTCTTATGTTGAAACTCATTTTCCTCGATTTACCGAAGCCTATATGTAAAACGCATTTGCAGCTGCATACCTCGCTCATAGGCTGTGCTACGGCAACTGCACATCCAATGGCGCGGCCGCCTCTGGCGTGCGACCAACTAGCTCGCAGATCAGTCTATTCTTATGTTACATTTATTCATTTGGCAGACGCATTTACAGTGTTTCAAACGTCAGTTATAACCATAGGTGAAGTACCTCGGACACGATTTAATGCTAACTGTTGCAGTGCCACTGCCCACAAACATAGATGCTAAATAGTGCTAACTACGTGAAATAGTAGGGGAATGTCACTTACCGGAAAAAAAGGAGCAAAGTACTCCTAGTCCTACAGTGTCGGTTAGTGCAGTTTATAGCAGAGCAACCCATGTTATGTACGATATTTCAATACAAATGTTCAGAAAGGATACAGAGGCGGTATGGTGTGTTGTGTCAGATCATGGCCGAGACGTCAAATTTCAGGAATTCCACTCGATGCAGCCCGTTATCAGCTGTCAATCAAGCTGTCAATCAAAGTTAACCACGCCCTTATTTGTCATACATTTTATATCTAAATACGATCTAAACTAACGAGTTAGAAAAAAATTCACCCCCCTCACAGTTGTCAGGCACTCGGATCCTATCGAAAAATACAATAAAAGTCCATGGGACCAACCTGTAAAAACATGAATTTATGCTGTGAAAACTGACATTTTAACATGGGGTCTATGGATATTTGCTCCCTTTTGGGACCTCCCTCTAGCGGATTTTCGATGTATTGCAGTTTTTCGCACTTTCGGGTAGGCTTCATTTTTCAGATTAGAATGTTGCCGCTAGTCTCACACACACACCATGTTCTCACGCAGTGAAAAATACATCGCGGACTGACAACACGCTGACAGACAGGACAGACCAGGTTACATTTCGGTTACTTTTGATATTAAACATATTAAACAAAGTCTCACCTTTCAAATTTGGTCATTTTTTAAAAAAGAAATTTAAACAATAAATACCGTTTTGTGGCTCTTTAATGTGTCGTGACAGATCGCTGTAGAGCATCAGTTAAAGCTGCTCGTGATCCGATCATCTCTTCCTTCTAGTTCATTTATAGCATCAAATAAACATGAATGAACATAAGAAGGAATGTTGTTTTGACCGCAGAAAGGCATCAGTACATTCCGTTTTTCAAGTTCAAATCCTCCCATACTAACTCTCCTGACTGCTTTGTCGGACAAAATGGCGGATGGCGAAGTATGATTGGTCAGATCACCTGTCAATCAAGCTCCCTGCGAAGGGTCAATTTCATTGACTGTAGTTTTTACTGATGGGAACAGTGCACACACTTCACAACTGGCCAGGGGTGCGTTTCCCCAAAGCATCGTTAGCCAACTATGGTCGCAAGTTCCGTCGTTATCAGCATAGTTCAATGAGTCGGTGTTTCCCGAAACCATCGTTTCACGACAGCTCCCGACCTGTGGTTAGAAGCATAGTTTCTAGATTGCATGACATGTGGACTTAAATCCGTATCTTGAGCAAAATAAACAAGCTGACATTCAGTACAATCTGTATCTTTTATTTAGAATACATACAAATGTCATTTACGTCTTTTAGTTTGTCACTAGATTTAAAGCACCGTTTTTGAAGACTGGCATGTGCGAACGTGCTTTACTATGTAAGAACAAGCCTATGATTGAATCTGGAAATAAAACAGAAATAACAGAGAAATATGAGAAATAGTCCTCAGATGCCATGTCTGTAATTTATATCAAAACATCTAGCATTAATTCGATCTCAAACAGTTTAATTAAAATAAGTTATTACTCCACCACGTGCGTGGCATCATAAACCAACGTGGTTGAACCACTTTGCGACAATATGGTTTCGGGAAACAGTCGTGACTAGCTAGTTGATTTATTCAACAATGCATCGTACTATGGTAGTTAAGCAGTGAGTTACGCCGTTGTACAGAAAAACCACCCCTGTTTAGTTTTTAGTTATGGATATCCGTGTCTTGTTCTGTCATTAGTTGGTCATGGTTTCTAATTAGTGCTCACCTGTTCCTTGTTCCGTTGATTATCTCTCCTTGTGTATTTAAGCCCTCAGTTTTCCACAGTTGGTCTTGTGGTAAAGTTTATGTTTGATGTGTAGCGTGCTATTGCTTTTTGTCTTTAATAAAGTCTATTTCTTCGTCATTCTGCATTTCGCATCGTCCTTGTTTTAAACTACACTGCAACGCATGACAATTTCAAACAGGTTTCAAACCATATTTCAAACAGGATTCCAACATGGGGCCTCATTTATAAAGTGTGCGTACGCACGGATATGATCTTAGCTTACGCTAAGATCCACGCCAATATTCATATTTATAGAAACAGTCTTTGAGTGGGAGAACTGAAGGTATTTGAAAATCGAAGCAATTCTTGCCGCTCTCCGTTCTCAAGTAAAGGTTTTGGACATTGACTGGTGCTCTTTTATAATGTTAATGTCATTAATTAGGTGCATGGTGTACAAAGCGGAGATCAGAAACCATTCAGCTGCACACAATTTCAAGATCATTTGCGATTTATATATTTCATTTCGTGAAGCGAGGCGTATGCACGTTCTCTAAATCACACACATTTAGATTTGAGAAATGATCATAAGATCAAATGTAGAATGGTTTCTACGCAACATTTTATTAATGAGGCCCATGTTTTATAAAAGATTTCGAATAGGTTTCAAACCAGATTTGAACATTGTTTATACACGATATCAAACAAGTTTCAAACCATATTTCAAACTGGATTCAAACACGATTTATTCAAGAAGTTTTAAAACCAGATTTCAGACAGGTTTCATATCAAATTTCAAACTGGTTTTGTTGTCAAATAAAAAAAAATCTTCAAATAAGATTTCAATTAGATCTGAAATATGTTGTTGTTCCTGCAAGTAGCTGTCCAGATTTACAACAGGTTTCCAAGTAGATTTCAAAACAGGCTTTCAAACATGTTTTTGTCAACTGTTTTTGTTACTCATCTTCTTCATTGTGCGCATGTGACAGCCACATGACACCATTGCTGTGCCCCAATTCGCCTACTTATACTACTCCGTAAAAATATTTACTCTTTTGTGAAGAAAAATATACTTTTGAGTGTGTAGCAAAATAGTAGAAAAGCTATCACGTCATAAAATAGCATCTTTAACTGTTGTTCTCAGTCGCATCCTGACACACATCCTGTCACAGTAAACTGTCCTGTCAATCATCTTGTCACAGTTAGAATCTTCCACTTCATTTCATTTCATTTCCTACCGTATCGGAAAGAAATGCAGTAGAACGTTGATCTGCAGTTGCGGGTCTTTCATGCAGAGAACTCTCCTCATATTAATGCATAACGATGCATTTTAAAGTCAATGGCCAAACGGATCTTTATAAAAGTCCACATTGTAATTGCAGATGAAATATAACATTAAATAAATATTTTTTTTATCAGGTTAATCTTTGATTAGTCTTTGAGACTCAAACCTTTATCTAATCCTCTTACCGCCAGTCACGCATATTTGTCATGTTTTGTAGTTTTTCAACACTTTTTGTTTGTGTTTGTAGTTCTGAACCGAATCCTCGAATGGGTTGTGGGCAATATTAGCCTTTATAGTGTGCACGGATCCATATTTCGAAAATCTACCAGAAGTAGTAGACCATTCAGGGACTTTCAGCATGCTTTGGGACACACTTATTTTATTCTCACATACTTAGGATGGATAGAAAGGACATTGGGATGCAGAGTATGCATCTATCCAAGATGTGTTCCAAATTTAAAGTTGACATCAGAAACATTGAGGTTCTCCTACGAGAGGTTCTCTCGTATTGCGTAAGTTAGCTTACGCCACGGTAAAGATTAATCTTTTCGAGACATTGAAGCCAAAAAATTATTCTTAATTTTGTATTCATTGTCAACGCAGTGCAGCAGCTAGCAGACCTAGAGCGGGCTGTCTAGCGTGCTCATAGGCTGCCCTGCGGGAACTGCAGCAGCCTACCACTGAGCCCGACGTGACGTCACGTCCAATGAAGGGCGGTCGCGCCTTCACAGCGTCATAGCCCGCCAGTATGGGCGTGGCTTAGAGTATATAAGCAGGGCTCGGAGGCTGATTCTCTGATTTTCATCTCCAGCGACGCTCTTTGCATCGCTGGATCTCGAGAGAAGCCACTGCCGCCATCGAGGAAAGCGGCTAGCCAGCTTAGGACAGCGCCTGAAGAAGCCGGCCGTCTTCGCCACCTTCAGCCATCCGTGCGAGCTACGCTATCCGGCGACGTATCCTTTTTACCTTGCAAAAAACTCACTCTAAAAGAGCGTGAGCGTCTTTTTAAAGATGCCTCGCACTTCCTGCGGCTCGTTCAGAGCTCCGCTCAGCGACGGAGACCGGCATGTGATCTGCGCTCTCTGTCTGGGCCAGGAACACGCAGCTCTCGCCCTCTCGTAGTCCCGCCGAGTGAGCTCTGCGACACACTTCCGATACCGACCCTGCGGGCTCGGCTCAAAGTGTTCAACCCTCAAGCTGTCACTCTGCCCTTTGCAGGGCCGCCCAAAATAAGCGCCGTTCTCAAAGGCCGCCGGATCCTGTGGCCACCGTGACGCGTTTGCCGGACTCCCTCCCTCGAGCCTCGCTCTCGCCTTCTCCGCCTCCTCTCACAGACGCGCAGCTGCTGCTCACGAGCCGCACTGCCGTCTTTTCTGATGCAAACGTGTATGTATGTAAGTCTCGTGCCCGCTCACAAGCACTCACGCTTACTAATAAACACTGCCCAAAGCGCCGTGCGCGCGTCACAGGGCTATCGTATGACGCTCCCCATCCAAGCGATCGGGGTGTCAAATATGTATGTAAGTCTCGTGCCCGCTCACAAGCGCTCACGCTTACTAGTAAACACTTCGCCCAAGGCACTGCTCGCGCATCACAAAGTGATCACAAGACGCTCCCCATTCATGGCAATCGGGACATCAAATATGAAACAGCCTGTCACTGCTGTCAGCGAGCCACCGTATCCAAGCACTAAGGGCGCGCGCGTCGCGCCCACACCTCCGGTTCAGTTTCTCGAGCCCACGCACTAACGGCCACTAACCAGGGCTGCAGAGCCGCTATGCAGGTCTGAGTCACTCTGATTTTCTGGCCGCCAGACAGCCAGGCTTGGCGGGACACGCGAGTATTCAACCAGCGTTAGAGCGGGCGCATACGCAGTAGGCCCAGCTGAAGCACCGCTGCAGCTGATGCCATACAGCCCAACATCCTTTGAAATGTTTTCAAAGGGAGAAAGCTGCTCTTCTGGAAAGAGCGGCTAGGTGGCGAACACGGCGCGCACGCTGTGACGATAAACGAGCCGTCATGGTCACCGAGTCCAGTTCTATTCCCAGAAAGGAAATTGACTGGCTGGGCAGTAACGAGCTCTTGGTCCAGTTGACCGTGAGACCCAAGCTTTCCAGATGACTGAGAAGCACTGTCCTGTGAGATAGCAGTTATGTCTCCGACTGTGCCAATATCAGCCAATCGTCCAGATAGTTCATTATTAACAGCCCCTGACTTATCAGGGGGGGCGAGCACCGCGTCCATGCACTTCGTAAATGTACGGGGTGCTAGGGACAGGCCGAACGGCAGGACGGTGTATTGATATGCCTGACCGTCGAAGGCGAAACTAAAAAATTGCCTGTGACGGGGTATTATCTGAATCTGAAAATAGGCATCCTTCAGATCTAGAGAAATAAACCAGTCCCTCGGGCGAACGTGCGCGAGGATTTTCCTGGTCGTAAGCATTTGATCTTTTCGCAAGCGCTTTGTTCAAATGTCTCAGATCTAGGATAGGTCTGAAGGCTCCTTCCTTCTTGGGTACGAGAAAATATCGGCTGTAAAAGCCTGACTTGCTCAGAGAAGGCGGTACCTTCTCTATAGCCCCTTTGCACAGCAGCTTTGCTATTTCTGCGTGAAGTAGGTGTGCTACTTCCGCATTCACTATCGTCGCGGTCCGGGCTTGAAAGTGCGGGGGACGGCAAATGAATTGAAGTGTATAGCCCTGCTTTATTGTGCTCAGCACCCATTCTGAAATCCCTGGGATATTTTCCCATGCAGCTATGTGAGCCGCTAGGGGGCGAATGGCCTCCAGGTTCAGACCGCCGCCATTTGCGTGCTTGTGAAACTGAACCGGAGCCGAAAGCGCGACGCGTGCGCTCTCGGTTCCGGGCAATGGCTGATCGCTGACAGCCGAAACCGGCTGACTTATGTGAGATGTCCCAATCATGAGGGATGGGGAACATACTTTTACCACTTTTTGACGCGCGAGCAGCGCTCCGGGCGGAGAAGCTTTCTGTAAGCGTGAGCGCGTGTACGCGGGCACGAGACTTACAACTGTATCTGACGCCTCGATCATAATGGATGGGGAGCGTTTTATTAATGCCCTGCATTTTGTGATAACACTTAAACGTGCGGGTGGAGCCCGGGGGGAGGTTTGTGTTAGCAAGCGTGAGCGCTCTCTGGCGGGCAGGAGACTTACATTCATAACCTGCTTCTTTGATTGTGTAACAGAGCGGGCAGATAGTGGGCACAGACTTGTGGACACATTACTTACATTCAACACTCGAGCGGCTTTTCTGCGCTTTATAAGAGTGTGCTCTGTGAGTGACACGGGATTCGGGGTGCTTATGTGTAGGGGTGAACGCTGGGGCGTGGGCACTTTCACTACACTTAAAACACTGACGGCGTGAGCCGGACCAGACATTATACTCTTTTTGAGATTTCTCTGGGTCGCCGTGAAAACGGCGTTTGTGTGCAGGCGAGAGGGTGAATAAACCGGCTCGTTGATTGCTAATTGAACCACTGCAGTAGCCTGTTTGAAGGGGACTGACAGGGAAATGTACTTTGACGGCGGTCCGGCCATAGCGGGACACGCGCGTCTTTTCTCTCTCTTTGTTAGGAGGGCTTCGCGTGCTCAGACTTCAGTGTAACTCTTTGCCGAGGCCCTCTGGGGGGCGGCAGTCTATGACGGCTGTCTGAGCGCGACCTAGGGCGGCCGCCCTGACGTCGCTGCGAAGGCTAAGGCTGTGCTGGACGCTGGGTGCTGGTTCGCACAGGAGGCTGGCTTTGTCTCTCGCGAGAGCGGCCTGCGTCGCGGCAGGAAGAGGTTCATAGCCTGCGTGGTCTTCTGTACCTCAGAGAAACGGTCAACGATCCCGTTCACCGCTGGGCCGAAGAGACCAGTGGGGGAGAGCGGCGCGTTCAGGAAGGTGGCTCGCTTAGCTTCCCTCATATCCGCGAGCGTTAACCAGAGGTGCCTCTCTGTCACAGTTAACGCGGCCATGGCTCGTCCGATAGCTTGGGCTGCGGCTTGGTTGGCGCGGAGAGAGAGATCCGTCGCACTCCTCAGGTCTGTAACCGCAGCTGGATCCCGGCCCTTCTCATCCCATTCACGGAGGAGGTCGGCTTGCAGGATCTGTAACACAGCCATTGAGTGTAGAGCGGACGCGGCCTGGCCGGAGGTGGCATAAGCGTGGCCGACAAAGGCGGACGTGGCTCTGCAGGCTTTAGACGGGAGGGCTGACCGTGACCGCCATCTCGCAGAGGGCGGGAAAAGATGCGCTGCGACCGCCTCTTCCACAGGGGGAATAGCCGTGTACCCTTTCTCGGCGGCGCCGTCCACTTGGGAGAGCGCCGCGGAGGCCTGTGACTGAAGTCTCGAAGAAAAAGGTGTATTCCATGACTTCGTCAGCTCCGAATGAAGTTCCGGCAGGAATGGAGCGGGCCTAGTTGCTGAAGCTGCGCGGCGGCGACTCTGAAGAAAACAACCGTCGAGCCTGTTCGGCGCGGGTTCCTTCGGCAGCAACCACTCAAGCCCGAGACGAGGTGGCGGAATGAAGCGACCATTCCTCGCTGTCCGATGCCAGGATTGAGCAGCAGTCTCTCGTGGCGTTTTCCTCGGCCTCATCCTCCGATGCGACGGCAGTGAGGCTCGTAAGCGGCAGCTGCGCGTCGGTGAGGAGAGGCGGGGAAGGCGAAAGCGAGGCTCGAGGGAGGTTCTCCGGCGAGCACGTCGCTGTGGCCACAGGTTCCGGCTGTCTCAGGGAACGGCGCTTCTTCCTGCGCGGTCCCACTGAGGGCGGAGTGACTGCTGCGGTGTTGAAGGCCTCGAGTCGAGCCCGCAGGGTCGACAGCGGAAGCTCCTCACAGAGCTCGCAGCCCCCGGACGCGAGGGTGAGCTCTGCGTGTTCCAGGCCCAGGCAGAGAGCGCAAATCACGTGGTGGTCTCCGGCGCTGAGCGGGGCTCTGCACGAGCCGCAGGAAGTGCGAGGCATCTTTAAAAAGACGCTCGCTGCTCTCTTATAGGAAGGCAAAAAAGGATACGTCGCCGGATAACGTAGCTTGCACGGATGGCTGAAGGTGGCGAAGACGGCCGGCTTCCTCAGCGCTGTCCTAAGCTGGCTGTTCGCTGTTCGACGGCGGCAGTGGCTTCTCTCAGATCCAGCGATGCGAAGAGCTCGCTGAAGAGACGAAAAATCAGGGAAGTCAGCCTACAGCCCCTACTTTTATATGCTAAGCCACGCCCATTCTGGCTGGCTGTGACGCTATGAAGGCACGGGCGCCCTTCATTGGGCGTGACGTCACGCCGGGCTCACTGGTAGGCTGCAGCAGTTGCTCGCTGGGCAGCCAATGAGCATGCGAGATGGTCTGCTCTAGGTCTGCTAGCTGCTGCACTGCGTTGACAATAAATACAAAATTAAGGATAATTTTTTGGCTTCAGTATCTCGAGAAGATGAATCTTTCCCGTAGCGTAAGGTAAACTTACGTAATACGAGAGAACCTCTCGTAAGAGAACAGTTTTTCTGACTGCTCTGTCATCAGTTAAACGTGTGGGGGACTTACACGCGCTGTCCGTCAGCGCTGTGTGTCTTGAGTTCGGGCCAAATGACTCGAAAGTCATCCTCAAACCTAGACACGGCCATGTTCCTAAAGTGATTGGCACTCCTCTCAGAGCGCAGGTCATTTCTCTATCGGCTCTGCCTTCATCCGATAGCAAGAGCAATGTTAATCTCCTCTGCCCAGTCAGGGCGCTGAGGGTTTACACTGCGCGGTCTGCCCCTTTCAGGCGCTCGGAGCAGCTTTCGTTTCGTTTGGTGGGCGCACCAAGGGTCTCTCCGCTTCGAAACAAAGCCTGTCCAGATGGATTGTGGACGCTATAGCAGCCGCTTACGCGTCCAAAGGTCCGCAATGCCCCCTGGGCATCAGGGGTCATTCCACTAGAGGCATGGCCTCATCGTGGGCATGGTCCAGCGGAATTTCTATTCACGACATATGTGTGGCGGCGGGCTGGGCTCCCCACGGCGTTGACAAAGGGTTCCCGTAGCGTAAGCTAACTTACGCAATACGAGAGAACCTCTCGTAAGAGAACGTATTGGTTACCTAACGTAACCTCGGTTCTCTCTAGAAGAGGGAACGAGTATTGCGTAACCTGCCGTGCTCGCGGCACGAGCGACTTTGCTTCAGTCGATGAAAACCAGAGAATCAGCCTCCGAGCCCTGCTTATATACTCTAAGCCACGCCCATACTGGCGGGCTATGACGCTGTGAAGGCGCGAGCGCCCTTCATTGGACGTAACGTCACGTCGGGCTCAGTGGTAGGCTGCTGCAGTTCCCGCAGGGCAGCCTATGAGCACGCTAGACAGCCCGCTCTAGGTCTGCTAGCTGCTGCACTGCGTTGACAATGAATACAAAATTAAGGATAATTTTTTGGCTTCAATATCTCGAAAAGATGAATCTTTCCCGTAGCGTAAGCTAACTTACGCAATACTCGTTCCCTCTACCGATACGTTTTAAAGTACTATTTCCATTGTAACTCAATGTCTGATTTTAAAAAAAAGCTTGTCGAGTGTTTAAAATTTCGAATGATACCTATTTTGTGATGCTTACTAAAATATGAAGACAATAAATCACAGAAATTGTATTGTTTTTATACAGGGATAATACAATATCACAGTACAGAACAGTATGCAAAACAATACAATAGTAAAATAATGAACAGTGGAGGTAGTAACAAACTGTGTTTGTGCTAGTCTCTATGGAGTTCTGTTATTATCTTGTCCATCACTGAGTGTATCAGGCTGTCCTGGTTGTTGGACATGTTCTTCTCTATCTGCTACAGTTTTACAGGCAGATGAAGTGTCCATAAATCACTGACGTGTCCTGCAGCAAGACTGAGATTATGTTTAGCTTAATACCCCAGTTATAAATCAACACTGCTGACTGGACCAGGCAACACTTTTTTGTCTCCCTCTCTATCTATTATTTTTGGACATTGATGGATGTCTGTATTTTATAGAGATACAAAGTAATGGGCCCTGACAAGATAATGTAAAAAAACTAGCTAGAAACATGTCACACTGACAATAAATAAACATGGTACACAATTAACAAAAACATGCATGTGAAGGATGCAACAATTTTGCAAGGTGTTTCAGCATAAAAATCTGTCTTAAATCAGAAACCACCTGCGAACCAGTTTAACAGTGCTGAAATTAATTTGTAATGTGCCATCAGTATGTATGCAAATTAAAGCAGTATTTTTATGTAAATTAGGCTTATTACAGATTGCGCCTTATTCACATTCAAAGGTTAGCGCTGTTTGCTTGGTGCAGTCAGTTGCAGTTACACTGTTTTTGTAAATGTTTTAGCAATCACAGCAGCAGGAATTAAAATGATAGCTATATATATATATATATATATATTAAGGCGTCTTTATGCTGTAATTATACATTTAAGTACTGAGTAATATTAAGTAACTACATGTACTTACTATACAGTTAGGCTTTGGTTTGGATAGATGATAGATAGATAGATAGATAGATAGATAGATAGATAGATAGATAGATAGATAGATAGATAGATAGATAGATAGATAGATAGATAGATAGATAGATAGATAGATAGATAGATAGATAGACAGACAGACAGACAGACAGACAGACAGACAGACAGACAGACAGACAGACAGAGATTGTTATATATAATATATATAACAATCTCTGTCTGTTTTTAAATTTATTAATGTATATATATATATATATATATTATATATATATATATATATATATATATATATATATATATATACATTAATACATTTAAAAAAATTATATTCAGCAATTTATTTTAAATTATTTCAAATTATTATTAATTATAATACTGCTTTTTGGCAGTTTGATTTGGTGAACCAGCTGTGTTGGTGCATCATGTGTAGTGTTTCCCTGAAGTCAAAATCTGACCGTTATGTTATGCTTCATATTCCTTTCTCTGACATTTTGAATTGATAGCAATTAATTACTAAAAGATGAGGATAAAGGTGGCAGAGTTTAAAAACCCACTAAATATGTCTATATCGAGGTTAAAAAAGGATATATTTTATAAAAACAAGTTTTTAAAAAAAGTCTGAGAATCTCTAAAGAGCTCATTAACGTGTGTTCATAAGATTTTCACATCCTTTTCCCTGCTGACATGTTCCTCACATATGCATGAGATGAGTGAATATGTGAAATTATGTTTGCGTTTTTAATGACATTTGGGCATATGTATTGCATAGTGGTAATGCCTTCACATACTTTCTCGGAATCTACACATGAAGGCACAGAAAATAATTATCCAAGAAAAAAGTTAAGCAAGGGCTGTTGTTGTTATGAATTGACTCTTGGGTTAATGAGCATTTAGGTTCAGCTTGTACAGGCCAATCAGCCTGTGATTACCCACACTCTCCATTTCTGTCAGTTCGGTGACCACAAAACTGCAAACCAGACGAACAAATACCATTACAAAACAAGTAGCAAATTAGTAGCTCCACCAATAAGCCCCTTGGTACAGTTTAGATTTAATCAACCATGCACCAATTACACCATTATTTTAATAAAATATATAATTTCTAAATGAAGGAATGTGCATATTAGTATATTCCAAATATGGTGCAACTGCAGAGGCTAATGGATTTGTGAATTCATGTCTATTTATGTATTTGTCTCCTGTGTTTGCTGTGGAACGGTAAGAAGTTGTATTACAATGATTGCAAAAAAATTGTTGCTGTCTCATTATCAGATTATAAATGATCCCTCAACATAAGATTTTCAGTCTTGGATAAAGGTGTAGTTGCTCAGCAGGGGATCTTTTGATGGTTCCCAGCATGTAAGGTACACAAGCCCAATTGTTCCAGTGGTGTAATAATTGGCTTCCATGCATGCATGCTCAATAAAAAGAATCCTGACGTGAACCTGATTACAATGGGGCTATTAGCAAGCACATATATTTTATTATAAATCTGCTTACTTAACTTTTAACAGATGTGTACTTGCAGTTTAGCTAAACAAAACTGAACAAATATAAAAAAATGTTGCATATACATGAAGACCTCAGTCTGAACAGGGAGTACGCCTCAGGGCATTTCATAGTGCGGCACCAGGCTCGGCCAAATTCCAGAAGACTGTCCCAAAAGAAGACTATCCATGCTTTGATGAAATGTCCACAAAGTTCCCCTTTAATCAGCTTAATAACAGCTAGCCCACTGTTAAGCATTCAATACATCTAGGCAGTGATTTACTAAAACTGTGCCTTAATGAAAACACAAACTTGAAATCTTGCACAGAAAATACCCGAGCGGATCTACTAATGTAGACTATCGAGGATTGCATCTTTCAGATCTGCAAAATATAGGGCATCGGTCAGTTTTTTTTTCCTATTTCCCTTAATGAAAGAGCCCAATTAAAAGCTGCATTCACTCTGATACTATCCCATTCATTTCAATAGAGAGCTGGCAGTTTCCGACGACACGAGTGACAGTGCCGTTGGCGACAGGGTGTAGGCATATCCAGCGACGCGACAAATTTGAGATATGTTTAGCTTTATGCAAATAGAGAGTGACTTGCAGGAGCGTCAGCCAATAGGAGTGAAGTCAGTGGCAAGGCAAGATGGACGAGAAGTTAGTTTTAGCTGTCAGCAACTTTCTTATAATTTCGTATACGCCTCTGTGCACATACAGTGGTACTCGCCATGCTGACTCTGAGCCTGAATGGTTTTGTAAACACAGATTCATATTGTTGTCGTAATTAAACTTAAAGTCACCACGTCAACTCAAGTATAGCGCTGTAGCACTTTTTACAATGAAGATAGTTTCAAAGCAGCTTTATAGTGATTTCATTTTCCTGTTATCACTGTAACGCTACATTTTTCTTAGTGAAATTTATCGTCAGTTTATCAGGAAGTGATGATTTTGTTCTCTACGACTGACTGGATGGAAATGATGCTTTATTTGTAAAATGTTATGTGCAATATTCCAATTTTGAACGTAACATTTGCGAATAAAGCATCATTTCCATCCAGTCAGTCGAAGAGAACAAAATCCTGATAAACTGGCGACAAATCTCACCAGGAAAAATGGAAGTTGATGCAGTAGGAGAAGCCACTATACAGTATATAATAATTAGGGCTGTCAGTTAAATGCGTTATTATTGGTGTTAACGCAAACCAATTTTAACGGCGTCAATTTATTTATAGCGCGATTACCGGTCTTTTTGGCCTAGCAAACTTTGTAGTTTTTTCACATGCCTTTGCAACAGGATGCGGCATGCGCGGCGCTGCGCTATAAACCCATTCGTTTCAATGGCTTGCGCCACGTGAGGACGTTTTGTTGCTTCGTCGACCAAAGTGCAAGTGGATCTAGCTAGACCGGAAACAGAACAACAGGCACGACGCCGCACACACTTGTTTGGGCTTGCGAGCCGGCCAAATAGTTGGTTAACGTTACGTTTTGATCGGATGGCGAGCGCGAGACGCCGCTGGAAAGTTTAGTTTTAAAAAGTTTTCCAAATGGTTCCATTGACAATACCAAAGTGATCTGTGTGTTTTGTCATTGTGAACTGAGCTATCATCATCGCAGCACGTCCAGTCTGAAATACCACTTGATGGCCAAGCACACACACACACAGCTGATGCGAATTCTCCGCCCCCTCGTCAATATCAGGACCTCGTCAGTATTTCTGTCACCCTTTTATTGATGGACAGTGTTACATTGTGTGAGAGATTATTTGCTCCAAGTGAGAATGTTAGTGTGAAATTGAACACAGTATATGCCAATGTTGTTTTCAATAAAAAACATTTGCACAAAGCAAGCCGATCCACTTTTCCATGTTGATAAGAACATTAAAATGAGAAAAAATAATGGGACAAAAAGAAATCAAGAGACATTTAGAATTGATAAAATGTGTGATTAATTGCGATTAATCGCGAGTTAACTATGACATTAATGTGATTAATCGCGATTAAATATTTTAATCGTTTGACAGCACTAATAATAATGTTCGTATATATAATATATTACTCCTCAGAGCACGTTAACTTGCTTCCTGAGGCGGATGCCTGCTGTTTGGGAACACAGTCGTGTAAGACAGTTCTGGGATGTAATTATACAACGCATTCTCATCCTTTGGCGTCATATAGGTGACGCCATATGACATTTCGTCGAAATCTTACGCACATGGCATCCTTTAGCGTCAATATAACACGCACTGTTATGGGTAGGTTTAGGTCTGGGGTAGGGTTACGGTTATGACGCCTTGGGATCTGCGTCTCATATTCACGCTAAACGATGCCATGTGCGTTGGATTTAGACGAGTGTCACCTGTATGACGCCTTGGGTTCTGCGTCTCATATTGATGCTAAAGGATGCCATGTGCGTAAGATTTCAACGAAATGTCCAAAGCGTCACATGTATGACGCCAAAGGATGAGAACGTGCTGAATTATACTGAACCCATTTGACGACAGACTTCGCTTATAGGAATTTCAGAATGACCAAAAATAACATTTCAGATGCTGTGCAACGAGATCGGTTCCGCCGTCTCATCGCAAAGTCACATGGCTTTTTTGATGCACAACGAGGAATTTATTCGATGAATGCGTTTCCATCATAGTTCATGCGCATGCTTTCTTATCGGATAAGAAATGTAGCCGACTCAGTTGAGCGCATTCGTTTTTGTTATGCTCATTTTTAGAATTTATGTGCATCTTGGCGTTTCCATCTAGCGTTTTTTTTATGCGATATCCCAAAATGTGCATACAAATAGGTGCATGGAATATAGCTAATGATGCAAACAGAGTTCATTCCGGCTGTACATCAGCCCTAAAAGAAAATAGTGTCATTGCTCAGCTGAAGTCAGTTCAGTGTTGATTCAGTTCTGTTGTAAATATCATCAATTATTAAATGAGTTAATTTCATCTATAAAGCAGTTCTGCATAAAGCAGTGATGTCATTGTCCAGCTCAGTTCAGGTCTCATCCAATGATGTCAGTTCAGACAAATCAGTGATATTGCTGAATATTAAGTCTCCCCAACTAAGCAAGCCAGAGGCGAGATTGGCGAGGAACCCAAACTCCATCAGGCTCAGTCGGGGAGCCAGTTCTCCTCTGGCCAATGAACGAACATGGTGTGATTATGATTCAGGCTGCGTCACAAGACAGAATCAGACTGAGGATCTTTCATATATTCAATCCAGTGCTTGAAGATCGATGCATCATGCCGGAATGGAGCCGAAGCTGTCCATAGGGTCTGTGCGGTGGACCTGTCTGGTTCTTGTGGTCTTTGCTGAGGAAATCAAAATTGACAATTCTTATTTATTTATTTTTTATGGAATATTTCATTTTGTCTGATGACGTGTTTACTGCCTCTAGGGCGGGACAACCTGTCACCCACATGAGATCGACCAATATATACTACTCAGATTACTCATCAAAAAGAATGTACTTTAACCCTTTAGGCGCCAGAGGTTTTTTCCTAAAATGTTCGATTTTGACACCCAATTTGACAAAATCGGCCGTTTTATTCAGTGCCGCATCTTGTCGAGTAAACTCGACCGTGGCGCCTAGAGGGTTAAATATCAGTGTGTCCAACATATTTTCATGTAATGCATTTATTCTTAATAAATCATCCACAAATCACGTATAAAACGTGCAAGCAATATATTAGATTGCACAAGCAAACTTGTTACTCTTTTATCTTTGTTGTCCGAATACAGTGTAAGCTAAGAAACCCACACTGACTTTGATGTTAAACAGGGAATGTTATAATAAACACAGAGGAAGAGACATGAGCAGAGGTGTCAGTGACGGGAGAGAGAAATGGCGGGCAACAGAAAGAGGGCAGAGAGAGGAGCAGCTCATGGCAGTTCTGATGGATGGGGCTTGTTAGGAGGCCCAACTGTTAGCTAAGTGACAATGACAGCTGGAAAAGACCTCCATTACCACTTTTAAGATGTGGCTAAAATCCCCGTCAACTCGTAGAAGCAGATGTCGATAACCCAGGGCGAAAGTTCTGTCAGCGGTGACAGCAACACATTTTCATCAAGCTAACAGAGCCACACGGCAGATGCTAATGTAGCATAGAGGAAACACTGTAATGCACTATAGCTTTTAGGAGGTCGTGGAAGGACCTTGTACTTTCGCGAGTTGTGCTTTTAAGAAAAAGCATACAATCCCTTCGGCAACCCATATGTTCTGTGGTCTTTCATGTTCGACAATGAGATGACAAATGATGTCACTCAAATAAAGGAAGTCTTGCAATGTGAAAGAGCGTAAATAATTAGTTTCTGAAGGCTGCTCTGATAATTTAAATGCAGCTGTATAGGTAGACTATAATAAAACTGAGCTTCAAGCTGTGGGTTCAGAGGTCAAGTGCTTTGTGTGAACAGAGAGATTGTAACAGATGATGGAGAGGAAGTTGTTATCCTTCTGTATTTCACTTCTGAAACTATGTGGGTTTCTGCTTATCATTAAACCCAGTTAACATACTGTGGTGGTTAAGGCCACAGCTGTACTCAGTGAGCTCCCTTCCGAGAAAATATATATCCGTCCATGTGGCTACTTCTGTTTTAAATATAGTTGGTACTTTAAAAAAAAATGAAATTACTTATTCAGTACAGTTTTTCCATAAAGTGTTTGTGTGGATGGATGGATGGATGGATGGAGAAAAATTGGTGTAGAAACAAATTTCACTGATAAATTGCTAGTAAATTTCACAAACAATTACAAAGATAACACATTGAATTAAATGTGAAATTTTGAAATTCTTGTAAAACGTAGAACCTACTCCATTAATCTTTTTATTCGAAAAGTAATTTTTCGATAGATAGATAGATAGATAGATAGATAGATAGATAGATAGACAGATAGACAGAAAGACAGACAGATAGATAGATAGATAGATAGATAGATAGATAGATAGATAGATAGATAGATAGATAGATAGACAGACAGACAGAAAGACAGACAGACAGATAGATAGATAGATAGATAGATAGATAGATAGATAGATAGATAGATAGATAGATAGATAGATAGATAGATAGATAGATAGATAGATAGATAGATAGATAGATAGATAGATAGACAGAAAGACAGACAGACCAATAGATAGATAGATATATACAGACAGACAGACAGACATACAGATAGATAGATAGATAGATAGATAGATAGATAGATAGATAGATAGATAGATAGATAGATAGATAGATAGATAGATAGATAGATAGATAGATAGATGGATAGATAGATGGATAGATAGATAGATAGATAGATAGATAGATAGATAGATGCAACATTTTTAATAGGTTGATAGATAGATAGATAGATAGATAGATAGATAGATAGATAGATAGATGGATGCACCATTTTTAATAGGTTAACCTTTAAGTTTACCATTTCACAAAAATGTTATGCTGAAAATATAATTTATGATAAAAGATGTTAACTAATTTATAGGAAAAATGCTAGCATTTTTGCCAGTGGTCTCCGCCTTTTGGACACTATTTATTTTATAGATATATAATTTTTATTTTTGTCACAATCTGAATTAATTTGTAGAGGTGCGAGATGCATTATATTCTGAAGTGGAATGCTAGAGCTTGTCTCAGTGCGGGAAATGAATTTTGGAAATGGGTTTCAGCACATAATGGAGTGGCTGCTGTTCGCCCAGTGCGGTCTTGATTTGTTGTGAGATCTAACACAAGGCCATGTTGTCAAGACTACTGTAGACACACTCAGGAGCGATGCTTTTGTTTTGATTTAACTTGAGTTTCCCAAGGTCATGAGTTTTTGTATTCCAGACACTTTAGGCTTGCAGAGAGCATAGATTAAGACACTGTACAAAGATTTCCTATGGGAAATCACACACATTGATAATCAATACTAAAACATATTAGAACCAATCACGCTGAAACCTTGAGCATTTGAACGATGAGGACACACAATGTGCTGCTGGCCCTTGGGAAACTTCACTACCAAATGCACAGTTTGAATGGAGATGTGAGACTCAAGGCAGACACACACACACACACTCACACAGGCCCGCTAGGATGAGCAGATGAAAAGATTTGTTATGTATACATCATTTTTATGTCAGGTTAGAAAGGGACAAATTAAATCATTTTGCAGAGATGTCGATATTACTGCCGATTCTGGGAAATGTAGAATGTGACTCTGCAGGCAAAACTGAGATTTAATGAATAGTGCAGCAACCGAACCCCGGATCTGTTCCCGTATCACTTTATAAATGAGCCGGGATGAAAAGGACTTTGTGTGATGAAAGACTTGCACCTACAAGACGTGTTTTCCTTTACATGTTTTCAAGAAGGGATTGCTAACCTGCTGTAAATGGTAAGGTTTTAATAAAGCAAATGAATGTGGTAAAACATATAAAAAAAGACTTGAAAGAGGATGACATAATCAAGGAAAACAAGGTTGTAACCATATCTGTTTTTTCAGGATTCTGGTTGTTTCCCTTTGGTTACCCCAGCCAATTTTCACTGATCCCTTTCCATTAATGTCTCTTTACTGAACTGACGGATCATTTGCAGAGTTAACTGAAAAAACAGATTTTCTTTCCTAGATTCTGCTGTATGCAAACATTTGGTCTCGGTGTAATACATTTGACTTATTGCATGAAACGTTAAGGATTTTCAGAAGCTCAAATCACATAACCACATATTTATGAATGAATGAGTTAATTAATTCATGACATTAATAAAAACAAATACCTTAAAAATGTTTTTGAAAATAATGATTAAGATAACATTTTTAAAACCATATGAAACCAACACGAATACGAAAATCGGACAACATTTACTCTCCCTGTCCTTGCTCCCTTTGTGCTTGGGACATGGCTTTTAACGGTGAGACTTTTGTTTTGGTAATAAGGCTTTCAAAAATTTAATAAATATTCATATTTATCGGCCAATATATCGGCTTTCAAATATAAATACTTATCGGTTATCGTTATTGGCCAGAATTTTCATATCGGTGCATCCCTAGTTACATTTTTTTATTAGATTTTTTTTTTTTTTTTAATTTGTGTGTTTTTTTAAAAATCTAGATGTTTTCATTTACTAAAATGAAATGTCAACGTTTTTTATAATTCTTTTTTTTTTTCGTTAATGTTTATTTTATTTCAAGCAATAATTGTTCTATGGTTTTGGATTCAGTTAACACAGTATTTAGTTATGCAGTACAGGCTCTATATTTAATAATATATAGAAGTAACATCTCATCTAATGCACATTGTTGTTTTGAGAGGAAAAACAACACGCAGACCAAAGTGTGTCACTGCTGCTCTGCCGTGGATGTGAGTGAATTGTTCAGTATGACCCACAGGACAGCAGATCCATTTACTTGCTCAACCCACCACAGTGTGGATTCGTTTATGGTTTGCATATGCAGCGCTGTATGAAACACCATTCTATTGTTCCTCAAATGTTCATGTAATGGAGGCTGCAGTCTTTAATGTCCATGTTAGTGCGCCCGCTTCCCATGCCAGAGCTTGAGTTGCGAATTCCGGCTCGAATCCCGCTTGAAAGGAGGTCGAGTGTAGGACCGGTTACATTTGGTGCCGTGACCCAGATTTGGTACGTCTCACGGCGGCACAGTACTTCCCGAAAGAAGTGTGACCACTGATCCTAGAAACATACTGAAGGACCCTGGAAACATTGGCAGCCTTTCTAATGCCCTTGACATGAAGTTGATGCCTTGGTCCATGATCGATTCATTATTCATTTAGACATTTCCTGAAAAAGAAAATTCTCATTAAATCCCTTTCAGTCACAGACCTTCGGTCAGATTTATTGTCTTTCCAAATGCATTTTGTGGCTTACTTTGAACAGCCAAATGTGAAAGCAACACATCAGTTTCTGGGGTCTGAGATGTTGTTTGTAGGCTACTAAACACTGCATTTCTATCACTATTCAAAGAAGCTACTAGGGTTGGGCGAATTATTCAGAACATTTTGGTTGATCACATTGTATATTTGTTACGGCTATGTTCTGATGTCTTCTATTTAGAAATTCTGTTCCAGTTTTTGTTGTTTACACGGAGACCTTTTTCAAAAACTTGCACTTTGAAACCTGTTTTCAAAAGTTTGCGTTCTCTTACGAGAGGTTCTCTCGTATTGCGTAAGCTAGCTTACGCTACGGGAAAGATTCATCTTTTCGAGATATTGAAGCCAAAAATGATCCTTAATTTTGTATTTATTGTCAACGCAGTGCAGCAGCTGCCAGACCTAGAGCGGGCTATCTAGCGAGCTCATAGGCTGCTCTGCGGCAACTGCAGCAGCCTATCAGTGAACCTGGCGTGATGTCACGCCCAATGAGAGGCGCTCGCGCCCTCATGGCATCACAGCCCGCCAGAATGGGCGTGGCTATGTTTATATAAGCGAGGTTCAGAGACTGCTTCCCTGATTTTCATCTCTTCAGCGAAGCTCTCCGCATCGCTGGACTACAGAAGCCACGTCGCCGTCTGAGGGGCATCTAGCGAGCTTAGGACAGCGCTCGAAGAAGCCGGCCGTCTTCGCCACCTTCAGCCATCCGTGCAAGCTACGCCATCCGCCGACGTATCCTTTCCTAAAAGCTTTAGAGCATGTTCGCCAGCACGAACTACTAAAAGAGCAGCGAGTGTCTTTTTAAAGATGCCTCGCACATCCTGCGGCTCGTGCAGAGCCCCGCTCAGCGCAGGAGACCGCCATCTGATCTGCGCTCTCTGCCTGGGCCAGGAACATGCAGCCCTCGCCCTCGCCGACGGCGGATGCGAGCTCTGCGAAGAACTCCCGTTGTCGACCCTGCGGGCTCGACTTCAGAGTTTCAACGTCAAAGCTGCCGCGCCGCCTTTAGTTGAACCGCGCAGGAAGAAGCGCCGTTCACAAAGGCCGCCGTAACCCGCGACTACTGTGAATGCCTCGCCGGAGCCTCTCCCTCGAGCTTCGCCTTCGCCTTCCCCGCCCCCCACGGACGCGCCGTTGCCGACGAGTGGCCGCATCGCCGTCACAACGGATGAAGAGGCAGAAGAGAACGTCACTCGTGACTGTTGCTCTATCTTGGCTTCAGACAGCGAGGAGTGGTCAGGCTCTCACTCTGCTTCCTCCTCGATTCAAGAATCTGGCCGGACCCGCGCTCGAGTGGAGAACGAGCTTATGCGCCTCCTCTCACAGGCCGTCGACCGCCTCGGGCTCGAGTGGTCACCGCCTACGGAGTCTGCGCCCAACAGGCTCGACGGCTGCTTCCTCCAAAGCCGCCAGCGCCCGCGGCCCGGGCCGTGCCCTTCCTGCCGGAACTCCACGCCGAACTTTCTAAATCGTGGTTTCTAAACCCTTCTCGGCCAGAATTCACTCACACGTCTCCGCGTCACTCTCTGCTGTGGACGGCGCCGCGGAGAAGGGCTATACAGCTATTCCCCCTGTCGAGGACTCGGTTGCAGCACACCTTTGCCCGCCCTCCGCGAGATGGCGCTCAAAGCCCGTGCTCCCGTCTAAGGCCTGCAGAACAACATCTGCTTTCATTGGCCGCGCCTACGCCGCCGCCGGTCAAGCTGCATCTGCTCTGCACTCTATGGCCGTCCTTCAGATCCTCCAGGCTAACCTCCTTCGTGAGTGGGATGGGAAAGGCAGGAAACCAGAAGCTGTCACGGATTTGAGGAGCGCGACGGACCTGTCCCTTCGCGCCACAAAGTCTGCAGCTCTAGCACTGGGAAAATGTATGGCCGCGCTGACTGTTACAGAGAGGCACCTCTGGCTGACGCTCGCGGACATGGGGGAATCTGAATGTGCCACGTTTCTCAACGCGCCGCTCTCTCCCTCCGGTCTCTTCGGCCCCGCGGTGAGTGGTATCGTTGAACGGTTCTCCGAAGTTCAGAAGACCACTCAAGCCATGAGTCTATTCCTGCCTCGACGCTCTAGCTTCTCTGCAGGCCCCTCGCGTGACCAGCCTCCTGCACGGGCCTCCTCACAGCGCCCAGCTCAGCACATCCAGCCTTCGCAGCGACGCCAGGGCGGCCTCCCTAGATCGCGTTCGGACAGCCCCCGTGGGCCTCGGCCAAAGATCGCGCTGAAGCCTGAGCACACGAAGTCCTCCTAGCAGCTTCAACACAGCGGAAAAGACGGTTGAGTCCCGCCGCGGCCGGACTGTCATCAAAACTCCGCCCCCTGCCAGTCCCCTTCACTCAGGCTACTGGAGTGGAAAAATCAGCAGCCAACGAGCCGGTAACACTACCCTCTCGCCTGCACACAAACGCCGTTTTCACAGCGACCCAGAGAAATCTCATAAAGAGCATAATGTCTGGCTATCCGGCTCACGCCGAATGTGCTGTAAGTGTAGTAAATGTGCCCACAGTTCAGTGCTCACCCCTACACACAAGCATTACACTCCCCGTGTCACTTACAGAGCCCACTCCCATAAAGCGGACACAAGCTGCTCGAGTGGTGAAGTCAGAAGACGCGCCCGCGAGTCCATGCGCGCGCGCTCTCCTTGCCCGCTCTGTCACACGGCCAGAAAACACTTGTATGAATGTAAGTCTCGTGCCCCCTCCCAAGCGCGCACGCTTACAAATAAATGCTTTTCCCAAAGCGTCGCCTGCTCGCCACAAGGCTATAATAACGCGCTCCCCATCCAGAAGGGTGGGGACGCTACACATTCATATAAACACCGTGCCCACTCTCAAGCGCTCACGCTTACAGAAAGGCACCTCGCCCGAGGCGCCGCTCGCGCACTGCAAAGCAGTCATAAAACGCTCCCCATTCGCTGTAATCGGGTCGTCACTCACAAATCAGTTTGTCACTGCTGCCCTCGAGCCGCCGTGTTCAAACACAGAGCGCGCGCACGCCGCGCACACACCTCCGGTACTGCATGTAAGACACACACAGTGTGGAAATCAGAGCCCGGAGGCCATTCAACCCCTGTCGGCACATATAAAAGCATGGGAAGCTATCCCAGGGGTATCAAAATGGGTGTTAAGCACAATAAAACAGGGCTATTCCCTACAATTCGATCACCGCCCCCCACGCTTTCGGGCGCGGCTCGAAACTACTGTGAATTCAGAAGTAGCACATCTACTTCGCGCAGAAATAGCAAACCTGGTGTGCAAAAGGGCTATAGAGCTGGTGCCGCCTTCTCTGAGCGAGTCGGGGTTTTACAGCCGTTATTTTCTTGTACCAAAGAAAGACGGTAGCCTCAGACCCATCTTAGATCTGAGACATTTGAACAAAGTGCTTGTGAAAAGACCGTTCAAAATGCTGACAATCAGGAAACTCCTCGCGGAAGTGCGCCAGGGGGACTGGTTTATATCTCTCGATCTGAAAGATGCTTATTTTCAGATTCAGATAACTCCCCGTCACAGGCCATTCTTGAGATTCGCCTTCGACGGCCAGGTTTATCAATACACCGTCCTCCCGTTCGGCCTGTCCTTAGCACCCTGTACATTTACGAAGTGCATGGACGCCCCCTGAGAAATCAGGGCTTGCGAATACTGAACTATATGGATGATTGGCTGATTTTGGCACAATCAGACACAGAGCTTTTGTCACACAAAACAGCGCTCCTCAATCATCTGAAATGCTTGGGTCTCTCGGTCAACTGGACCAAGAGCACATTACAGCCCAGTCAGGCGATTTCCTTTTAAGAAATAGAACTGAACTCGGTGACTATGACGGCGCACTTGTCAACACAGCGGGCGCGCCGTATACAGCGCTTAGCCGCATCTTTTCAGATGAACAGCCTCATTCCTCTAAAAAAATTTCAGAGAATGTTAGGCTGTATGGCCTCAGTCGCAGCAGTACTCGAGCTGGGGTTACTGCGCATGCGCCTGCTACAACGATGGCTCAACACTCGCGCGGGCCGCCGGCCGCCAGATAATCAGAGTGACTCAGACCTGCATTTCAGCTCTGAAGCCCTGGAAAGTGGCCGAGTGGTATCAGCGGGGAGTGATGATGGGGGCGATCTCACACCGGAAAGTCGTCTTGACAGACGCGTGCAACACGGGTTGGGGCGCGGTCTGCGAGGGCACGCCGGCTTTTGGCATATGGTCAGACCAGGAGAAGCTCCTTCACATAAACTGTCTGGAAATGAAAGCGGTCGAGAACGCGCTCACGCGCTTTTTCCCAGTTATTCGAGAACACCACGTCCTAGTCCGTTCGGACAACATGTCCGTGGTGTCCTATCTGAACCGTCAGGGCGGAGTCAGATCCAGGAACCTCTGCGATCTGGCAGAACGCATACTAGTTTGGTCTCAGCGTCACCTGCGCTCGCTGAGAGCGACGCACGTGCCAGGCCACCTGAACGACGGCCCGGACAGACTGTCCAGGGACAACGTCCCCCCAGGGGAATGGTCCCTGCACCCACAAACAGTCCAGAAACTATGGCGCCTATTTGGCAGAGCGGATGTCGACCTTTTCGCGTCAGAAGACAACGCTCACTTCTCGAAGTGCGAGGACGCGCTGGCCCAGGACTGGCCCAGCTGCCCGCTTTACGCCTTCCCGCCTGTCTCATTGTTACCACAGGTAATAAAGAGAATCAGGGAAACGCGCCACTCGGTGCTCCTCATAGCCCCGCGTTGGGAGAATCAGGCTTGGTTCCCGGAGCTTACGCAGCTGTCACAGACAGCGCCGTGGCCCTTCCGGTGAGAACAGATCTTCTCTCACAGGCTCGCGGCTCGATCTGGCATCCCCACCCAGAGCGCTGGTCGCTGCATGCGTGGGTGATCAACGACTACCCGTTGCTCTGCCAGAAGGAGTAATAAACACGATCGTGCATGCCAGAGCTCTTTCTACCAGAAAGCTCTATGCGTCTAGATGGTCTGTGTTTTCTAAATGGTGCACCGACAAAAATCTGGACCCGCCGCCGCTCTGCTGTTCCCTTTAAGTGCTTATGTACATGCGCTGGCCCGCACTGCTGCTGGCCACCTTATTATCCCCACTTATCAGGGCTGCCCGGGTTCCCCCCTGGGCTCATGAAGTGGATGATTGGCGCGCACGGCGTTGACAAAGGGTTCCCGTAGCGTAAGCTAACTTACGCAATACGAGAGAACCTCTTGTAAGAGAACGTATCGGTTACCTAACGTAACCTCGGTTCTCTCTAGAAGAGGGAACGAGTATTGCGTAACCGGCCGTGCTCGCGCCACGAGCGACTTTCGCTTCAGTCGATGAAAACCAGGGAAGCAGCCTCTGAACCTTGCTTATATGCACATAGCCACGCCCATTCTGCCGGGCTGTGATGCCATGAGGGCGCGAGCGCCTCTCATTGGGCGTGACATCACGCCAGGTTCACTGATAGGCTGCTGCTATGAGCTCGCTAGATAGCCCGCTCTAGGTCTGGCAGCTGCTGCACTGCGTTGACAATAAATACAAAATTAAGGATACATTTTCGCTTCAATATCTCGAAAAGATGAATCTTTCCCGTAGCGTAAGCTAGCTTACGCAATACTCGTTCCCTCTTCTAGAGAGAACAGAGGTTACGTTAGGTAACCGATACGTTTTCAGGCACCCAACCCATTGTCGTGTAAATGAACGGCTAAAACACATAAAAAGTCTTCCGTTTTTAGTTGAAAACGGTGTTGTGTAAACAGCCCCTTAGTTATTCATTTCCTGGGGCCTGTTTCAGAAAGGAGGTTAAGCGAAAACTCTGAGTATGTTAACCCTGAAATGAGGGAAACTCTGGGTTTTCTGTTTCAGAATGGGAGGTAAGTCAAACCTGAGAAAGCAGGGTAAGTCAAGCCCGTTTCTGAAAGAGAGGTAACTTATACTCAGAGTCAGTTACCATGGTAACGAGAGGCAGACAGAGTACACAGCTTCGTTACTTGAGTAAAAGTACAGATACCCCTTGCTAAATTGTACTCCAATACAAGTAAAAGTACTACAGTCAGATGGCTACTGAAGTACTTGTTTTTAAAAGTACTTGAGTATCAAGAGTACAAGAGTACATTTTCTAAATATTGCATTATACAACTGCCACAGTGTCAAGTCAAGTCATCTTCATTTATATAGCGCTTTTAAAAATGTAGATTGTTTCAAAGCAGCTTTACAGAGATAAACATATCATTTAAGGTAACAGAGATTGGTTTGGATTTATAGCGGCTCTTGAATAATGTCATTTTCCAGCTAAAGTTAGTTTTGATTGATTCACTTCTGTCGAAATGATCATTTGTTATTAAATTAGGGGCCGCTAAGACAACGCCGTTCTCTCTAAATAGACTTTAAACTGAACCTGTGATAAACGCTGATGGCGTTCACATGCGCATTAAGAATTGATTCTATAGTTATGTGTGTTCGAATATATGTGTGGAGGTTTGTAATTCCCTACAAACCATGCCTAAACAAATTACTTGTCTGTGCCTATAAATTTGATAAAGATTTTTATTTTATCACTTCGGGGTAGGTACGCAAACCGTGCTTACATTTATGTACAGAAACGTCCTACATGGAGTTATGAAAAATGTTAATGTTAATACCTTTGATAATCTAAAAGGAATTGAAAGTTAATTCAAGTCATTTTCATCTTTTTACCATGTTGCTTTATTTAACATTTCTCACTTGCCCACAAAACCATGCACAATGGCAACGCTCTGACAAACCTCTGCTAGAGTTTTAATGGATTTTTACACCCACATTTGAACCTGTTTCGTCTCTTATCTAAATCTGACCATGAAGTTGACTGGCGGAAAGCTGAAGGTGATTGCTGATAGGCTGTCCCAATCAGTGGCGCCTGCACAATCCAATCACGTTTGAGAGGGAAACAACAAATTGAGGGTTTCCGAGATTTTTCTTTTTTCCTTTTTTTTTTCTTTTTTTTTTTTTTAGAAGTAAGTAATCACGGTTATGGATAGAAATGTAGTGGAGTAAAGAGTACAATATTTGCCTCTCAAATGTACTTGAGTAAAGTCATGAGTAATCCCCAAAAATGATACTCGAGTAAAGTACAGATCCCTCAAAATTGTACTCAAGTACTGTACTCAAGTAAATGTACTCCGTTACTGTCCGGCTCTGATGGTAACTTACTCTGTGAACCTAACCTGGGGTGCGTTTCCTGAAAGCATCGTTAGCCAACTATGGTCGCAAGTTCCGTCGTTACCAATAGAGTTCAATGGGATTTGCGACCAACTTGCGACCATAGTTGCCTAACGATGCTTTCGGGAAACGCACCCCTGGTCGGGAGCAGGTTTACTTCCGTAAACCCAGAGTTTATTTCGGTCTCATCCCCTTTTTTAAACAGGAAGTGGTGTTTAAACACCTCATTCATTCTTTCGGTACATTTATTCATTGCTGTTTTTTCCCCAGATTTTTTTTTAATAAGATAAAGTCTATATAACTTCTTAACTGGCAACTTAAAATACAGTAGATTAGAGTTACATTATGTAGTTCTAAACACATTCTACAGAATTAAACTGTGGCATTCACTGAAAATCACTGAACTGTGTTTATCAGAAGTTGATGGACCTTCCTCCTGCTGTTCTTCCACACTCTGGGGACAGGGGGAGAGATAAGAATATTCGTTTATACTTCGAAATAAACTTAGATTCTATAGGCTACTCTACATAAATAATGTGAAGAAATTTGAATGTGTAGATTGTTTGATGTGTAGACAATATTAACATTTCCTAGTAGGCCTCTCTGTGGCAGCAGAAACTGTTTCTTCATCCCCATCGTCCTGTGAAGATGAGCATTTGATTGAGCACATTTTATAATACTATTTGTCATAATTTCTGGTGAATTGGGTAGGCTACTTACAACTGTCTGGGGTTCTGTTGGGACAGGAGGCTCCAAAAGACAGATATTACCATCAGAATCGAATCGGTTGGGAGCAACAAAAAACCCAACCCAAAGTAAAATATATGGAAATATCAAAAACAGCCTATATAAAAAATAACACATATGTAGACCTCTTATACATTTTATGAAGGCACTTGAATCCTGGGGAAGTGACTGGCTCTGATGAAGTCCCTCAAGGAATTCCCTCACCCATTGGCCTTTCAACATTCAGGCTCAGGGCCATCTCCATCTCCATCTCCTCTGCATCTCCATCTCCATCTCCTCTGCATCTCCATCTCCATCTCCTCTGCATCTCCATCTCCATCTTTGTGAGCCTCTTCCTTCTTTCTGTTGGCTGAGTAGAAGTCAAATGAGAATGAACATTTAATTGTGTTAATTAGACCTATGTCAAAAATGCTGCTGCACTGCTAAACACTGGATGCTATTTAGTTATTTAATATGTCAAATGTTTGTAAAGTCAGATACTCTACATCCATGATATGCTCAAGGCTTACCTGATTGAATTACGTTTTTATATTTCATTTTCAGCTGCTGCCACGTTCTTTTAATGCCTGCAGGATTGCACCTACATGAAAATTAAAATTAGGTTGAATAACATACTGTTCTTCCAGTTTCACCTCTGATATTATAACAGTTGGGTAAGTTACTCTAAAATAGTTGTGAATTACTAACTACAAATGACATCTTCAACGGTGTAATTAGATTAATGTAATAATTACTATCTCTAGAAAGTATTGGTCTACTTATTACTAATTACTTTCTAAATCCCATATCAACCTCAACCACTTGAACAATACAAAAAGAGACAATAAACTGCACTTTTAATGCTTTCAAATTAACAATATACAATTGCATGAATCATTCTTGAATTGACCAAAATGTGTAGAGAGAGAAGGTTACATTAAAAATAAACCTTTTAAAAATGTTATGTTAAATCCACTATTGTTTTATACAGAAATGTTCTATAGTCTATGCAGTATTTAATGCAATGACATCATATTTTACTTTATGTTACAGACGAATTAAGAGTAATCCCTTTAACTAAATTACAGTATTTAGATTACTTGGTAATTACACCCAACACTGTATAACAGTAATTAAAATGTAAACTTACGCATTGACTCGAGCAACAATTATCTCTCAAACTAACTTTCTCGATCGCCGCTGCTGCCGTGTTGCTTAAAAAAAAAAATTGCGTACTGCTGGTGAGAAATATGCAGACCTCTTTTTGTCTGGCGGTGTTACCATGGTGACTCATAATATCTGCGCTCCATTGATAATGGCTTTTTATCGTTGTGGTGCACGCGCTTAACTCAGAGTCAGTCAACTTAGACTTGATTGAACTTACTCATTTCAGCTGTTCTGTAACCAAAAAACTCCGAGTTTCCCATCTCAGGGTAAGTCAACTCAGAGTTCAAATTTTAGAGTTGGTTGAACCTCCTTATTGAAACAGGCCCCTGATCTTTTTTTCTTTCAGTTTCCTTGGTTTCTGTCTATGTCCTTGTTTGTTTCTATGGTTACATATTATCGCCTGTGTCTCGTTTAGCTCCTTTGTTAGCTTGTTTGTACAGTATATACTCAAAATTAATTTAAGTTCTTTGTCTGTAATCATCTATGATTTGTGTGGTTTTATGTAATTGTCTGAAACACCATTCTATTGTTCCTTATATGTTCATGTAATGGAAGCTGCAGTCTTTAGTAACTATCGGCCCATCTCTAACCTTCAGTTCATTGCTAAGCTCCTTGAACGTACAGTTCCAAAACAGCTCCAAGAGTACCTCAATTGTTCAGTCTGGTTTCAGGGCCATGCACAGTACTGAGACTGCCCTAGTTAAGGTAGTCAACGACCTCCTGTTGGCCGCTGACTCGGGCCATGTCAGTATTCTCATTCTCCTCAATCTTACAGCTGCCTTTGACACTGTTTGCCACAACCACTTACTTTCTCGATTGGAGACCTTGCTTGGTATCACTGGTGTTCCACTGTCCTGGTTCAAATCATATCTCACTGATAGACAACAGTTTGTTTCATTTGGGAATTTCAGATCTCCAAATTCACCCCTCTTACATGGTGTCCCCCAGGGTTCTGTCCTAGGTCCCCTGCTGTTCATAATTTACATCCTTCCTATTGGCCAGATAATACAACATTATGGTATCAATTACCATTGTTATGCTGATGACACTCAGATTTACATTCACACCAATCCCACTCACACATTGTCATTATCCAATCTGGTTAGCTGCTTAAATGCCATCAACAACTGGATGATTCAAAACTTTCTCAAACTTAATTAAGATAAGACAGAAGCTATTCTTATTTACACCCCTAACATTCAAAAAAAAAACTTAAACATCTCCAGCTATCTATCCCTGGCTATTTCACTACAACTTCTGCGGAAATCAGAAATCTGAGCGTAATCTTAGATTCTACTCTTTCTTTTGAGTCACATATTAAAAATATCACCAGAACATCTTTCTTTCATCTCAAAAGTATCTCCAAACTACGCCCCTCGCTCAACTCATCTGCAGCAGAAACACTTATACATGCATTTATCACATCAAGGCTTGACTACTGCAATGCTCTATTTCTCGGCATTCCGGAAAAAATCCTAAATAGGCTGCAGTATGTCCAAAATTCTGCTGCAAGGCTGCTTACCCGCACCAGGCCCGGGGATCATATTACTCCTGTCCTCCAGCAGTTGCATTGGCTTCCTGTCCACTACCGCATCCATTATAAAGTCCTTCTCCTTGTTTATAAATCCCTACATAAGCTGGCCCCATCCTACCTATCAGATCTCCTCACCCCATATCTGCAATCCCGCACCCTTCGCTCTAGTGATACATGTCTCTTAGCAGTTCCTACATCTCGACTTCGCTCCATGGGTGACAGGGCCTTTAGTGTGGCAGGTTCTAAAATGTGGAATGCCCTACCACTTGAGATGCGCCAAAGTACAAGTGTTACCATTTTTAAAACTAAATTAAAAACAAATTTTTTTAGTTTAGCTTACTTGTCAGCCCGCTGATTTTGTTTGCACTGTCTTCAGCTCTTGTTCAATGCACTCATGTATGCCATTTGAGGGTGTTTATATTTTCTTTGCATCTTGGCATTTTATGTACTGTGTACTTCACAGTGTACTGTTTATGTACGGTGTACTTTTGTATGTTCTTTACTATACCAATTTGTACAGTGTCCTAGGGTACCTTGAAAGGCGCTTTTCTAAATAAAATGTATTATTATTATTATTATTAGTGTCCATGTTAGCGCGCCCACTTCCCATGCCAGAGCTCGAATTCCGCATCCCGGATGGAATCCCGCTTGAAGCGGGTCGCGTAGGACCGGTTACATTTGGTGCCGTGACCCAGGTGGGAGTGAGTTTTAGGGGGGATTCAATGATTCAATGAAACACTTGATATATTTTAGGCATTAACTACATTAGTTAACAATGAACATACTTCTACAGCATTCATTAATCTGACTTAATGTGATTCTCAACATTTACTAATACATTTATAAGTTCCAATGTTGAATATTTTAACTTTAGTTAGCCTAATGCACTGTAAACTAACATTTGTATAATAAAATTAGCAAAGGTAAATAAATGCTGTGATATATTGTTCATTGTTAATTATTGTTAGGTAATGCATAAACTAATGCTAACAAATGAGATCTCATTGTAAAGTTTTACCAAATTGTCTTATTTGAAAGCACTAAATGAGTGATACATGTCTGTTACAGTGTTTAATATGATTATTATTTTTTTTTGGTTATATCTTTAGATCTTTAGTTTTCATAATGTTTATGGGTAGTACATAAAAAAAAAAAAACACATGCATTACAATTTTATGTATTAAATATGAGTAACAATTCTGCATCAGATTTGCAATAGGTACCATGTCCAAGAAGAAAATTGTAAAGATTGCAAAATTGCTTTACTCCCTGTCTAAAATGTTCAGTCCAGTACTTTTTAACCTTGAGATTTGTCTGAAGCTTTTAAATCACTTCATTTACTGCTTTGAACTTTCTCTGAGGATTAATCTTACACAGCATGCGACCTTTCTTTGGCTTATTTGTGAGAGTTCTAGAATTTACAGAACTAAATGTATATCACATCTGAATGCTGCTTTTGCTTTGATGGTTGTATTCTATAATTAAGCTTCTATCACTGGCAGTAATGCTGCTACAGTCCTGTATTAACTGTCAGATCTCATCACCGTACAGAGAAAAGGTCAAAGACATTGGAGCAAAGAGCACTTGAGTCTCAGTCTGGTTTAGTGGACTTGTTCATATCAGAGTTAGGGCTCCCTGTGGTGCAGCTTAGCCTGGTGAAAATGTGTTTACAAGTCCCAGTAAAGTCACCGCTTACTGACTGGAAGCACACCTACCCCCTTTAGAGATGGCCTTTACACATGTAGAGCTGTCAAGCATCGAAGCCAGTCAGAAAGAGAGTGAAGTGGAACAGGGTGGGCAGGTGTCATTTCTGCTGACTAGGGAAAACCCGCGCACGGTCACACATGAGCACACTAGGACACGCACACACATCTGGAGCTGCTTTGTAATACCTGGAGAGCGCTATCTGCTATAGAATTCCTATTCATTTCAATAGCTGTTGGCTCTGACTCACGCAATTATGTGAATTGACATGCCATCTTTATTCATGGGCTCTAAGTTTCGGCCACAATTGCATTTCAGCTAATCACCTAAGCCGAAAATTACATTTGATCAATCATTTGGAGGCTAAAGGAAAATGACATCATGACGAAGCTGATTGGCGGAACAACTAATTCGTATCCACTGCAAAAAAAAAAAAAAAACTTTTCTGACTTGGTATTTTTGTCTTGTTTCCATTCCAAATATCTAAAAAAGTCTTAAATCAAGATGTACTATACAAGTAAAATGATAAAAAATATATATATTATATCTTGTTTTTGCTGAAAACAAGCTAAACTATCTGACAATGGGGTTAGACAAAAAAAAAAATATTGGTTCAGTTTGAATTAAGATAGTTACACAAACACAAACCGTTTGAATCATTCCAACATATTCACAGCCTTACTATATTTATTGATGGCAGTTTTATTACTAAAGTGTTCAGGAGTTTACCAATTTATAACAATTATATGCATTGATATAATAGTTTAAGAAATTACAGTTTTACTACTTAAGTTAGAATCTAGGGTATCAATCAGTTATTGATTATGTTGGGTTAGGAGCTCCATTGTGGGGTGATGTTGTTAAATGTTTAAGACTAATATTTCTGTAATGTACCAATATTCAGCAAGGACAGATTAAATTCACCAAAAGAGACAGTAAAAACGTTCCAAATACTTGCTGCTCTTTTGATCTGTCTATTCATCAAATAAATATTTTTAATATTAATAATAATGATAAATGTTTCTTTGAGCACCATATCAGCATATTTGAATGATTTCTGAAGGATCATGTGATGCTGAAGACTGGAAGTAATGATGCTGTAAATTCAGCTTTGCATCAATATATTCAAATAGAAAAGTTCTTTTAAATTGTGATAATATTTCACAGTATCACTGTTTTTACTCTATTTTGATAAATATAGCGCATAAATACAGCGTTTGTTAACACAAGAGACTTCTATCAAAAACATTCAAAATTGTACCTACCCCAAATGTTTGAAAAGTATAGTGTGATCAAATTGGATATTATAACTATGTAAATACGCTCAAATTAATAAATAATATGCAGAATCTAATAAGAATTGGAATAAAATCAAGAGCTTGTGAATCAGAATCAAATGCCTTGTGGCACACAAATTACACAAATCACTTTAAATAAAGGTTTTTGATTAAACAGACACACCAAAAACCTCTGAAAACAAAAACAAAGGAGAGATGGAGAGAGAATTGTTTCCCCTTTAAATCACTCCACCAGTGACTAATTATGAAGGCGTCACATGCAAGAGGGGCTGGTGAAATTGTGTTCTGACCTTGGAGGTTGTGTGGCTGACAGTGTGGGGAACAGACAGCAATTACACGAGCCTCAAACGAACACTGGTGCCTCAGAATAGACATGGCATTCCACTGCCAAATATACTGAGCGCTCAATCCTGTGAAGTCAGTCGTGGTTTAGATGGTCTCTGACAGGTGAAAGTGAGCGAGCACTGAATAGGAATGTGGATTAAATGCTGTGAATAATGAATGATGAAATAGAGCGGGGCCCTTTCTTTTACTGTTAACTAAATTTGTTGCTTATTTGATTAGTGTTAATAAATGCTGTAATATATTGTTCATTGTTCATTCATGTTAGTTGATGCATTAACTAATGTTGACAAATGAGGTCTTATTTTAAAGTGTTACCAAAGTGTCTTATTTGAAAGCACGAAATGAGTGATACATGACATTTAATATGAAAATAAATGTAATTTGGTTATATCTTAAAATACCCTGTGGGTTTTGATAACAGGTTTATGGGTAATACATTAAAAATCATGTATTAAAATGTATTGTATATTGGAACAATTCTGCATCAGATTTGCAATATGTACCATGTCCATGGAGAAAATTGTTAAGATTGCAGAATTGGCTTTCATGTCTAAAATGTTCAGTCCAGTACCTTGATATTTGTCTGAAACGTTTAAATCATTGTATGTACTGCTTTGATCTTTCTCAGAGGATTCATCTTACACAGCATGCAACTTAATTTTTTTTTGGTTTATTTGTGAGAGGAGAAAATGTAATATGTAAGAATTTACAGAACTAAATGCATCTCACAGATTAAAATTCTTAATTTTGTCCAAAACTATTAAGTTAATTAAGTTCAATTATCCTAAAATTAATATCATATAAAATGTAAAACAAATATTCCAGTTTCATTGATGAATTTATTGAGTGAATGCATTCAACAGGGACGTGCACAGGGGGGTTGCTCAGGTTGCCCGGGCAACTGCCCATATGCCCTTCAGGTTGCCCTTCCGAGGAAAAAATAAAATAAAAATAAAAAATCGTACAATGGATGCAGAATTTCACGTAGGCCTAGATAAAAAAAAATCAAAAAAATCGCAAAGCCTCATTCACTTCCATTCGGGCACTCAGCTCAACTGTTTACGTGGCTGCCGCGCTGCACGCGACCGGTGCGTAAGACCCCGCAAATTACTTAAGGCCCCGCCTCCATCTCATGTCATAGCGCGTCAATTAATGTGTACAACATCCATGACAAAATGAAGCGAAACTATCCTTTTGGTCACGAAAAGAGGAAGAAGAAAAAAACCATGAGAGTGAATTGCGGGAACAACAATCAGGTAAACTTGTGTTCTCTCCTCTCTAAGTTTGATGTCAGCAAAGTTTGATGTTTTTCGGTCTTGCTAACCTAGCTGGGCAGGCAGTGCATCTCTTGCATCACTTTGTGCCTGACAAAAGTGAGAGTAAAATACAATTATTTATTACGTTTGTTTTTGATAAACGACAAAGTGCAACGGTGTTTGTTTACTGCAGCTCAGAAAACATAACCGCGTCGCGTGTGTTATCGTGGGTTCATATGCGCGTGCACGAAATGAAACGCGCATTTTTCAAGCAGAAATATGTGGAGACCAGACATATACACAATACATGCACGTGAATGATGGCACTCGCAATCAAAGTACACATTATAAAACAAGACAGTGATTATCTAGTCTCAGTGTAGTTAAAAACTCTAAACAACTGCACTAATTATGCAAGATAGAAAGCAATGTATTGACAATTTGACATTGATTGACTATTGATTTATAGGCTATATTGAATTTAAAATGTTGATTAGCTGGACATACTGGTCAATATGAATGCACATCCCTCAGTAAATAATAACCATACATCAAGAATTGCCTCAACATGCATAATAATAATAAAACAATCATACTGATGCCGAAAATACCCAGGCTGTAGAGAGAACCAAAGTTAATCCCAAAAGCCAAAGGATCCCAAGGAGGGAGGATTGTATTGGGAGCACTGAAGTGTCAGGTGTGACTGTGTGGCAATGGCAAATGGTTTACATAGCTCACGAACTGAATACGAGCAAGAAGCACAACTGAATGTACGGGAAGCCAAAAGGTTAAAAAAGGATTGTATTTTTTCCCAAAATCTAAGCGTTTTTTTTTTTTTATACAAGCGAGTTTTTCCATTCAATCCAGATTATTTCTTTTCAAATAAAATTAATAAATACAAATAATTAAATAAACTAATATGAGGAACTCTTTTTCTCATGTACCTCATCTCTGACGCGGGGTGCCCTTTTTTCAGGTCAGAGCAACTGCCCCTCAAAATTCCTGTGCACGTCCCTGGCATTCAATATATATTTTTTTACTTTTATCTAACAAGAACAACTTACAAAATCTTTACTCAAAGACTGCCATCCCTTTGTAAAATGAATAATGTCTACATATACCATGAAAAAAAGTAAACTATAAAGTGTAAATAAAAAAAAATAAAAAGTTAAACCGTTTATAAATTACTCGCAAATAAGTGTTCTGTAAATGCACCTTGAAATACCAATATTGAAATGAAAAAAACAACAAAAAAAACATACTTTAATCATCACAGAACACTCATTTGCCACATTGTTCAGGTTTCCTTTTAAAGTATTTGGAATGTCTTCAAATATGATGCTAACATCTTCATAAGGGTCTGTAGATTTCGGTGGTATTGTCAATCGAGGTTAGGGCTTCATCTTGTTCATCATCCTAAAAAAGTCAAATACAAAAAGAAAGATTTAACAACAGATCAGGAGTGAAAAGGCGATTGGTTTTAGAGAAACATACAATAGATTTTTTTTTTTTTTAAATGTAAATAATTTACCATGTACTCTTTCACAAGGTTTGAGGGGTCTTCTTTCAGGCAAATGGCATTCACATGTTCTTCAATGGTGGCAATCTGAACAATGTGACAAATGAGAAGTGTTTAGCAAATTAACACAAGTTAGCATTTTTCTTTTTAAACTTGGTCCTGTAACTTTAAGTATACAGACACTGCTATTGCTTCAACCTCTTGTGGGTGCACAAAACACAACTCTAATGCTGAGAAACATAGTAAAGCTACGAATAAGCCCTGAAACTATATGAAACGTACATTATAACGTCCCATAGTATACTCTATATACCACACTTTAAAATAATACTTCTCCAAAAAATAAAAATTCAGTCATTATTTTCTCACCGTTGGCTCTTGGCCTTTGGAAGATCCTCTTCTGAATCTTCAAAAGCATCAAACAATTTCATGAGACTTTTGAAGCTTCAGAACAGGAACTCACCATTAAATATTTATAAATGAGCAAACAACCAAATGAACAAACTGGCCAAAAATTCATGTTTTGAGTTCAGAAAAAAAGAAACAGATATAAGGGGTTTGAATGACATGAGGCTGTTTAAAAAATGACTACATTTTCTTTTTCTGGATTTAATCTATTGTGAATTATTGTCATGAAAACCTTCCTCCCAGACCTGGCGGGTTACCAGGTCTTGGTTCGGACAGACAACATGTCAGTGGTGTCCTATATAAATCGCCAGGGCGGTACCAGGTCCTACAACCTGTACACCATGGCCAAACACCTGCTTTTATGGGCTCAAGCCAACCTGCATTCGCTGAGAGCGGCGCATGTGACGGGCATAATGAACCAGGTTGCAGATATGCTATCACGAGACAATGTTTCCCCAGAGGAATGGTCTCTCCACACTCAGATGGTTAAACTGATCTGGAGTGTCTTCGGCAGGGCAGAGGTAGACCTCTTCACCTCAAAAGACATCTCTCACTGCCAAACATTCTTCTCGAAGAACAGGGATGCGCTGGCCCACGAATGGCCCAGCCTCCTCCCTTTACACATTTCCTCCGGTCTCAATGCTCCCTCAGGTCATCTAAAGGATCCGGGAGCACAAGTGTGCGGTCCTACTGATAGCCCCTCTCTGGAAGACCAAGATATGGTTCTGCGAGTTGGCGCGGCTGCTAGAGACAGCCCTGTGGCCTATACCGCTGGGGAGGGACCTCCTCACGCAGGCAAACAGAACAATCTGGCACCCTCATCCCGAATTGTGGGCCCTCCATGTATGGCCCCTCAACGGGTACTAATAAAGTAATAAAGTATTAAGCACTATCAGAGAGGCTAGAGCTCCATCAACCAGACACCTCTACTCCCTTAAATGGTCAGTCTTCACCAGCTGGTGTACAGCTCGGGATCTCGACCCCTATTCGTGTGATGTACCATCGGTACTTTCCTTTCTGCAAGAGCTGATGGTAAATATAACTCCACCTGTTGACCAATTTACGGTACTTACGGCAACACAACTGCATTTCATTCATTTAACATCAAGAGTCTTCCACCGGGGTCCGCAGGGGGTCCGCCAATTAATGTTTGATCACAAATTACTTGTAAAAAAAAGAAATATGGGTAAAAAAAACCCGCCAGAGTTTGTGTTCAAGTGCTGAGTTATCAAGCGTAGCATCAGTTCTGGCAGGTCCCGTTACTCAAGCTCGCATCAGCTGACTCTCAGCTGATCCATGTCTACCTATAGGAATACGACGCCTATCACTGTATACATATATAAGCTCCTTCAGTATTATCAGCAGCTATCGCGTTTCTCAGGAGCTAATTACCCTCCTCCATCCTCAGCTCCTCCTCTCGTCAGTCAGGATTTGGCATTCTGATTCCCCTTGAATCAGAATAAATTCTTGAATAATGTTCTTTAAAATCTTGAATTAATTATATCTGCATACATTCATGTTGGTTATGTTATTGCTGCTCTCCCTCCTCTTATCAATGCTAGGCTGAATGAATGTGCAGGGAGTTCTCGCCCAGAACAGAACCATACCGCCAATTCAAACTGTATGCTAATTGTCAATCGTATTTGACGATAGTGGTCCTGACAGAACTGCTCGCTCTGGCGATTACTCTCATTGACAAAGCAAGACAAGATGTAAGTAAGAGATTCATAATGCAGTGTAGACAACTTCATTGATTTTAATGGAACGTTGTGAGATCACGAACTGAGATGAGTGACAGCTTTTTAGTGATTTTAAAAAGTGATGACTTTTGCGCTTTCAAGGCTATAGCTAAAATTCATTCAATAAAAGTATTGTTTTTTTATGCTGCTAAGAAGACCAATGGTCAACCGCTGAAAGACTTGGAAGTGACATCTATAAATGCAGGATTCACTCTCGAAATTGACATAGTAATATAACTATAGTTGTACGGGACAAAAATATGGCACGTCAAAATAGATGCGTGCAATGTAAATGCAGACTAATAGATTGCTAGAAAAAATGTCTATATCAATAAAAAAATTATTTGTAAAGGTAATTAATTGTAAATAATCTTAAATGTATCACTGTACATTGTCATTCTTGTGATGGTGGAGCCATTACTTACACATTACATCTGCACTTTACTGGAGATTTGATTCTTAATTGTCCATCTGACAGTAAAATTAAAATGTGAATTTTAATTAAACTTGAAGCAGGCAGGCAGGCAGCCCTGCCTGCCTGCTTGGTAAAATATATATATATATATATATATATATATATATATATATATATATATATATATATATATATAATTATTTGTCAGTAACTTTCCTTGACCTTTTTTCGACTGTGTTAGCATTTCTGATAGCAGATTAAAATGTGCTTTCTGTTTCTCTCTATCTGGTGTATTTTTCATGCATGCATAATTTGTACTCGTTCAATATTTAAAGACCCAATGAAATGAAAAATAAAGTTTTGTGGTTTATAGTCCACGCTTCTTCGCTTTGAAGTCATCAATATGCCATTAAACAACAGTTCCGGTCCTTTAATCTGATCTGATCTGAAAAGTGCTGACCTCAAAATTTCCTCCATCAGCAGATCTCTTTGTGTTTGTGAAATGCAAATTCCCACTGCTGTATAGCAAAACACTTGTGTATGACAAACAGTTGCGTGTCTTGATAAATTTACAGTCATAAATCTGGCCTGCGCAGCTCTAATAATGACAAAAGTAAGTGACTTCCATTTGTCTGAACACTGCTTCACTTCTGTTCATTCATCAAGGTGAGATACCAACTGAGACGTGTAAAAGCGTTGGAGAATTTGCTGGCACTTTGCATTATGCATGCTGCACCTGGACTTTTTATATCAGAGAATAGGAATGCCTACTCATAACTTCACCAATAACAAAATGCAGATTGTGTTGGGCATGATGGGAAATTGTTGTGTTTCCTCCTAGTCCATACGTTATAGACCTCATGACCTCAGCTGATTATATTTCTCAAGAGATTCACTTATTTCACTTACTTTTTTTTATATTTCTTTGTTTATACATTTATCATTTTATCATTTTCAAATCCATATGAAATTTGTTAATTTTTTGGCGTAAAACACACAAGGAGAAGCTTAGTTTAATGCCCAAGCTGCTCTTTTCCAAACAGTGAAAGTGGATTTCAGATGTCACCGTTCAGAAGACTGAACATTGTGCTCTGTTTGTGTTTCACACAACAAAGATGGGAATGTATGTGGTGGTTAAAACTGACTGAGCTCTAGGCATGCCTCATATTTGTGTCACGGCATGCAAGTGCCAAGTTTCACATCTGTGCTTCAAATGTAAGCCATTCTAATCAAATATATAACCTTTTTTGGTGTGCCAAAATTTTTGAGTCACATCTCATATCCTGCCTGCATGAGCACCGGCTCATTTACATATTGATTTATGCCCAACAAGCACCTATAAAAGCCTGACTCAATCTCACAAATCTTATTCTTCCTAAAACATTTTTTTTTAAGTAGACAATGCAGTACAGTCATGTACAGAATGTCCAGGGAGGTTTTAACTATACCTTTTGTCCTCCAAAGCAGTTCCTTATGCTCGTAATCATTAGCTGCCCTGGAGGGTGGTTACTTGAAACAATCCAGCCTTTGTAGTGCAGGAGATCACATTCTTGATTTGTGTTCATTCAGCTGATCAAAGGCCAACATTATACTCAAAAGGGACCAAATTGTAAAGCATCTCACCCAGTTACTGTTTACCAATTACTTTTATTTATTTATTTATACATGCATACTTTATTTAGATAGTCCTCTTTAGACTGACTTTAGACCTACTGACTAAGTAACTTTGCAACTACATGTCAACTGTAGAGCTGCATGATTATGGATACATTGAGAAATACATTTTTGGGGGTTTCAAACAGCGATTATGATTCCCCCATGATTATGAACAGACAACTAAACAAAAAACAAACAAACATGTAATTAACTAGAGGTTTTGACAACATGACAATTGCTGCTGTTTATTACAAATGTTTAATGAATCTGAAGGAATTATTTTAAAAAAATGGTTTGAATGAATGGTTCAATGACTCACTCATATATACTTAATTATTTCATTAGCTAATGTATGAATCAGCGCTTCTCAAGAACTAATCTCTTGAAAGAATGATTCAATGGCAAATGCATTTTTTAATATTAGTCTTGAGCTTGGAGCCCTCAGGTGTAGCTTGGGGATCCTCACACCAAGGCGGAGCTGGAGATTGGGGAGCCCAAGGTGAATCCCGAGTAGCTGGGTGGAGCTGCCAAAAGAGAAGTTGAGGGGCTGAAGGGAGCCAGTGGAGGCGTGGGCGAGGAACTGAATGCCGCTGGCACAGGAGGGAGTGGGAGATTGGGGGGGACCAGTGGTGATGAAAGAGACTTGGAGCTGGGCGGGACCAGTGGCAATGAAGGAGACTTGGAGCTGGATGGGACCAACAGTGATGAAGGAGACTTGGAGCTGGATGGGACCAGCAGTGATGAGGGAGACTTTGAGCTGGGCATGACCAGGGGCAACGAAGGAGACTTGGAGCTGGGTGGGACCAGCGACAACAAAGAAGACTTAAGGCTGGGCGGGACCAGTGGCAAATGAAGAAAAAGAAGACTTCGGACTGGGCTGAAGCAGCAGACACGAAGATGACTTGAAATTTGGCTCCAATCAATCCCATCCATCTCAACTAATATTCCCTTTGTGACTGACGCTGGTGTCGGCTCATGCACCTGGTCAGACTCCGCAAATGACTCTTGCTTTGTGGCAAGTTCGGGCTCCGAGTCTGTGGTGGACTCAGGCTTAGAATCCGTAGTGGGTATGGCTGAAGAGTGGCTGGGCTCTGGGTCCATGGTGGAAACCATGGTAATGAAATTAACCAGAACATGACAGTTTTAATAGTATTTGTATGCTAGTATAGTATTTATTAGTATTTATTTTGGACAGGTGGGGCTCATCAACCTGGGAAGTTAACCCTCTAGGCGCCACGGTCGAGTTTACTCGACGAGATGCGGCTCTGAATAAAACGGCCGATTTTGTCAAATTGGGTGTCAAATTTCGTTCGTCCTCCCTTCCACTGGATGGCAGACATGTCATACTTCATCCCCAAATCAAAAAAACGTCATGTTTCTATACAAAATGTTCGAATTAGAGCGCATTGAATCAGTGCGATCAAAAGCGGAGCTAGTGTGCGAGTGAGGCATGTTATCAGATCCTCTCCGCAATCGCGGCGACAGTATTGTGGTGGAGACTTTGTCTAATGCCACTGGGTATGTTAGACGAGGTCGAAGTATTCATAGGAGAGTTAGGAGACAACGTGGAGGCAGGGTCAGGAGTCGCAATGACAATGACAGCAGTCCGAGCTGTGCACACTCGGCCCGTGGCGAGTGAGCGTTTGAACTAAACAGGTCGTGTCTACTTGTGTTTGTATGTCATATGAATAAAATATATTTGCCCCATACATGGAATCAGAGTGCCTACTGTATTTAGTAAATGGAAAATCTCTACAGCAAAAGGCCAATCACTACATGCATTCGGTTCGTTTCTACCATTTATTAGTAATGATTTACACAGTTTGTTTACTACTTACTATATACCTGAGCATTCAGTATTGTGCAATATAGCATACAGAAGGTGATGGACATTTTGGGGGAAAAGAAGTGCTGCATTTTATCATTTAAACATGTGACTTTTCATGAAAATTCTATAATACAAGATATGACCACCATATGACGTCATAATATGCAAATTCGATGGGAAAATGTAATCCCTACATAAACTTTGGGTCTTCCTTAATATTTCTCTAATTTACAGAAAGTCTCTATCTTTTATCACTTTTAAGATATAGCCTTTAGAAATTATGATGTCAAAATCGAACGTTTTAGGAAAAAACCTCTGGCGCCTAAAGGGTTAAGAGAAGGAACCAAACCTCTGCTGACTTGCGGCTACACACAGCCATAGCAGCCCTAAACTGCCTTTGGTATTCCGACTCCAAAGTAGTACCGGAGTACCAAAAGGAGTTTAGGGCTGCTTACAGCTCAACTCTGGCAACTCCTGCATCAGCATCAAAACCAAGTTGTCTCTACTCTTGCCCTTCAGCAAGTCAGCAACACTCAAAAGATGGCGGTTATCAACAAGGAGCTACAGGGCTACAGCGAGTCCTTTCCATGCAACTTTACACCACAGCAGGACCAGTCAGCATCATTAACGCTTAAGCCTAGTTCACACTACATGATTTTAAAACGTCGGGCTGAACTGTGCGGTTCACACTACATGACTTGCTCTCTGTGAAATCAGGAGTGTTCAAGTTGAGCTAGTTCACACCACACCACACAACGTGATTGATCCGCAACAGGGGGTAACACACTAGACGCGTTGACAACAACTCTGTCACCCTATCTTGTCTACAAACCACGTTTTGTCACGAAAAATCATGCGATAAAACGAACCGGAAATGACGCGAAACAGCACGCGCGCCAATACCCAGCGAACAAGAAGAAGAAGAACACAACACGCGAACATGCCTTGCTCTGATTGGCTGTAGCTCATGACATCACGTGAGGTTGAGTCGTGCGACAGCTCTGGATATCTAGCATGCTAGATATTTTTCTGGGCTCGGCGACGCGTCTGCGAGGCGTCTGCGAGCGTCTTTGATGCGTTGTTGGCTCTTTCATACTAACAGTTTGGCGAGCGTTCATCGCCCACTAATCTCCCGCGATTTGCACGCGATAACACCCTGACCTGTCGGCGAGCTCAACGATTTGCAAATCGGGCTTAAATCGGGCTTAAAATCATGTAGTGTGAACTAGGCTTTACGCGCCAACTCTGACTTCCACAGCTGAAGTTAAGGACAAGTTCTACGATGATCTCAACATTGTTGTCAATAAAAGTATCCAAACAGTCACCATTGACAGGCGAAGCAATGACACGGGCCGTTACACTGGTTAAAATTGTGAATTTCTCTGAATTTAAACATTTTTGGAAATATTTGGGATAAATGTAAGTACACAAGTCATCAAAATATATAACATTGTTCTCATGTTTTTATTAAATTATTTAATCCAAAAATCTTATAATTTGTGCCTTTAAACTTGTTTTATTTTAGATAGTCTCCAAAAAAAATTAAACCCAAAGTAACTGTGCAACATTTCGCGAGATACCTTACATCCATTTTTTAAGTCCACTTGGCTTTAAAATCGGAGGTGGCACATGCTGGCACTTGTCTCACAGTCAGCCATCCTGTCTGTCTTGCTTGGCTTCTGTACCATGTTTCGTTCCAGAAACTTACCTTCCAAGAACCCCTGGCAGACTGTCCTGCCTTCTCAAAGTTGACTTGCGCAATTGCACCTGTGGCTAATGTCTATAACTCAATATCTCCCTCCAGCTGACCCTCACTGCCTCAGTGAGGTTTTACCAGATAGTTTGGCACGAGTGCAGACCCTTTCAGCAGCATGACACCTCTTGGACGACACTGAGCTTAATCAAATGCTCATTATAAAGACCCTTCAGTTGGGCCCAAATAACACAAGCGTATCTGTCTAATTCCTGCCCGGCTCTTCAAACATGTAAATAGGGCAAGGCTAATGTGCTAATTGGATACATTTTAGGGTCGAGTGTTTGCAATTAAATTTTATGGATCTGCTGCGCAAAGTATTTTCGGATATTAGTAGAACCATCAGGCTGACCTTTTGCCACCAATCTCATTCTGAACTTGAGTATCAGCCAAATGATAAAATTACATTTAGCAATGAAAAAGCTAAGAAAAACTATATATTATATAATGGCGCATTAATAATATTAATAATCATAAAATAAATGTGCAACTTTTCACAAGATGCAATTTTCCTTTTTTAAGTTCACTTGGTTTAAAAATCTGAGGTAGCATATGCTGGCACAGATAAGCAAAGACAAACTGCTAAACAACGGAATGAATGAATGAATGAATGAATGAATGAATGAATGAATGAATGCATTATTTAATATTGCATACAACTGTTTTATTTTATTTTATTTTATTTTTAGATGATTGACAGCAGAGACAAACACTCCAAGGCCATGAGATTTACTAGTAAGCAAGTGCCACAATATAAATAAATAAATAAATACCTACATACATTCATACATAAATGCACCCTTTGACATTATTTTATTTTTAGATGATTGACAGCAGTCCTAAGCTCCAAGGCCATGACTTTAGAAAAAAATGATACTCTGTGCAAATTTCTTTGATTTCACATGGAAGAGTTTAAATGTAGGCATATGCCTGAACAGGAAAATAACCTGTGTTCCCCAAAGACTCGTTGAAAAGCTTGTTAGTATTATTCAGGGTGAAAAAGGAGAGTCAAACTGTGAATCACAACTTGTGGTCATAACCCACAGCGCTACAAGCCCTCTCATGTGATGGCACAACCATCAGAAGGCAGAGCAAAGGCGAAAGGAGAAAATAATAAAGAGAGGAAAGCAAGCGAGGGAGAAACGTTTCAATTTATTGAGATTCGATTTCAAGATCAAACAGCGGATGGATTTGCATAGCCCAGGGTTGGCTGTGGCCCATATTCCCCTGCTCTTCTGAAAGACAGCCAGCGCATACCATTATCAGTGTTGAGGTTCCACAGCTCAGAGAAAGAGGGAGGTTGGCAGTGGTACAGCCTCTGGTGTTTGTCCCACAGTGACCAGTCTGGTCTCATTGTTTATATGTAGGTATCAATACATAACACAGCAGTGCCAAAAACATATTTTTTTGTACATTTGGATAGATGCTGAAACCACAATATGGACATATTGGCAACATCTAAAACGCAAACATTATGATGTATTTACAGCTAGTGGCATAAGATATTTACAAATCTTTCATAACATAAGTATTTGTATTTTTTTTTTACCATGTTATTGGTATATTTTAGATCCCTCAAACCTACCTCCATACGAGATAATCCAAAGCTAGATGTGAATTAAGAGATAATTTAGAACAAAGTGTTTACACAAAGACAGTGCACTCATATTACTTATGAATAGGAAAAAAGTGCAACTCACAATATGGCGACAACAACTCACGTAATTGCAGCTGCTGTTAGAAGCTCCGGTTGCAATAGAGACGTCTCAGGTAACGCATGTAATCATGGTTCCCTGAGAAGGGGAACAAGACGCTGCGTCCCCTAGATGGCATAATGGGGAATGCATCTTGTGTGACCGGTGTCTGAAGCATGAGTCTAAACATGGCAATGAACTTGACATTGGCATGAGGAAGCCTATTAAAGGGATAGTTCGGCCAAAAATGATATTTAACACATTCATTACTCACCCTCAAGCCGTTCGAGATGCATATGTAAATCTTGTTTCAGACGAACACATTTTCAGTTATTTTAGAAAATATCTTAGACCCTTCAGTGGATATAATGTGAAGCAATGGGGTCCACCTCTTTCAAGTCCCAAAATGTGCACATCCTTCACAAAAGTAATCCATCCGGCTCCAGGGGGATAAACGAAGGCCTTCTGAGGGTAATCCGTGCGGTTTTTTCGTAAAAATATACATATTTAAAACTTTATAAATGAAAATATCTGACTTCCGGCAACGATCGACGCGCGTTCACGGGTGATGGAAGTCGGCGTATGAGGTAGGACGTAGGTAGGAACCGTCGTGACGTAGAACGAACGCGCCTGCACAGCCAGAGAGCAGAGCAAAACAACGTCTACGTCACGACGGTTCCTACGCTACGTCCTACCTCGTACGCCGCCTTTCATCACCCGTGAACGCGCGTCGATCGTTGCCGGAAGTCAGATATTTTCATTTATAAAGTTTTAAATATGTATATTTTTACGACAAAAAGCTTTTCAAGAACGAAGGCCTCAACAGGATGACTAACTATGTTCATATTCAGGCCAGCGTCCAATGAGGCTCAAGTCAAGTCATTTTAATTTATATAGCGGTTTTAACAATGTAGATTGTTCCGAAGCTGCTTTACAGTGATAATAGGAAATTAAAGTAACAGAGATTGTTTTGGCTTTATGACAGCTCTAGAATAAAGTTATTTTCCAGCTAAAGTTAGTTTTAATTGTTTCACTTCCGTCGCAACGATCATTAGTTATTAACTTAGGGGCCTCTAACACGACACCGTTTTAACAGAAAACTCTTAAGTTCTCTCTACACAAACTTCAGAAACGCGAACCTGTGAGAACGCTGATGGCGTGCACAATGCGTATTAAAGTGTTAGTTCACCCAAAAATGAAAATTCTGTCAGTAATTACTCACCCTCATGTTGTTCCAACCCCGTAAGACTTCCGTTCATCTTCGGAACCCAAATTAATATATTTTTGATTAAATCTGAGAGCTGGATCACTAATCAGAAATTTCTTCATTTGTGTTCCGAAGATGAACGAAAGTCTTACGGGGTTGGAACAACATGAGGGTGAGTAATTACTGACAGAATTTTCATTTTTGGGTGAACTAACCCTTTAAGAGTTCATTCTAAAGGTATGTGCGTTTGAATATGTGTGCAGGCATGTACAGTAGTCCTTCCCTACAAAAAAACAACCCTCAAAAAACAACTTGTCTGGCCTTAAAATTTATAATACAGAATTGTATCGCTTCGGCGTAGCCGCATGAACCCGAACTATCCCGACAACGATTATCTGTACAGAGGTAAAGGGAGGGAGGTCTTCACAGGGGAGGGACAAGTTGACACTTCAGGACTGCGTTGTCGTCGCGTTCAGGCGCAGGTCCTTCATTCGGTCCTGGACACGGCCTGGATCCGGCGGAGTGCGGTAAACCTCGGGATAAACAGAGAGACTAATATTAGCGTAGATGGCATTCTTCTTATGATGACAACTCTCTAAAGCGAGAAGAGGCTTAGCAACGCCTTATACTCAGAACAGCTTACCAAGGAGGCTTACAGGAAGCCAACTACTTGATGACACTATCTGAACGGAACTCTTGGAAGTAGATGCCTTAGCGTGACGACTCTCAAGTGAGAGGAGGCCCGAAATTACTTCCAAAAAATAGAGTCATGGAGGCTCACAGAGAGCCTAACTAACTAACAGTGCTATCTGAGCAGAGCTCTGAGGTAGCGAAAACCTGAGCAAAAATGCCACTAATAGCGAGAGGGCATAACATGCTCCGTGGAGGGCAGTAACTAAGGAGGTTCACTGAGAGGACGCGACGCTCGGGAGCCGCTCCGGTGGAGAACAGTAGCCACGTTTACATGGACACCTTTTGTTTCAATCAGAATGAATTAATTCCAATTGATGAATACGAACGTAGTGTTTACATGAACGCTAAGTAAAATGATCGGGTTGATGTGCGCATTTATATGTCACAAGCTTCAAATCGGAATTGATTTTTATGACATGCGCACACTGCACAAATATACAGTGTTTCTGTTCTCTTAAATCAGCCTGTTCTCACGTAAATGCGTCTTTATAGCACGCATTGTGTATTATCGTGCAATTTATACGTGAAAATGAGTTTTTACGTGCATATGATACGCAGTTTTCGCGTGCATTTGATACACAGTTCATTTGCGTGTAATACACACGCACCCCACACCACTAATTCTACCCAAACGTATAATACACACGCACCCCACACCTCTACTAAACCTACCCTAACCAACCCATGCGTATCCTATGCACGTAAAAACTCATTTTCGCGTATAAATTACACGATAAACACACTGCGTGCTATAGAGACGCATTTAGTGTGATCGGGTTGCTTAAATTGCTTATTTTATTTGATTATGGGTCCTAATTAGGTAACGACAAGCTCATGAACCGTTGTGCGGTGCTGCTTTTATTAATCAAGCAGTAAAAACGCCCCTTCCCACACCCTAAACAAACTATCTGTCAATGAGAGTCCGAAACGAGGACTGGTGGGACGGTGTCCTGCTCCACTTCACATACGATGAGTGGAAGGATAATTTTAGAATGACACAACAGTCATTTATGACACTTCATTCAACAACAGCTCGTTCCTTGTGTCATAGTACATCATTGCACATGTGCAGTACATTCCAGGTTCGGTTTTTGCTAAAGGTTTAAACCACCCTTACAATTCAAATGAAATTTTAATCGGATTTGGCCAAGTCATTCTTGTCACTCCCGTAAAGAACCGTACTGTGTGTGAACGTTACCGCATTTAGGAGTCAAATACAGGACTGACAATCATATTCTGCTGCTTTGTGAACATTACACTGACCTATGCGACAAGCATAAAACATATCTCTATCATGTGAATATGAATTCAGATATCTTCTCTATTCAAATTTCGTGATTGTGTCACATCACTCAACAGTTTCACCTTCAATGTAAACAGACACATTGTGTGTTGGAAACTTGCTTTGGTTTCAGCTATATGTGTGTGTTTTGAATCTACCACTAAGTGCTGTTTATGACAGTTTACACAGAAGAGTGAAGAGATTAATGGAAGCTCTCAAAAATATGATCTATATTCTGACATTTTTATTTAGGCAAAGGGCCATTCAATTTCATTGAATTTAATACGTGTTACTCTTCTTTGATTAGGTCACGTGACAGGTGAGATATAGTATCATTAATAACATTTTTAATGAAACCAAATCAGTTGTTGCCTTCTGACAGCATTTAGCATTTTAATAACATGTGTACATACCATCACAACAGTGCGCCACTGAAGCTGCCGTATTCTTAGCTTTCCAAAGGGAGATGGGTTTCCTTTCTACAAACAAATGTAAAATTGTTTTGGATTGAAATGGAAATGATCCCAGCTCCTGAGGCAATGTGGAACAGGACATCAGAAATGAGTGAGTCCAAAATAACACTGGTAATGAGTAGAGTGTGAGACCTGGTGTGCCGTATAATCCTCTCCCAGTCGTAGGACGAATTAAAATCCTAATTAATTTGGAGGCTGCCTTTGCAGCCAAAAACTATAGTTTACCCAAAGTAGGTCAGGTTTAGCAAGAATCAAGCCAACGTAGCTAAACAAATTCCTCCCTGCCACTAGAATGTTGAAAAGTCCTCAAGATCCAGCTGGATGGACAAAATTCCCTTGAAAGAGATTATCATTTTCCACTGTAAAATACACACAACAACAACAACAAAAATAATACTGCCATTATATATTACCGATTAAAAGTTTATATCTATATATCTATCTATCTATGACTGAGTTTAAGTACAATTTTCTTTAAATTAAGAAAATATTTGTCCGCAAAGGTTCTGTCAAACTATGTTAAAGCAAGGATGCACTATATCAATCAAAAGTGACAGTAAAGACATTTATAATGTTACAAAAATGTCTAAAATGTCTCAACTTTTTTTTAGATTGAGTTTAAATGCAATTACTTTAAGAATGTTCCATGCACCTGTTCTGTCCACTATGTTACAAAAAAAAAACAAGGAAGCATTAAACTGATCAAAAGTGATATTAAAGACATGTATAATGTTGCAAAAAAATTAATCAGTTTCAAATATGCTGTCCTAAAATCTATAATGTTTTACACTGAGATTAAATGCACTTTAATTAATTAAGAACATATTTATGTCCGCAAACATTCTGTAAACGTTACTAAAGAAATTAATAATAATTCGGCAACACACATTCAATACGAAATTTTAAATTTTAAAGACATTGTTTGTTCGTTAAAAATCAGTTTCAAATAAATGCTGTTCTTTTAAACTTTTTATTCATCAAAGATTTCTGAATAAAACATATCATGGTTTCTGCAAAAATATTAAGCAGCACAACATTTTTCAACACACTGATAACATACAAGAATAATATAATAGGGACATACCAACTTGTCATGACATTTGACATTTAAAATGCCATATAAACAGCAGAGTTAACGAGAAGACACCCATTTAACACCACTTTCACCTTTACAGTGTTTTTCATTAGCACAGTGTATCTATTAATGTATTTACATCAGGCAGTAACAGATGAATAACTATACATAGATAAGAGGAAATATATGTGAGATATGTTGCTGCTTAGTTTCCCATGTGAGCTTGTGTTCCTCCACTGATACACAATGAGTGATTATTTGCTCTTCTCCATGATTTGAGACCTGCTGATTTCCCCTAGAACTTTACAAGGTAAACCCCATGGTGTCGGATGCTTAATTGTCTTCCTGTGGGAAGGTGAGAGTCATTATCTGTGATGGATTGAACTGAACTTTCAAGGGCAAATTAAATGTCTGAGAAGGTGAATGTTTAATTCTTGCTCAGGGGCAAAGCAGACTTTAAGTATGTAGCGATGTCTGACCTCTCAGCCCCTCATGTCAGAATACATGACAAATCTCTGAATCTCTAAGGGCTTAAAGTTAGACCATGAATGACTACACAAAACATCTTTGAAATATTACAATAAAAATGAAATGGGGAAGTGTGTGATTTAAGAATAACCAGAGCATTTCATTAGTAGCACTGGTGTTGCAACAGTATTGCGGTGAAAAAAATACTTGATATATTTTATGCATTATTTATACGGTAGCTAGGCCTTTCATTTTGTGCCAAGCACAATGCATCTGTTATTAGTGGTGGATTTCAGTCTCTCTTTACGCAGATCACATTGTTATGCCAGTAGGTGGCGGCAGAGGACAGTCTTTATGAGTGAGTCATTTGAATCATCAAACGCTGATTCATTCAAGATTAATCAAGAACGAAAAAGTACTGAATTCGGAAGAGCATACTTACTATTTCTGTCTTATAAAAATATTGTAAACATAATAGTCCTAGGTAGGCTATGATGAGTAGTTTCTGGTGTGCTGTTTTGAATTCAGCCACTCATTGAATAATTTATGAATGAGTCATTAATTCATTTTAGTCAATGGATTTGTTTAAAAAACACCGAATCATTCACGAACAAAACATAACGGACCTCACCTCGGTGTTGCGACGTTTCTGTGGCTTCATTTATTTTCATTATGGACCCAGGGCTGCCAACTCTCACGCATTCAGCGTGAGACTCACGCAATTGAGACAATTCTCATGCTCTCACGCCACACCCCCGATTTCTCACGCTGAAGTGTCAACCCGGTCGGTCAAATGCCTGAAAGATAAGTTAATCTATAGATCTACCAGTTGAGCCATTCGTGATCGACTAGTTTTACCGCAAATTAGTTAAAATGTCCTGTAATCTAGAGCGAGCGTGCATGCGAGACAGATGTGACATGTGTTGAGCTCCTAACGGCGCGCTCCTAACCGCGCACGCGCACGACGGCAGAGAGACACTCCCCAACAACAAGCAACAAGGTGGAAACCGTTCGCAAAAATCCTAGACCTTTTTTATGTAATGGCAATTGGCCGTACAAAAAGTAGGGTTGTTGTGGGTGACGTGTGTGGGAGTTTTTTACTGGTTGTAGCAAATCAGAAGAAATAACTGGCAATTTTGTATTAAGTGAGTTCCTCAATATTACTTGTTTATTAAACGTTTTTATTAACTCACACATTCATGCTCCACCTTGTTTCTCAATAACTTCTCATCGGAGCCATCACTTTTTCAAATTAATAACAGAGGCTTTTACACATCTTTTGAATTATCAACGGCAGATTCCAAATCTGTATGTGGCCTATAGTTTTCACACAAAAGAGTGTTTTTGGGACACTCCTTGCCTTTTCCTTAATTATTTCATATACGTACATAGGCTATAGGTGATCTTTGGACTGTTCACTGTTGTATAAAATTGTATAGGCTACCTGTGTAGACCATAATGCCAAAGTGATACTTTAATGTTATTTTAAATTTTATTCAGAGAACAAGAAAATTAATATTCAAGAGACATGTCATGCTAATAATTGTATAGGCCTAGGCTATATATTGTTGTCTTATGTAGTTCATGCTAATACCCAGCGTGGGAATATTTTTAGAAATTTGTTTTTAAAACATAAACAATTACAATTTGAACATTCAGAGAACATTTAGAAATATTGTTTTCATAACTTAATGGGAACAGTAGTAAAACATTATTTTGTACATTTTGAACATATTTTGTTTGCTGGGTATTAATATATGTCAATGTTTGATGTGAGGTGCATGACTGATTAATTGTTTATAAATTATGAGTGCTAATTGCATGAAAACATTACTTTTGAGCTATTCAAATGTTTGAGAAGAACAAGTGGGTCAGTAAAGTTGAGGGTTTCAATTATGCTAAAGTGTCACCAAGTTCAGTCATATTGTTATGACTAATAATGTAAAGACCATGATGTTACCTAATTGCGAGCTGTAAAGTGAAAAGTTTGGCCATCTTTTAAAAGATCTGCAAGATATATGCAAGCCTTGAGAAGCAGACATGCCTCTGCATCATCTATTCAAATAGTAGCAAACATTTATTTTTTACAGGCCCTCATAGCCAAGAAATGACTGACCAAGAGTTTGATGTATTTAGCTCGCTCTGTGAGTCGTCAGTCAACCTTTTAACCTCTCTCCATTGAACCAAACAGAGTTATGGAACATCTAAAGCACTTTTCATGCCGTTCAGTTTGGTTGGGTTAGAAGAGGTAGCTTGGACCTTCAACATGACCTTCAACGAGCTGGTGAAACGAGAAGCCGATTCTCCGTATGGATTTATATTCAAGTGGTAATGCAACAGATCCACATGCATAAATGTACTGTGAAAAGTCATTCTAGTCATAAATACACTTCATCTCCACACTCAAAACCATTTGTTCAGAACTGACAAGTCTCATACATGTTAATGAAACCTTCATGAAAAAGCCTTATATGTGTCAGTCAGCTATTGCAGACATCAAACTAAACTTGACACATCATATGGGTTAAAAACAGTACCATCATTGTCCTGTACTGTAACTAAATTCTGGTTGTCTGCTGTTACCAGTAAAGTTTAAATATTGTAACGTGATTAATACATTAAATGTAATGTTTTTTTTAATGTTATTTATCAATGGTGTAAACGCAAAAGCTTTTTGTTTTAAGTAGCATGTTACGGGAAGCCCCTTCACTCAGATATACGTCACAATAGGAATTTAAAGACTATCACGACTTTCTTTTTTCAAAGACTTCTCCTTCTCTTTATGTTTGACTCGTTTTTCACTGACCCATTAGCACCATTTTCAGTGGGAATTTTTCTAAAGTAGAGAAACACAGTAGACCAGATATCTGTCAAAATGATGAAGCATTTTGAATTGTCCATCAACGTTTTTAAAATCCTGTAAATAGCTGAAAAATATATGTAATAAGTGGAGTACGATATTGGAAAAAACTGACATTGCGATATCTTTTTTTTCTGCGATATATATTGCAATATGAAGAAATACAGAATGTTTCACTAGATGTCTTGAATAGCTCAATAATTAAATAATTAATAATTCTATGATAAGTGGGGTGATATTGTAGGTTACTGCATCTTCATAGATAATAAATATAATACAAGATATAATAAAGCTGAAATGACTTTACTTTGACTTCTTTTGGGTTGTTTAATACACTGTCAAGGATCTAAAATGTCATGATATTAATAATGTATGTCGCTTACTCTAAAATAAGGGATTACAGGAGGCTAGATCTCTGTACTTCAGGAACAGAGCACTACACTAAAGAGGATACTTCATAATCACATTAGGAAATTAACAAAATAAATTTAACATTTCATTCAACAATTACAAACCTCTTTTTGAAAATAGAAAAGTAGCAAACATCTTAGAAACAATTTTTAAAAAACAAAATATACACTCACCGACCACTTTATTAGGTACACCTGTCCAACTGCTCGTTAACACTTAATTTCTAAGCAGCCAATCACATGGCGGCAACTCAGTGCATTTAGGCATGTAGACATGGTCAAGACAATCTCCTGCAGTTCAAACCGAGCATCAGTATGGGGAAGAAAGGTGATTTGAGTGACTTTGAACGTGGCATGATTGTTGGTGCCAGAAGGGCTGGTCTGAGTATTTCAGAAACTGCTAATCTACTGGGATTTTCACGCACAACCATCTCTAGGGTTTACAGAGAATGGTCCGAAAAAGAAAAAACATCCAGTGAGCGGCAGTTCTGTGGGCGGAAATGCCTTGTTGATGCCAGAGGTCAGAGGAGAATGGCCAGACTGGTTCGAGCTGATAGAAGGGCAACAGTGACTGAAATAACCACTCGTTACAACCGAGGTATGCAGCAAAGCATTTGTGAAGCCACAACACGCACAACCTTGAGGCGGATGGGCTACAACAGCAGAAGACTCCACCGGGTACCACTCATCTCCACTACAAATAGGAAAAAGAGGCTACAATTTGCAAGAGCTCACCAAAATTGAACAGTTGAAGACTGGAAAAATGTTGCCTGGTCCGATGAGTCTCGATTTCTGTTGAGACATTCAGATGTTAGAGTCAGAATTTGGCGTAAACAGAATGAGAACATGGAACCATCATGCCTTGTTACCACTGTGCAGGCTGGTGGTGGTGGTGTAATGGTGTGGGGGATGTTTTCCTGGCACACTTTAGGCCCCTTAGTGCCAATTGGGCATCGTTTAAATGCCACGGCCTACCTGAGCATTGTTTCTGACCATGTCCATCCCTTTATGGCCACCATGTACCCATCCTCTGATGGCTACTTCCACCATGTCACAAAGCTCTAATCATTTCAAATTGGTTTCTTGAACATGACAATGAGTTCACTGTACTAAAATGGCCTCCACAGTCACCAGATCTCAACCCAATAGAGCATCTTTGGGATGTGGTGGAACGGGAGATTCGCATCATGGATGTGCAGCCGACAAATCTGCGGCAACTGTGTGATGCCATCATGTCAATATGGACCAAACTCCCTGAGGAATGCTTCCAGCACCTTGTTGAATCTATGCCACGAAGAATTGAGGCAGTTCTGAAGGCAAAAGGGGGTCCAACCCGTTACTAGCATGGGGTACCTAATAAAGTGGCCGGTGAGTGTATAAACAGCTATACACCACCAACCAGAAATTGGTTTCACAAAAATACAGCATAAAATAAATATTTTTTTCTAAAACAAATAAATTGCAATAAGCTAAACTTGTTGTAATAAATAACAATTAACTTATAATAAATAAATTTAAAAAAGTCTTAGCAACAGTGCCAAAGTAAAACAAGTGGTGGTCATCATAGCTAACAAATAAAAATGTAATTAAACTTTTCAAAAACTCTATAAAAACAAATCTGGTTTCTTTCTTTCTAAACGGAGTGCCTAGCAGATAAATAAATTCAATAAAACATTAAGAAATTAAATAAAATATTTCTTCCTCACAACTGTTGCATAATATGGTAAATATAAATGTTCAAATATACCAATGTGACTTTTAAGCATCTGTATGAATTAATTTGCTCACTCAAGCTTAGAGGTTTTTGGTCAGGAATACCAGTCTATCCACCATCACAGGCTTGAGACTTGAACGTTGGGAAGTGACTATGTTGCCACTTGCACTGAAAAGCCTCTCTGAGGAGGAACTTGTAGCAGGAATAGATAGATATTTCCGGGCAAGCTTGGCGAGATGTGGAAAGCTTACTCTGTGTGTGTGTTCCACCATGCAAGTGGATCTTGCTCTTTGTCTATGGAAGGTGTTAGCAAGTAGTTGCTTAATTCTGCTTCCACAGCATCCTTGAGGGTCCCAGAGGAATCACCCTTTGCTGCAACTCCGCTCTGTTTAAAGAAACATCCCAAGGACTTCTTGGCTTTTTTTTTTTGCCTGGGACGTTTCAGCAACCTCGGGCTCCACCTCAGTGCTGCAGCTTAATGTCTCCTCCTGGCATTCCATCATCTCTGATGCAACTCTGGCCTTCACTCTGTTCTTGTTGTCTGCACTGATGAAGTCCATCTTGAACCGGGGGTCCAAACAAGAAGCCGCGTCAAGCTGCTCTTGAGGAGTGTCATCTTTATATTTCTCATTAATATGGTACAACATCATCTTCAAAGTCTTGGTCAGGTCTGTGTCTTCCTCTTGCATTAGCAGCATTGAAGTGTTGAAGAGGTGAATAACTGGCTTCACATTGGAGACAATAACATAGTCTTCTCCTGAGAGTGCATCTGTGAAGTCCTGCAGTTGCCCAGTGTCTTGCTGACAGATTCCAGGACATCTATATCTTGCCAGGTTGGAATCAGATGCCGTGCCTTCTTGTCCTCAGACAGGACCTGAGTCAAAGCCTTCCGCTGCTCTAGAATCCTGCTGATCATCATCTGTCTGGAACCCCATTGTGTTTGGCATTCTGATACTAAGGAATGTGCTGGTAAATTTAGCTCCTTCTGGGCTTTTTCAAGAGCACCTCTGGCCTTCCAGCTGTGAGAGAAGTGACCCACCAGCTTCTGTCAGACACCTGTATGAACGGTCAATGCGTCCATCCTTTTTCACTGCATTTTCTTAGGAAAATGTTATATTTCAAGTCAAGTCATGCATGGCATAGCAATATTCGCCTCATCGTCTGTTGTAATACAGACTAGACGTCTAGGCCCCAAGCAGCCAATGCTTCTCTTATCCCCGTTGCGATGTTCTCACTTGTATGATCCTGCGGGAAAAATGCTGTTTGAAAACTGTGACTTTTCAGTTTGAAGTCCTCATTAATAAAGTGTATGGTCAGACTTCTGTAGGGCTCCGTTGTCTGTTGTTGCTGCATAATATTCCACTTTTGACAGCTCGGTTTCAACTTGTGCCATGCATTTCTCATACAGCTCTGGGATGGGAACTTGAGAAAAATAGGTGCGTGATGGTATTAGATACCGCTTGTCAAGAGACCGGATCGTGCTTTTAAAACCCTCTTTGTTAACGGTGTTAACTGTACCATGTCTTTCGCAAGGTGTTATCGCATCAGTGATATCTTTCTGCCGCTTGGAACCCTTCTCATATGGTGTAACACGGCAAACAAATCCGAAATAGTTTTTTGCTTTGGACGGCAATCAGATCTGGCTTTGCACTCGTCATACAGGGCTTTGTGGTGCCAAATTAAATGATCAAACAAATTAGTCGTGTTTCCACTTGTTGTCGCAACAATTGCAAGGCACTCCCGACAAAGTACCTGCCTCTGGTCAACATCATTCTGTCTTAAGCCAAAATATTTCCAGATAACTGATGATGCGTTTCTTTTTGCGACCAAATCCTCCATTTCGGTGCTTTTTCCTGTTCCTCACTCATTTCGCCATGCGCATGTGAGCCTGCAGCCTACACGTCAAAAACACGTGAACTCTGAACAACGTGAACCAACTCTGCTATGTGAATAGTTTTTTTTTAGTTTTTTTCCTTAAAGGGGTCACATTTACAAGTTGATTGTACTGAAATGTGTGTTGGCAGTGCCTGTACACAACAATCATATAATGATAAAAATCCATCCAGTGTTTTTGTTTTAATCTCCTTATATGTTTTCCCTTGCCTCAAATCAAGCCGTTCGACCGTGTGACGTCACACGCTCGCACGCCCCTCCCACGATTGTTGATTGATCATAGTCCGCGCGGACCGGCACGCTAATTGTTGATATGCTGGAGCACTGTCTATGAGCAGAATGGCGTCTAAGCGATTGTGGTGTTCTGTTCTTGGGTGCAATAAGGAACACAGCAGTCATTTTAATGTTCCTAAATCCGAACCGCTGAAGTTGCAGTGGCTGAGTTTGTTTTCGAAGGGAATATTCCCCACGAGCAACGTCAATGCTCTCATGTTTGCGCGAATCATTTCTCAGCAGACTGCTTTATAAAGGAGGGTCAGTATAAAGCTGGTTTTGCTAAGAAGCTGCACCTGAATAAAGCACTGAAACGGCGTGCTGAAAACAGAGCTGTTTTTGACCAGGTAAAATAAGTGTTTTCTTACAATACTAATGAGAATTTGTAATTAAAGTATATTACAAACTTTTAATTTAGACCCTAAAGAATCATATTAGCTTGTACAAAAATGGCATTATATGACCCCTTTAAATCGGAGTAAATTACCTTATATCAGGCAAATATAACGAGAACCATGCAGGTTTTTTTTCTTTTGAATCAAACATAAAAATGTTGTGCCTTATTACATCGCACATCCTGCGATGTCACTATTGCGCATGCGCACATCACAATGTCGATGCTGAAACGATACATCGTGCAGCCCTAGTTTACACAACAACGATATGCTTAAAAATGAGACGTTTGTCCTTTGAGATTTCCGCATGCAAACGACACCATTGTCAAAATGTTCCCCATTCACACAGATCCGCTAAAACGACTTAAAACGCTGTATTTTCCTGCTAGGCCGTTACATGGTGATGAAACACTATAGAATAAACATGTAATACGCATGTGCATGACATCATCGTTTTCACAGATTCACTTTTTTATTGTTTACACAGACTGTTTTCAAAAATTTGCACTTTGTGTTTTCAAAAGTTTGTGGTTTTAGCCACCTAAACCGCTGTTGTCGTGTAAACGAACGGCCAATACACATACAAAGTTTGACTCTTTTTAGTTAAAAAAACGGTGTGGTGTAACCATCCCCTTGGGTAAGTGCAATCCGATTTCTGTCTGATCAGATTTTCAAAGTAATCCAGCTAATGAATATCCAATATTGCATGTTAATGGTAGATGTAAATGGCAGCAAGATTTGCCACATAAAGTTGGGTCTAACAACTTTATGTGCTCATTTTTTATTTTTTAATTACAGGTTGCAGGTTTTCTTGTTTTAATATTGGATTACCAGGTTGCGATGCTCTCTCGTTAGGAGGATAATCATTCAGGAGCTCAGAGAAAAATGGATTCGTTTTGCTTCATCTCTCTCTGCTTGGCGACTGAAATGTGTTTAACGATAGATTAAAAGAGGGAGGCAGTCTCAATTCCCACCAGCACTCAGCACTGACCTCCATTCTGGATCAATCTGGAGCGATTACTCTTAAAACTCTCATTAAGAAATTAATTGGAGCTGCAGGACTTTAGAAATGGGGGAGGATGAGTGTTGGGCCGCCCAATTGATTTTACACACTCTTGGCTTTAAGGCCTCAGGGGCCGACTTCTGTTCCACACAATGGCTTCTTCGGAGTTGAGAGGTGGGTAAAACATACTGATAATGTGCCCTAATTGTCTACTTTTGCTTGAAATTATAGGTCGTATCAGATCAGTTCTGCCCATGCGCTCAGTGTGATAGCTCTTATTCACTCTTAGAGTCTCTTATTGTCAGAGACCTGACTGAAGGGCCCTTGATGTCTGTAATGGATTTGATGGAAACGAGCAAAATAGCAGTGCAAGGTTTATTCGTTTCTTGTTGAGAGAGCTATGTTTATAGCTGGGCTAGATAAGGATGGTGCTTCACTAATGTGAGCTGGCAGAAATGAGCTAGGTGGACGCACACACACGCTTACACACCCGAGTTTGCTTGCAGCTCCTTGGCAGTCCAGCTTATTGATTGAGACAGATGCAGGCTGTAGTTGAAGAACTCGCCCACAAATAAAAAGCGAATTCAAGACTGTAGATGAATTGTTAGCTCAAGACGATTTCGCAGCGAGATGATTGTCAGCGCAGCGTTTGTTTTCCCACCTGTCGTAACAAACTGTCGGCCGCTGACAGGTATTGATACTCCCCCGCAGAAGGAGTGAAAGTGGGTGGGCAGTGTGCTGTGATATCGACTCCGCAGAGCTCAAACTAACCCCGACGTGTGTGTGTGTTTTTTTATCAGGAGGAATTCTTTGATATTCCTGCCACTGACAAAATGGTGATCCACATCTGTGGCATTTTACTTATCTTTGATTGTGAAACTTTTAATGAATAAATCCAAGTTAAAAAATATTTAAAAATTCAGTTTTAATAATGATTTTTCAAATAATAATTTCTTCAAAGGTGCAGCTGTCCAGATAAAAAAATGTAAAAAGGTAAAATCCTTAATGTCCGCATGAAACGGAAGTCTTTTCTTTCCTATTGTGGCGTATATCCGAGTGAAATGGCTTTTCGAATAAGAAACATGTAGGGTGGGACTTGATTTTGTCCATCGTGAACTGATTGGGTGGTTGGATGGCTGTGGTTTGCTATTGGTTGATCTCATGTGATTGACAGGTTGTCCTGCCCTTGCGTCAATAAACCCATCATCAGAGAAGACGTTGAAAGAAGGAGGGGAAGGTATTTTCATTTAATAGTATGAGGGCAAATTAATTTATAAAACAATAATAGTGTGCACAGATAAATCATTTATAGAAAATACTGCAATATTCCATTAAAAAAGGGGGAAAAAAAATTTATGGTGGCTAAAAAAATGCAAGTAGTTGAAATAATTTTAGTTGTATTTCTCTAGAATAAAAGTGCTGTGAATTACTTTTATAAAAAAAAAAAAAAAAAAAAAAAAAAAAAAAAACTGTCACAACTGAGCTGTGTCCCGATTGACATGGACCCTACACAGTGTTCACTGCTCCCAGAGCACAGGATATCTGTTCACTTTCACTTCACTTGACAAAATGTGTTCATGCTAAACTGTCTGCAGATGAAAACACAGATGAAACTTGAGTCACGCATATTAGAGGACTTAAGGTAAATGACATAATATATAAATTGCCATACATTTGTGTAATATACATGTGTATATTATACCTCCATTTGCATTTTTATACATTTATATGTATTGTTAATTTAATCAATGCAAATTGTATTAATTAAAACAAATTAATTATATTATTAAATTATTAATTACATTTATACAGTATAAAATGTCCTATATAAATGTCTGTTGGGATGTATTAGGCTATATGAGATCTTTCATCCAGTTTAACAAATAAATTGTGATGGTTGCACTGTAACTGTCACATCTCACACACTTTATACCTAAAAAAACAAAAAAAAAACATGTACAAAACAAACCTGAGACTAATTCAACTCAATAAAAATGCTGGAGCTACAAATTATTTTTTAATGCATTTATAGTTATTTTTGTCAAATTTCTTTACTGGAGTGATGCACAATGAGTGGTGGGTAAATTTCAGGTAGAATGAGTACTGACATTTTTTACTTAAGTGTATTGCTAATTGATATATAATGATAAGACTCAAGTAAGAGTAAATAAGTAGTTTGTTGGATAACTTACAAAGTACTTTAGCATTTTTTTCTATTTTTAGCCAAAATGGGGCATTATGAAGCACTAAACTCTCTCATGTAATGCTGTTTACAGTGCTTCAAACTGAACATGCACTTTCCGCACTCTTTGGATTGGACTCTCACTTAAGATGGTGGATGGTGGTACCCTATGAAGTCCTCTTTGCAGGGAATGGAACACATCTTGTGTGTCAAGGTCAGTTATTGATGTAGTAATTTTGGAAAATGTATTTTATTTGAGTTATTTTTAAAAGTAATTTATTTGAAATACTTTGATATAACACACAGAAAAGTTGACACAAAATGTTATAATTGTAAAAATGAAGGTGTCAAATTTAAGGTGTTTTTTTATATAGTTGATCCTAGTTATACTTGATAGTATAATAATATACTTTTGGTCTCACTATTAGAGTGAATATTTTTCTCACAGTAATGAGGAACGGATATCACAGTGCGGAAGTTGTTGGTTCATCAGTTGCATATTGTACTTTTAATTGGGTACAACGAGGGTACACAAGATAGAAGCACGGTTAACACAACATGACCCATAACTAAAAGAGTCAACAAACAACACCAGTGTAAATAAGGTGTGAAATGCAATAAACCTCAAATAAGTTCATATGACTTTATCGTGCATGCTGGGAAATTCCAGCAATTTTGTGCAGTTGCTATGGTACAGTTACATAATTGAGCAGCTATAGACTGTGTAAAATCTGTATGTCATAATATCCATGATTAAATCTGAGAGTAGATACAGTAGTAATGTACAAGATGTTTCAGTATAATACAATATTAATATTAAATGTATATTTGCTATTTCAATCATTTAGACGCCTGAAATATTAGGCCCTGTTTACACCTGGTATTACGATGTGTTTTGGTCGATCGGATCACAAGTAGACGAGGGAGACGCATTCCCGTTTACACTTGGTGTTTCAATCTGTCTCTCTTGTCCATTTTCAACCACTTCTGTCCTGATTTCTTCAAGGGGAGGGTCTAAGGGCGGGCAAATGTATGTTGTTTTTTTCCCAGATCTTTCGATCTAATGGACACAATAAGGAATGGTGAGAGAACTTTGTGCTTGGTACGTTTTTCATCTTCAAACCAAACTTGGATCGTCATCCGACAAAGTTTAAATCCCGTCTGGCAAGGGTGCTTCCGTTTACGCATTATTTCAGCAGGCGGAAAGACGGCGGTCTTTTGTAGCTGTTCGAACACATTTGACCTCATGCGTTTTCGACTACCTCTAGAAATGGACAAAAGTGGACAAGCTCAAAATGTTTTAGACCCCGTTTACACCTTTATTTAGCGTCGTCCACTTGTGATCCGATCAACAAACGCATCTTAATACCAGGTGCAAACAGGGCCTTAGTGGCCTTACACGGCATGCACTTTGCCTAATTATTTTTTGATTATTTTTATTTGATTAAAAGTGGTGAAGATGAGAGCCGTCTAAATGCTGCTTAATTAAAGAGCTGGAAGCCTTAATCAATTTGAATTTTAATCAAGTCTTCAAACTAGTACTCCACACGTAATGGCCGCATGTGAATCTTTTTGTTGTTGTTGTTCTTGTTGAAATCCTTTTCATGAGAACAAGATCTCAACAATTCCAAGCGCAATGTGCAAGCCAAGGGATGTGGCATTTTGCAGAATGTCACATCGACATGATACCACGTTCTTCCATTAATCTTCCAGCCGTAGCGATATGTGTCTTGATGAAAAATGTTTATATCCACATCAATCATCTTGTCTTCAGAAACCAGACCTTATTCATCATAAGTTCTCAAATTCTTTTAAAAGCCATTCTCTTAAGTTCATAAATTCAAATACGTCAATGAACTGATTAGAGAGAACATGAAAAATAGTCGTTCTTAGTCTTAGGACATGATTTTAGATGACGCAGTGTGATGAATGTGGCTTTAAAATGGTGAATTGCTAATTGAACTCAGCAGTCCGTGCCGGTGACTACTTAACGTTCCCGCTCAAAAGTGAAACGTTCTGATCAATTAGACACATCAGATTGTAAGATGTGATGCTTGTGGATGACAGCAGTGGCCTTTTGGTCTGCAGGAACATTGTCATACTGTAGATGCTGTGAATGCTTTTTTTTTTTATCTACCAAAATTACATTTATATTCGTCTTGAGGGAAAAGACAACAACTCAAAAACAACTTCAGTACATTTTTCAAAGAATCCTTGTTGTGATAGGATATATATATATATATTTTCTGTCTTGACAGATGTACATTGAAATGCACTTTATTTTTACTTCAGTCAGGATTTGATCAATAATAAAAGCATAAATGCATGAACAACAATTAGTGTGAAGTCAAAACCAGTCTAGTGACTTTATTTCTCTGTGTTATTTTATCTCATAATGTGACTTTATACATAATATTGACTATTTCTTGTAATTGCGACTTTATTTTGCAAGTGAATTTATATCTCACAATTTTGAGTTTATTACTTGTAATTACTTTATTTCTCAGTGTGACTTAAGTTGATCTTAAATTGCAACTTTAGTTCTTGTAATTGTGACTTTATTTCTCATAATTGTGATTTTACATCTCAAAAAGTGACTCACAATGTGATTTTATATCTCAAAATTGTGACTGCTTCTCATATTTGCAACTTTATATCTCATAATGTGACTATCAATTGCAACTTTATTTCTTATAATTGCAATTTATTATGCAATTGTGATTTTTTTTTCTTGTAATTGTGACTTCATAGTTCACATACACTTAGGGTGCTTTCACATCTGTAGTTCGGTTCTTTTGGTCCGGACCAAGGGCGGAAAATGATACTTTGTTGAAACGTTTTGGTTCCTTTTCACACCACACTGATTGCATTGGTCTGAATCAGTTGATGAAACGAACCAAAATGCAGTCACGTGACAACATCCACATCACTCGTTGGCCAGATGTGTCTTGAATATATTTCCATAACTGCACTTCAATTGGTCAGATTTAACGTGTGGAAAAATTCCAACAGAACTCCCGGAAGTAAACAAAGAGAATCAAAATCCGGCAGACATGCGGAGAATTCGCTCACAATGTATGTTCAGAATCAGCACAAGCTTTATCCTTTCGCAAATCCCCTCATAAACAACAAAGTCTAGACGCGATATAAATAAGAGATTCACTGTGCAGTGCGGACAACTTCAGTGTTTATGATGAGAGTTTTAGTGAGAGTGCAGAACGCGGTAAGTAAGTCATGGCTTAAAGGGAGCGCTATTGACAATCTAAATAATAGTTTTGTTTGACTACGTGTGACCTTACGAGACTTTGACCAGATATAGGCTTAAAGGTTCTTGACTACGCCACCTGGTGCCTCTCACACCAAGATATACTTTGCACATTAACTGCAGAATACCTAATCTAAGGCAAGCAGGTTCATAGAAATACACTAAAGATGAACTAGACAGAGACGTGCTTTCAGTAGAAAAATAACAGTACTTTATTAGTCAATTGTATAATTAAAAGTGCCACACCGTCATGATAGAGGCACAGTAGGTGCAAACGAAAAGGCTTGGCCTAAAGCGAGAGACAAAGACTGGTACTGGCTGCTACCAGAGACAATATAATTAGTATTTTAACAGGATAATACTGATTCGCTGTCAAGGTAGGTTACCTGTCCGGGATAAGCGTGAAGTTCACCAACCGTGCTCTGAACTCTGGTGCCTACAGTCAAATGCATACACACACACACACACACACACACACACACACACACAGGCACAGGCACTACAAGCAAGTGATTCAATCAATATTGTGATGTACGGTTTACCACTACAATATGCGGTGCAGTGCGCGAAGACGGTCCCAGGAACCTCTCCTGTGAGCAGCTGCTCTAGTACTCTGGAGAAGGGGGACAAGGATGAAGAGGTTGTTATCAGTAGCAGGATGGATAGAGTATACAGCTGGGCAGAATCTTAACAGGACTATGTAAACTACTGGAACAGCCAATACCACATCAGTCGTACGAGGGCACTAGACGGAGGCCACTGCAACATAACCAAACAAAAGAAAGAAAATAAATTACACTTAATTTAGGCTAGGCAAAGCAGCAGGAGCAATCTGCCTTTTAGATGTTGCGTCTTAATTGTGGTACAGCTACCCGGCGGGTGCCTTGCCCAAGACCTTCGGTAGTACACAACACAACTACCCGGAAACGTCTGGCAATCAGTCTGACACCTTGGTTGCACAGGGGAACCACGTATCCAAACGGTAACAAGACTGTAGACTTATCTGGACACCAGGGAATCTCTCTTAGCCCGACAGCGAGAACTGTTTTACAGAAACTGGCCTTGCTGCCAATGAATTGTTAGCCACTCAGCGGCTAACTGGGCACCGTGACGTCAGGAGGCTACCATAGCTGCAGAGGGACAACCTTCACCCAGACAGTGACTACTCTGCCGGTTACATACGGCAGCTGGTTTAGTACAAAATGCGCAGGTCTTTGGCAGTTGGGTCTGTTCGAGGTCGGATCACGTTCTCACCACAAACGAACCGAGTTCGTTTGAAAGCATACCAAGACCACCTCTTCGAAAAGGTCTCGGTACACTTGTTTGGTCCGCTTTTGGTGCGCACCCGAGCGATTGCTGCATTCACACCTGCCCAAACGAACCGCACCAAGGGGGACAACGAACTCTAGTGCGATTCTACCAAACTAAATGAGGCAGGTGTGAAAGCACCCTTAGTATCTCACAGCAAGTGTACCTAATATGTTTGCATGAGCATTGCTATAATATTTGTGTATAGTGTTAACATATGTATTTATTATCAGTCTCAAGTGAACCACATTTAAGTTACAATTGACTAACTCATTTTATTATAAACAATCCCTAACTTTGATACTACTTGCAACTACTTGTCACAGCTTGAGTGGTGCCATTTTTAGAGACTCATTCTGATTTATTAAGCATTCTGTATTCTTACTACATTCAAGGAAGATCTTTCTCAATTTTAGAAACATTTTTGTAATGTTTTGAGAACAGTGAAGTGACAGGTAGAGATGTATGTGGTATGATGGAACTGCTCTTTCACTGTCACAACACAAAGTCCTGTCTGACGTCACTCAGTCATTTTTGCTCTTAAGTCTGTGTCTTATCGTTTCGCCATTTGAGTGATTCCAATGGAACAACCATTTGTTCTCACTAGGTCTGAAAACCTGCTGCCATTTTCCCCTTTTTTGAGTCAAACCAAGTGAAGTATTTTTGTCATTCTTCTTGCTACAGGCTGAGAGCAGAAAAACAAATAGGTACTCTGGGACTGAGGTGCAACATACAACATTTTGTAGGGCTGAATGATTAATTGCATTTGCGATGATATCGTGATATGATAAAACGAGTATGGTCACATGACACGGGAGAGTAAAGCAGTCCAAGTATACCTGGCTACAGTCTCAAAATGCTTTTATAACGCAAAATTAATGTAAACACAGTCAGCTATGTCTTAAGGGATTAAACAGACAGGACAAACCACATCTTATATTTCACAAGAGATCTGTGCATTGGTGTGAATACAGCTTATCGGATCTCCCACTGTATGATGCCATCAGTCATCAGTAATAATCCAACAACAGTAAAGATGAGAAAGCTAAAAATCACTCGCATCTCTTGAATTACTCAGCTGTTTATTGCTTGTAATGTTTTTTTTTTCCTCTTTACTAGCTTTAAAGTAACAACAGGTAGTTTTTTGCTCTCGGGCTCCCCCTACAGTTGGGAAACAGTATTGTCCTCTACTACTGTTGTAAACTCTGTCATCCTACATGCACGTGCAATTGTTGACAACCAGGATAGCCCTGAACACTGTAGGAGGAGGTCACATGCAGGTGTTCTGCTTGCGTCGCGTGTGAAATGTCTTCATCCCAGGTACAGTGGCATATATTTCAGCATGTCATATGAATATAATTTCATGGGTTTTTATTTTTTTTCTAACGACAAATGATCGCGATGCTGACGTTTACAAGCCAGCGTCATTATAGTAGCCTAGTCTATTGGTTACCGTTTTACTGGATCTATATGATACTTCAATGCAATGTTTGAGTGGTTGATAATAACCATATATCGTCAATATTATAATATCAAGCTACCATAAATGAATCTGCAAATTTTACAAATCGATTTGCATTATAGCTTGAGGCAAGACAAATAAACAAATATCACAGACATGTTAGGTATCCTAAAATATGATTTTATTAATAATCTTCCTCCTTTCTTTGTACATGTTGAGTAGACTACACTTTTTAGGTCAAACATTTGCTATTTGCATTTCATCGATTGCAAAGTTCAAATCAGAACGAGAATACTAGCGATAGCTAACCATCAAAAACTAGAATATCGTTTACTAGCTACCAGATTGATAATTCGCTACTACTTTAGCGAATTAGAGAGGTTAGAGAGAGGCATTCTTTTTTCGATGGGGCGTTCGATGCTCCCTGCACACGCAAGGTCTCTCGCTCGCTTTCTCTCTCTGCCGTCCGCGCGCGTTGGAGCACAGTCTCTGTCTCGCGTGCGCGCTCGCTCTAGATTCCGGGAGATTTGAACTAATTTGCGGTATAACTTGTCGATCACGAGTGGCTCAACAGGTAGATCTATAGATAAACTCATCTTTCAGGGATTTGACCGACCGGGTTGACAATTTAGCGTGAGAAACCGGGGGTGTGGCGTACGTGTGAGCGTGTGAAACCAATCAAATGCGGGTGTCTCACGGCCAATGCGTGAGAGTTGGCAGCTCTGCAATGTTGATCCTCGTTCTGCCTTTAACGCGATCACTTTCTCTTTTTCTCTTTTTGCTTTGCTCCGATAAAACCTTTGCTTTCTTGTTTTTCTGTGCTGCTTCGGCCATGACTATAACATTTGGCTCGCAAGTCCGATTTTAAGGAAGTGGGGGTGGTGGTGGAAGTGACGTATATGCCGTAAAGCAGTCGAATTTTGTAGTTCTCTTTGTTCGCCGGTTACTACCCGAAACCCGAAGTTTAAAAGTACGATTAAAAACGCTACAGACCCCGTCAGGCTATGGCAGACGTGTCATTCAACCTATTGTAAGTCGATGTACCATCACAAGAGACTTGGAAATATATTATGAAGGTTGAAAAGTTACCTGTTGTTACTTTAATGTTTTTAAGCTATATTAGTTTATATATTAAAAATTCTTAACATGCAATTGTTTTTAGAGTTTATTTTTTTATTTTAAAAAGTACTTATTACATATGTAATTAAAAAAAAGATTTTAAGCTTTATTAATAAGATTAATTAATAAGAAAAATAAGTAGATCAATAATCGTTTTGGAATTGGATTTGGAGGTGCCTAAAGATATTGAATTTTGGCTTTTATTCACATAAACATTCATCAACTCACACATCGGTTGTGGTAAATGGAAGCCCAAGCATGTTTACTTGGCGTGCAAGAACCAATGAGGTTCATTCTCATGTTACACAGCACGTTTGAGCTTCTGTAAGAACCAATGGGGTTCATTTTCTTGTGTGTTATGCAGCAAGTTTGAGCTTCAGCAAGAACCAATGAGGTTCATTCTCATGTTACGCAGCACGTTTGAGCTTGAGCTTCTGCAAGAACCAATGAGGTTCATTCTCATGTTACGCAGCACGTTTGAGCTTGAGCTTCTGCAAGAACCAATGAGGTTCATTCTCGTGTTACGCAGCACGTTTGAGCTTCTGCAAGAACCAATGAGGTTCATTCTCGTGTTACGCAGCACGTTTGAGCTTCTGCAAGAACCAATGAGGTTCATTCTCGTGTTACGCAGCACGTTTGAGCTTCTTCAAGAACCAATGAGGTTAATTCTCGTGTTACGCAGCACGTTTGAGCTTCTGCAAGAACCAATGAGTTTCATTCTCGTGTTACGCAGCACGTTTGAGCTTCAGCAAGAACCCAAAGCGCTGTACAATCATGTCAGGGGTCTCTCCTCACCTCAACCAACACCAGTGTGCAGCATCCACTTGGATGATGCGACGGCAGCCACAGTACAATGGCGCCATTGCGCTCACCACACACCAGATATAGGCGAGGAGAGAGAGTGATAGAGCCAATTCAGTGGATGGGGATTATTAGAAGGCCATGATTTGCAAGGGCCAATGAGTGGAATGTGGCCAGGACACCAAGGTTACACCCCTACTCTTTACGAGAAGTGCCATGGGATTTTTAATGACTACAGAGAGTCAGGACCTCGGTTTTACATTTCATCCGAAGGACGGTGCTCTTTGACAGTATAGTGTCCCCGTCACCATACTGGGGTGTTGGGACTCACACAGACCACAGGGTGAGCACCCCCTGCTGGCCTCTTCCGCAAGAGCCAATGAGGTTCATTCTCGTGTTACACAGCACGTTTGAACTTCTGCGAGAAACATTGAGGTTCATTCTCGTGTTACACAGCACATTTGAGCTTCCGCAAGAACCAATGGGGTTCATTCTCATGTGTTACGCAGGAACCAATGTGGTTTAGTCTCGTGTGTTATGCAGAACGTTTGAGCTTCCACAAGAACCAATGAGGTTTGTTTTCGCACGTCAAGCTAGTTTGGTTGAGCTTCTGTTTACTCTTTACTGATTAATGTTTACTCTTTACTGATTAATGTTTATATGTGTATAAACATGAGGTTGAGTAATTCATTTTTTGGTTGAACTATCCCTTTAAATTAAAGGCAGTTGAACTCGACAGTGATCCTTAACGACTTAACAGAGAACTAGTGGTCCATGGACACATGTTGCAAAGAATCGAGTTTCCTGGCATTTATACACTCAACCATAACATTAAACCACTGACAGGTTAAGTGAATAACATTGATTATATCGTTACAATGGCTTCTGTCAATGGGTGGGATATATAAGGCAGTCAGTTTTTGAATTTCATGAGCTTGAAGCAGAAAATGTGGGCAAGCGAAAAGATCTGAGTGACTTTGAGAAGGACCAAATGGTGATTGCTAGACGACTGGGTCAGAGCATCTCCAAAATGGCAAGTCTTGTGGGGTGTTCCTGATATGCAGGGGTTACTACCTACCAAAAGTTGTGCAAGGAAGGATAACAGGTGAAGCGGCATGGGCGACCAAGACTCATTGATGCCTCTGCCTGTGAGTGAAGACTAGCCCATCTGATCTGATCTCACAGAAGATCTACTGTATCTTAAATTGCTGAAAACGTAATGCTGGCCATGATAGAAACATGTCAGAACACACAGTGTATCACAGTTTACTGCGTATGGGACTGCGTAGCCGCAGAGTGTCAGAGTGTTATGCTCTGAGCCATGTTCTGCTGGGAATCCTTGGGTCCTGGCATTCATGTGGATGTTACTTACCACCTATCACCTACAGAGACCATCTACCTAAAGATTGGTGCAGACCACGTGCACCACTTCATGGCAATGGTGTTCCCTGATGGCAGTGGCCTCTTTCAGAAGGAAAATGGACCCTGCCACACTGCAAAAACTGTTCAGGAATTGTTTGAGGATCATGATGAAGGTGTTGCCTCGGCCTCCAACTCCCCAGATCTCAATACAATTGAGCATCTACGGGATGTGCTGGACCAACAAATCCAATCCATGGAGGCCCCATCTCACAACTTGCAAAACTTAAAGGATGTGCTGATAATATCCTGGTACCAGATACCATAGGACACGTTCAGAGGCCTTATGGAGTCCATGCCTCGATGCACCAGAGCTGTTTTGGCAGCACAAGGGGGACCCTCACGAAATTAGGCAGGTGATTTTTATGTTGTGGCTGATCAGTGTACGTATCTGAGTTTGACACCAGGAAACTACACAAAGCAAAGCCTGATCGCATACAAAAGCATTGATGCTTTATCTGCTAGACAACACTATATAGCTTGATCTAAATCTGGAGGATCACTCCTTATTATCATTATATATATCGTCATGTCGCCAAACCTTATACCTTAAAGCACAAAGGCTTTATGTAATGCTGCTTGTAAGCAATGTGTATTGTGAAGTGTTATAAATGTAACTTGTCTGTTTATCTATTAATGATTAAACAATACAATATATAACTTCTAGGGTATGATATTACCCCAAAATTCAACATACAGTACATGACACACAATGCTAAGTGCAAATTCACGTCTTGGTGCCTGGATTACAGTTGTTTCTGTGATTTGCAGCAATCCATTTGCTTCTATTTTCTGTAGCTTTCAGCAATCTGTAAAAATATAGATCCAATTTCTGATTGAACATTGCAGTAGAGTCAATCGCACAAAAGATCATTCCCATTTTAGGTGTTTTTTTGTGCGTTCAAGCTGAACATTAATGCTCAGTCTCTCTGTCTTTCTACCACTGTATTGGTGTAACCAAGATGGAATTTCAATACAAATTGTTTCCAAAAAGGTGTCCCAAACATCTCCATCTGCCATAGGGTTGACAAACCGGTAGTTCCTCCCCCATATTCACATCATTGATTAAGGTGGGCACAGAGCTGCCTTCAAGTGATTGGCTAATATGTCAGTTTCTTTTTACAGAGCCTAAGGGTGTATTCACACCAGGAAAGTCCGATAGTTCACTTGCTTTGGTCCGGACCAAATACATTTTCTTTTTTTTTTTTGGTACGGTTCGCTTTCACACTGCTCTTTTTGCAAGTGAACCAAAATTTGTAAACAAAACCACACGTTTGCTAAGGTCGTCAATTCATTGGACAAGGATTCTCAAGTAGGGAAATCAGGAAGTGCAAAAAAGGCTCAGCATGGAGATATTTCTTACTGCAATAGTTGTTCTTTTACTAATTTTGTGTTATTCTGTACAAACGCAATATGAAGAAAATGTTAATAAGGCAGCTCGTCTCTTCGAAGCTCCAGGTCAAACCACGACTCATTTTTTCAAATGTAGTAGGCTACAACAGATCACTTTCCCATAACGCAACTCCGACTACGGAAGCCTGTTAACTCAAAGGCGCAGTGCTTTCTTGCAATTGGGTCGGTTCATGTTCATAAACGAACCGTACCAGAGTTAGTTTGGAACCGTACCGAGACCACCTCTTCAGCTGGGTCTCGGTTTCGGTTGTTTGGTCCGCACCCGAGTTCGATTGCTGTATTCACACCTTCCCAAAAGGTCCGGACCAAGGGGGGAAACGAACTAGAGTTTGATTCAATCGAAACCAAACAAGGCAGGTGTGAATACACCCTAAGGTTGTCACTGAAATAAGTGTCCTCAGCAATGAGACCTGTAAAATCAACTCCAATAAAAAGCTATAATAGCATTTTATAGAATCTATTTTACAGATTGTGATGACAAGTAGAGTAGGTTTGGGTTGCAGTAGTTCAATGGGTGGGGTGGGTAGGCCATTTATAGGTTGTTAGGCAGAGTTATTGAGTGATCTGCCAGCCTGTCAGTCTGCTGGTTTTCAAAAAAGAAATACAAAAATCCTCTCATGCACTTATCCTGATGCAATACCCAACTTCTCTTGTAGAATCAATTGGCAGGCAGATGGCCTTACATTCTCAAGCAAAATGTCCTGATACTGATTTTTTTTTTCATAAACAATAGTAACCTGTCTAGCCTCTGAGACAGCTAAGTAGCCCTAAACCATACTGTTTTCATTTTCTTTCTTTTTTTAGCTTCCTCCCGTGAACACCATGTTTGTTTAGTGTTTTATTCGTAGACATGTCAGCCAATATTCATTAGGAAGTCTTTAGCTAACACTCCACGACTGTTCGCTGAGCATTCGGTTTACACCTCCAACCTCATTTTATTGCAAGGACTCCAGGTCAGCTGACTCCTGACTCCAATTAGTGTTTGGATGATACATTAGCCTAGGGATTGAAAAAGATCAGATCAAATGTACAAAATTACATTCAGTATTCCCTGAATTCTGATCAAAGTGCATCTGTGCAGTTTCAAATCAGGGGTGTTTGTTCAGTAGGGTTTGATCGTAATCGATGCTGTAATATCTTTGGATCTAACAGTAGGAGACCACTGCTGTCCTGAGAATAAATTGTATCTATACTCCCATCACAGCCATGAATGAAATTCTCACCGTGACCTTGACAGGATTCTTATCAGTAAGCTGTTTTATCAGTGCAAATCTGCTGCGGTGTGAGTCTTCAGCACCTGGATCATTCACCATTTTTCACCTCAACAAAATGATGAAAAAGAAAGTTACTGTTGCTAATATTAGCATATGAGGGAATTATAGACATCAACGGTTAGCGTAAAACCACAAACATTAGTAGCTAGCAAGTAGCAACACACTAATTTTTTTTTGTGGTTCTTGTGTACTTTCATATTTACAGTTTGCATGGAATAAGTATATCATATACTGATTAAGAAAGTATGAGTGTTTTGTTGTGTTTTAGTGTTCAGCACTAAATGTGTTTGAAACGCAGGGAGAATGAACAGTCACAAATAGATCCTCTCAAATAAGCTAAAGCTGCAGATTAACGGTATCATTGTAGAGGGGAGGAAAAAATCCAATTTGCCATTTTGCATTTCTCACATATTCGAAATCTGAATAATTTGATCCCCAAATTAAAATGAACAAAGCTCTTTTGGAATAAATTGGATTTTAAACCAGACAAAAAGGGTATTGTCTATGGATTTGTGCACTGTTTATTTTCATACGGATTCATTTAAATTCAATGTCTTTTTTCAGACATATTGTGTATTATGAAGAGCTAAAATAGTTCATGATTTTTATTTTTTATTTAGCTCTTCCTTTAATATAATAAGCAGGGCTCATTGTTTCTTAGGGTTGCCAAGCAACATTTTCACTTTTCTTGGAACTGAATGTAGCATTGCAAATGGTTTTTAATAGAAACTCTGTTCCAGGAAGATTTTAGTCAACACTGCATGCCCTGCTTTGTCTCCAAACGCCCTGCTTAACTATCCTTGGCTCTTGTATTAGTCAGAAAATGTTGCTCATTAATATCATTTAGGTCAACAGTTAGGTCGGTTTACACCCGATACCTCTTATCACAATCAACGGAAAGAAGTTTCTGTTCAGAGAAGATTCTGCAAGATTCTGTTGCATCTAGCAATGCACACGTTTTTTTATGTATATTTTCTTCAAACCTATTGGTTTTGATGGTTTTGAGGACAGTCTGATTGAGCAAATTTACCTGTATCGAGTACTTTGAGAAGGACTAGGCTAACGCAAATAATGTTAACGTTTAAAACCAGAAACTTTGAGCCGCACGTGTCGATCCATACGTTAAACTTTAGTCTATTTCTGTTAAGACTGATGGTGGGTTGTCCAATGCTAGGCCTGTCATGATAACTACTTTTTGTTGGGCGATATATTGTAACAGATATAATTGCGATTATGCAATATTATTGTCATTTCAAGACACTGAATATCCAAACCCCATTTCTAGAAAAGTTGGGACATTTTGTAAAATGCAATAAAATCCACAATCTGTGATTTTGTTAATTGTCTTAAACCTTTTCTAACTGACAAAAGTACAAAAGTTTTCCAATCTTTTCACTGACCAACAAAATTGTATTTTGTAACACATTTTGATATTGATGGCTGCCACACACTACAAAACTTATGGGACAGAGGCTAAATAAAAGTGAAAAGATTATAGAATATCCCAGATTGCATGAAACAAAACCGTGGACATTAGGGATGCAAAATATCGATTAATTCATTAATCAATAGTTGATTAACCTTATCGATCGATTAAGGATTAACTGATAAGCGGCTATTTTCCTGAGAATGTAAATTTCTCACGGTATCAATAGTTTATTTAACATAGAAAGTTAAATATTGCTTATATACTGAATTAAAATGCATGTTATATTGCTCAATTGATGTTTTATTATAACAGTTGGGACAGATAATAGCATTTATGTATTTTAACAAAATAAATTATGTACAGAAAACTCAAATACATAAAAAAAAATAATTGTGCACTGGCTCACCTCTTGCGATTTAAATATAGAACTGAACAACTTAAATCATCCCTGAGGAAGGTGACAGTAAAATTAGAGGCAGTGCCTTAGAACAGTCAAATTAAGATATAGGCTACCTCTACTGAAACAAAAACATTCCTGTCTCAATGTGTTTTGAATAGGCTCCTGACCTAGACCCCTATATTTTTGTTCAAGAAAATAAGCATAATAACATGGTCAGGAGTAAGTCGTGTGCGCAGCCTGTTTACAGTGAGGCCAGCTGCTGAGAATACACATTCAGATGGGACAGACGTGCCCGATATGCACAGATATTGTTGTGCCACATTTGCCAGCCTCGGAAATCTTCCTTCATTGACTTTCCACCATTCTGTGGGACTGGAATCAAGGAGTGGTGAGGGATCCGTCAGAAACATGTCCACTTCCTTTTCTATGTCATCGTTGCTGCTGGTGGTATAGTTTTCACCCAGTAGAAGAGTCATAGCAGAAGTGTGTCTCTGAAGTACAGCTCCCTGGACTGGCACATCATCTCCAGTGGTGGCTTCATGTGTTGATGTGGAGCTCACATGTTCTGCTATGGCCAGTTCAAGCAGTTTGGAATGAGCTGAGATCCTGCTTGCTGGGATCAGAAATCCCAGGTGCTTATACCAAGGGTCCAGCATCGTTGCTATCATTGGTGTTGTTGATGTGAGGTCTTCAGACTCAACCTGTTTAAATAAATGAGAAAGTTGGCATCAGAGTTTATTTGTGACATGACAAGGGTACAACTGCATAAAAACGCAGTTTACAATGTGTCAGTGATAAGTTATTCACCCCATAATCTGTTAAATATATATATATATATATATATATATATATATTTAACAGATTATGGGGTGAATAACTTATCACTGACATATTGTCACAGTGTAAACTGCGTTTTTATTCAATTAAGAGTTTAATTAATTAATGACCATAGCTTACCTTCATCCGTTCACCCAACGAAGTGCGCACTTTAGATTTGAATTCCGCCACTCTGCTGCTGTCTCCATCTGCCGTCTTGACATGCGTGTTGATCAGACTGAATGTGATGGGGTATGTGTTGGACATGGATACTTCAGTATCTGCAGACATGACAGTAGTTGCACATTTGAGAGCCTCCAGTGCTGGCGCAATGTCCTCCATCAGCTGCCAGAAGTCGTCTCTCAACTCCAGCGTCCTCGCATCTGTAAGTTTGGTCTCTGAGCGGTCTGATAGTACAGCACACACGGCCCATTGCTGTTCTTCGAGTCTGCCAAACATTTCATATACAGAGTTCCACCTGGTTTTACAGGACTGAATGAGCCGATGAGCTGGTAGCTGCATTTGTTTTTGTTTTGCTTCCATCGCTTTCGTTGCTGGTGTGCTGTGGTTGAAGTGTTTGACCAACCTGCCAGCAGCTGCAATTACTCGGCTGACACCAGCAGCAGCGAATCCGTCGTTGACGGCCAGATTTAAAGTATGTGAAAAGCAAGAAACTGATTTCCAACTGACTCGTGCGGGGTTGTTTGATGAGACAATGTCCCGAGCGTTGTCATGCACACAGGCTATTACGCGCCTGGTGAGTCCCCATGACTCCACAGTCTGAGTTTGTCAGCTAAATTATCAGCTGTATGTCTCTCTGAGAGGCTCTCCGTGAGAAGGACTGCTGACTTTACCTGGCAGTCGTTTTCAATGTAGTGGCAAGTGATTGTAATGTAGCTTTCTGTAGTCAGTGACGTCCAACAATCCGTCATCAGAGCCACATTAGCCGCGGCTAATTGTGTTTTTAGCTCAGCCTTCTTGTTTTTGTAGCGTGCTTCCAAATGGATAGTTATGGTCGCTCGAGAAGGTATATTATATCCTGGCTCCATGAAGTGTATTAACTCCCGAAATCCCTCACCATCAGTGGTGCTAACTGGCATCATATCTTTTTCAATCATGACGCAAATCCTCCGAGTAATGCTCTCCGCTTTCCTGTGGTCACATACTCGCCTTCCCACCACAGCAGCGATTGTAAGTTGTGAAGGCGACAGACTTCCTCCCTGCAACACGGCTGCATGCAAGTTAAGAAGATGGTATCTTAACAAACTCGTAGAGCTGTTGTACTTAATTGTAGTACCGCAGAGTTTACATTTGGCGTCTTTGTCATCATTAATTAATTTGAAATGCTCCCACACTCCACTCCGTTTTGACCGCCTCATGTTCGTTTCTTTTTTGCCGCCTCAAGTTTATGTCGGGGCTCTCGCGAGTCGCCGCCCGTGAGAATCTCGTGTCATGTTCGCAATGTTCAATTAGCCGATAATTAATTTAATTGAGTAAATTCTTGTCGACAATTAATTGATTACCCGTTTACATCCCTAGTGGACATAGACTCACGCAACAGAGGTTACAGGAAACAATACTTGACAAAGACACATGGCAAACATGAGGGCTAAAATACACAGACTAATGACAAGACAAGACACCTGTGAACAATGAACAGACGATTAACCAATGACAAGACATGGCAGGAACAGGGAATCACATGACAGACATGGAACATGACATGAACAAACCAAAACGTGACAGAGACAAGACCAAATCGTGACAGATCCCCCATCCTAAGGGCGACTCCCGACGCCCAACGAAACCATCACAAAACATAACTTCAGGAGGGTGGTGGATAGAGGAGGTCTAGGGGGAGTGATGGTGGGCCAGGCCCATGCAGGGGGACAGGACACGGACGGGCCTCGGTCGTGATGTGGACGGGCCTGGGCCGTGGCGTGGGCGGATCCGGCAGTGCAGGGAGCCAGGGTGGACCAGGCAGTTCAGGTGGCCATGGCGGCACGGCCTCCATGGTCCCATCAAGGAGCCTACTGCCCCCCAAAAAAATTTTTATTGGGGGCAGCTATGGGGTTATGGGCAGGAACAGAAACCGGCTCAGGAACAGACACCGGCTCGGCGGCGGCCATCTTGTCCAGGGTCTCTGGCTGGGCAGACGTGACGTGAACAGTCTCTGGCTGGGCAGACGTGACGTGAACAATCTTTGGCTGGGCAGACGTGACGTGAACAGTCTCTGACTGAGCAGACGTGACATGAACAGTCTCTGGCTGGGCAGACGTGACGTAAACAGTCTCTGGCTGGGTAGACGTGACGTGAACAGTCTCTGGCTGGGCAGACGTGACGTGAACAGTCTCTGGCTGGGTAGACGTGACGTGAACAGTCTCTGGCTGGGCAGACGTGACGTGAACAATCTCTGGCTGGGCAGACGTGACGTGAACAATCTCTGGCTGGGCAGACGTGACGTGAACAGCCTCTGGCTGAGCAGACGGGACGTGAACAGTCTCTGGCTGGGCAGACGTGACGTGAACAGTCTCTCGCTGGGCAGACGTGACGTGAACAGTCTCTGGCTGGGTAGACGTGACGTGAACAGTCTCTGGCTGGGCAGACGTGACGTGAACAGTCTCTGGCTCGGCAGGCATAACGTGAACAGTCTCTGGCTCGGTGGGCGTGAAATGACGCGCAGGCTCGGCAGGACTGACGTGACGCGCAGGCTCGGCAGGACTGACGTGACGTGCAGGCTCGGCAGGACTGACGTGAAGAAGCTCAGGCTGGTCAGGCATGACGTGAAGATCAGGCTGCTGGTCAGGCATGACGTGAAGATAAGGCTGGTCAGGCATGATGCGAAGATCAGGCTGGTCAGGCATGATGCGAAGATCAGGCTGGTCAGGCATGACGTGAATATCCTCACGGTACTGATCCACTTGTCCGTGCGACACTTCAGCCGCGCCGCACTCCACTTTATTCCTATGGGTGACGTCACGCGACGCCACGCGACTGACGCCCGCAAAGCATCCCGGGAAGGCGGCGCTTCATTTGAAAAAATGCTGCGCGTCCAAAAGCATTATGCAAATGAATCCGTCAAACGCGAAGCGTCTATCCAATAGAAGTAGAGCACATGCAAATGAATCCGTCAAACGCGAAGCGTCTATCAAATAGAAGTAGAGCACATGGAGACGGGGGAAGTCTCTCGCAGGTCCTTTGTTCTAGACGTCCTACTACACAAATGCTCAGGAAACTTTAGTTCCGAGTTGAAAATGGAGGATAAATTGATTGTGGCGGTTGCAGCTTTGCCCAATTTATATGACCCATCTTTGTTGTCCTATAGGGACAACGAGCAACGACATTATGCCTGGAGAAGGGTGGCAGAGGTCGTTGGAGTCCCTGGTGGGTTTTATGAGTTTGCACTGTGTTAAATAACATGTTAATTCAACCATTGAGTTGTAATGGTACAGCACATGTGCATCCGCAGTGCACACACATGTTCTCATAGGCTAGTAGTATTTATGATTGTTGGTAGGTAGAGATTATAAGGGACAAAATAATAAATACATAACTCATGACTGATCTGACCATTTGAAATGTGCATATAAGTAGTAGCAGTAGATGCACAGGCAGATTCATAGCCTACATTTAATTTTCTCATATGTATATTTTTATTATATTTATTATATATTTTTATTATTATTAGAGGATGTGTGTCGCACCAGGTGGAAGAGCTTGAGGGACCAGTACAGCAGGGAAAAGAGGAAGGAGAGGGAGAAGAGCAGGAGTGGGGCTGGGGCCTCATATGCTCGGCCATGGAAGTATATGGCTGTGATGGGGTTCCTGGCCCCATTCATGGAGAGTAGGCCAACCATTTCCAACCTGTGCCGCCAAGGTACCCCAGCCACACTCCCCCCAGCTGCACCCATCCCATTGCTTCACTCCCCTCCAGCTAAACCCACCCCGCTATACTCAACACCCCCAGCTGCACCCAGCCCCCCACCTACACCTACCCCTTTGGCTGCACCCAGCCCCCCACCTGCACCCACTCAACCTCTCCTCGAGGTGATGGGAGACCTGGAGGAGGCAGGCCCTTCCACCTCTGATTACAGGCCCCAGATGAGGAAGAAGAGAGGGACGACCATGTCTGTGTTTGAGCAGGAGCTATTAAGTTCACTCCAGGAGGCTCGTAATATGAAGCCGACACCACCTCCTCCTCCTCCTCCTCAAGTAGCTCTGTCCACAGCAGATGAGGATGAGATTTTTTTTTTGAGCCTCTTGCCCCCCTTGCGACGGATGAGCCTGGCCAAGAGGGCCGAGGTGAAATTTAAAATATATAGTTTAGTCTATGAGGCGGATTTGGAGGGAAGGGAGTAATTTTCTTTAAAATGTTATTTATGCTCATGTTTGTGTTGTACATTATACCTATTTATATTTATTAATTTAAGTTTATTTTGTTCAATAAATGTACATTTTGTTCAATAAATGTTTATTTTGTTCAATGAGTTAATATTTTATCCAATAAGTTCATATAGAATGTTGTTTGGAGGAATCCTCTTGATACCCACATAAAAAAAGAGAAACGTCAAACCAAAGTAAATGAAAAAAAGATAACTGACAATATATGTATTGTTTATACACAGAATGTAGAATTTAATGACAAGGTTCAGTTAGAACAGGTGAGTTGTCACAAGGGGTAAGGGGAGGTGTCTAGTAGTGTAACATCCGTGTGAAATGTTTATTTAGTGTGGTTGTTCAGGCTAAAAGGGCTCTATGTTTTTTCGAACAGTGTAAGGGGTGAAAATGCTGTGTGAAGGGGGAAGTCAGGTGTATCACATATATATGCTTTACATTTCCATGTGTTACACTTATGTAACATGGACCTTTGCTTTTAAAGATGAATGTATGTATAATGCTTGTGCTACTTTGGAAGTATGCCTTTAAAGGACAATGTGGGTGGCTTTTAAAAGAGCCGTTGTGTTATGCAGCTGCTGGGTTGGTTTATGGCTGGACCTGCCAAGGAACAGCGCCCTCTTCACTGAAATAAGAGGCGAAGTTGCCTCTCACTCTTAAGGCCTCACGTGTGGCGTTGTTTGCAGACATCCTGGAAACTCCCCGGAGACAACTACCATCACCAGGCCTACGGTAACTGCCTGCCTTGTGCCTTCTCTTCAGGGTCATGACGCGCAGGTAGTTGTGGAGAACGCAAGTGGCTCGGACACACGTCTCAGCAGTAGTAGGGCTGACAGCCATCACTCTTCTGTACATTCTCCACTGTGAAGACAGAATGCCAAAAGCACACTCAACTACAAGCCTGGCATGACTGAGGCGGTAGTTGTACACCCTCTGCTCTCCAGGGACATGGGGGCCAGGGAAAGGGCCCATGAGGTTCTGGCGGAGGGGAAATGCCTCATCTCCTACAAACACAAAGGGCATTGTACCACGATGCTCAGACCCAGGGATGACCGCCGATTCAGGGAGGTCCAGGGTGCCATCTCGGAGGCCCTCACCAAAGGCAGAGTTGTAGAGGGATCTGCCGTCACTCGTCCTGCCATATCCACCAACGTCAACTACCCTGAAGAGGTAGTCGGCATCAACCACTGCCAACAGCACAATGGAATATGCGCCCTTGTAGTTATAGTATAGGGAGCCAGAGTTGCCTGGGGCCTGGATGACCACGTGCTTCCCATCCACCGAACCAAGACAGTTGGGGAAGTTCCAGCGATGGCTGAACCCTTCTGCAATGGCACGCCAGTACTCCATGCACGGTGCAGGCAGGTACTCAGGTAGCAGGGCATCCCAGATGGCAGCTAACACCTCTTTCACCACTCTTCCCACAGTGCAGTGGCCCACCCTGTAGTTGCTCGATAGTGTCCTGAATGAATCCCCTGTTGAAAGGAATCTGTGAAGATATGAAGATATATTAATTACAATTGCATGTAGACAAGAAATAGAAATTAACACCAAAAACTGCCTAGTGCTAGGCCTAGACGGTGGACTTGCGCTCATTTGTTGTTGTTTTTTTGACCAGCTGTGTATGAATTCTTTCTACACACACACACACACACAATATTGCGTAACAATCTTGACGTAGCCTATGTTGTAAAAAACATGATTTAACATAAATAACGCTTATTAATTAACCCACTTAAAGCATTTTTATTTATTTTTTTAATGACTAACTGCTAAAAATTAATAAAATGTTAATGAACTGCACGTATATTCAGGTAGTACACATTTACCAGTATATGTAATAACTGTTTTAGATATCACACGTTAGCCTATTGGCCTCATAAGAACATTTGAAAACAAAAATGTAGTGGTCCTAACATGATCATTAAACAATGTTGCTTTAAAATCATATTGATAGAACGTCCACTACTCAAAGTAATATTGAAAATAAAGCGATGTATTCCCATAGTAAACATACATTACATACATACATGTATTTCTGTATTATCTTAGGTGCAGTAGCTTACCGTAGGCAGGGGCGTAATTTGTGGGGGGGATGGGGGGGATATACCCCCCCCCCCCCCCCAATATTTAAATCTATGCATCACGACCCCCCCATTATTTATACCATGATCACAATATCAGGAGGCATACCCAAACTTCAACCCCCCCAATGTTCAAACCAAATCTACGCCCTTGACCGTAGGCAAATAGCAAGGCGCTGAGCGGGACCAATTGCCTGACGAAAAAATGTGTTCGTCTTGGCAATCCGGGGTCCCACTCGCACCAGCAGGTCGTCGAACAACTCCTTGGACAGCCTGAAATGTTCCCTGAACATGTCATCGTCAAGCCGGAGCTCCATCACAAGGCAGTGGTACTCCCCACACTCCCGCCTGGCAACTTCACTCCGGATAGGGTGAACCCAATGGCGACGACGTGTCTTCTTTCTCCGGAGGTAGAGCAGTGCAGCTACAATGATCCTTTGTGTTTGATTCATCATGACTGCTCAAAGAAATCCACACACATCACTTCTTCGAACAAATGTTTTAAATACACAACATTCCCCCACTGGGTCAAAACCCCGCCCATAGCGGCAAACTTGAGGAACGTCCATCAACGTACAAATGTGGGGAGGCGTCGTGACACCACGCTTCAGTCGTGTCGCAAAAGTGGATCAGTAACGTCAGGCTCGGGAGCCATGACGTGAAGAGACTCAGGCTTGGCAGGCATGACGTGAAGTGCAGGCTCTGAATTGGTGGGCACTGTAGGGTTGCGGGGCTCCTCGTCCACCCAACCCACAGTAAAGGTTGAGCCGCTTATTAAAAGGGCATAGTCAATATACTGGGCCAGGGAAAAAGGCCCAGTATATTGAAATTTTTCCCCCTGGCAATCGGGACCGTACCGGATCGTTCAGCCCTAATCGAAAAATGTCCTTAAGAGCCACATCATTAAATTCCACCTGATGGCACAGTCCACAAAAGTCCAGAACATAGGCCTCAATGGCCTGGTCACCTTGGCGGAGGTTCAATAGAGACAGAACTGCTTGGTTCATTGTGTTGGTCAAGTATTCTGTAAGGATCCACTGAAGGCAAGTTGTAGCGAGAATCTAAGTGCAGTATTTATTCAAAAGTAACATACAACAAGATCAAAACATACAACAAAAGCATGATGTGGCATGAAACAAAACCATGGACATAGACTCATGCAACAGAGGTTACTGGAAACAAGACTTGACAAAGACACATGGCAAACATGAGGGCTAAAATACACAGACTAAAGACAAGACACCTGTGAACAATGAACAGACGATTAACGAATGACAAGAGATGGCAGGATCACATGACAAACAGGGAATCACATGACAGACATGGAACATGACATGAACAAACCAAATCGTGACAGCAAGATGGGTCATGGCTCACCACTTGCCACATTTCATGAGAGAATTGTCAAACAATTCAAAAATAACATTTCTCAATGGAAGATTGCAAAGAATGTATGTTTTTCACCATCTATCATACATAATATTGTGAAAAGACTCAAGCAATCCAGAGAAATCTCAGTCTGTGTAGGACAAGGCAGGAGACCTCTGTTGAATGTAAGTGACCTTTGAGCTCTCAGATGGCACTGCATGAGAAACCATCATGCTACTGTGTTAAAAATAACCACATATGCTCAGCAATACTTTGGAAAACCGTTTTCAAGAAATGCAACTTGTATCTCTGTTTACGCAAGGAGAAAGCTATACATTTATGAATCTGTTCGTCTTAGTATGCATGTAAACACAGTCGGTTTTTTCGTAAGTGAATGTGAACAGTTGTGTAACTGCATGTGTAACAGTATATTGGATCTGTGCACTTGGTCTTAAAGTGACAGCAGACTAGTAATCCTGCTGCTGTCTCTGATTTTCTCATTGTCTTTTGTTGTTTGATTAACATTAATGACACTCACTGCTTTTGAATGACTAACTTTTGTAGTCAGTCCTACAAAATCCAATGGCCTATCCAATACCAACACTCTTAGTGACATTTCTGACAAATTGTTTCTAATCCCACCCATTGAAAACTATAAAGCTCTATGCAAAACCATACCTTTGGCATCAGACATTTCAGCTGGACACATCTGTACCCACAGGATAGGGTGTGACCTGTAATGATTTAGTCTATATTAGTATTCTGTTTCATCTACAGCCAGGAAGGAGTGTGTGTGAGTCTCAGACTGCTCTCTCTTTGGTCCACTGCACCAGTGGCGGATGGTGTCAGACATCTCCAGCTGGAATGACCGTCTGCCGCCCTTCCGTCCTGGGAAGCAAAGCGCCTTCCAAGCGTCTCAGAACCAGATGTTGTCACCCCAAAAATTACACTAAAGGACTAGTACACATACTTACACTGACACACGCAGCAGCAAATAACTGCATTCCCAACACCATTTGGCCATCAGAGGCTAGTAGTTTCCTTCATCTCTATATTTCATTTCCTGCTGTGGATCTGAAAGCACATCCCCAGAGTATTTCTAGCTGTCATACTGTCACAAGCGCTAGCTTACACCAGTATCTGACAAAAACCATTGATGTTTACCAGCATTCTCAGACACATTTTTCCCATGTCTGCCTTCCTTTTCGCCTCATCAGTTTTCTGTTGCTTTCACGACAGTGTTTCAAAATAGTCTCTGTTCTTTCTTTCAGGTGTAATGGTTGGTCTAGTGAGACTGTGAATTTAGCTGGGTGGTTGACAAGGGAATATTTGTTGTTGAGATATTACAATTAAATGATTTGAATTGCAATTCCCAAGTTTTCATGACCATTCCAGTGGTTTGTGATGATGGTTTTAAAAAACAAAAAAACAGTTCAAACCATTTTGCAAATAGTTTCAACTGTTTCCTTAAAAAGAATCGATTCAAAAGACAGACTCACTCAAAAAATCAGATATCACTAATGAGAGAAAGTTTGAGTCTACATAAGCTCTATTTAACCAATTAAATATTTTATAGCAGAGCATTTCATGCCTTTACAGGCCAATTTAAATATTGCATATATATATATATATATATATATATATATATATATATATATATGGACCCTGGAGTTAGAATTACATAATGCAGTGGCATGAACCTTCTCACTTGCGTTTTGGCGAAACAAATTAGAATGACGATAATTTTATATGGATATTAGTCAGCCATTGACCTTTCACACATCATTATTCATTTTCTCCATGTGGACAAATGGATCTTGACAAGTCAAACTACAAGAATTACAGTCTACACAAATGATGTGCTATTTTATTTATACATCTATAATTACACCAGCTCCATGTTTTAAAAATTCATCCATTGTGGCAGGTGTAAATGATAGCCAATGATCTGAGGAGAGAGGCAGAGAGTGAGAATGTGAATCTCCCTACAGAAACTAAGGCTGATTGAGGGTTGAAATATGAATGAATTGAATTCATCATCTGGAACATACACAAACTGTTCCAGTACCGCATGCATGTGTGCTCAAGTGTAGGATTAGAGAAATTACTGTGGGACTTCGGGGGAATTGCAGGGTCTTGACTAGAAGTGTTAAATAAATGTGCTGGGAAATTGAGGTTAGAAGGGAATCTATGAGCAATTAAAATCGGTTTAAATGAGTATTGGCTGGGAAGAGCCTTACAGACCTTTGAATAAACAGTCATAGTACCACAGATTCCATCATACAGTATGTGGTCACCCGAACATAACACACACATGTGCTTGTTGTTTGTCCTCTTTGTCTCTCTCTCTCTCTCTCTCTATCTCTATCTCTATCTCTATCTCTCTCTCTCTCTCTCTCTCTCTCTCTCTCTCTCTCTCTCTCTCTCTCTCTCTCTCTCTCTCTCTCTCTCTCTCTCTCTCTCTCTCTCTCTCTCTCTCTCTCTCTTATTTTAAATAGATATTGTATGGATGTAGGCTTGACTTTATTAGTAATGAATGTGGCTGAAATAAACCAACATGTTAACCCTTTATGACCTGCCATAGAACAATTCCGCCTGAGTATATCTTAGTATTTTTACATGCTGTGCTGTAATTTTTTTTTTCAGCATTTTCAGATGCCATATATCAAAACAATCCTTACACCCCCAATTTTGAAGGCTATGTTTGTAATACATCAATAGTAACTAGATAAATAGCTCAAAAGTACAATAAACAAAGAACTAAAAAATTAAACTATTTATTTCTACATATTTTATTAAATAAAAAAATATCACAAATGTCAACCTCAAACTTGTCAATGTAAAAAACTTGCATTAAACACATTAAAACTACACACAATTAATTTGAACTGTTTACATAGTTTGTTAGATACACTCATTTTTATAAACAGTGCGTTGTGGAGTCAAAATGATGAAGCAATGATAAAAAGAGACAATAACGAAAGTAGAACGCAGTAGAGTAGCATATACAGCAAATGGGAGTCAAATGTCGCAGCTTGTGATGTCCCAACATGCGACAAACCCTGGGGTCATAGTGCACAGAACGTTTTATGAGCCATCTGAAGACGTAACTCAATCGCAGGTCTATAGAACATGTGTGCAAAGACGTGCAATGCATTTTAGTGTTTTTGTTGTAAACTCATATTACGCAATTTGTACAGACTCATTAGAGGGTGAAAACAACTCACCAGGAGCATATTGGAGGCTTGATCTGAACGTCTAACGTCTCTGGTTTTGTATGCAAAAAGAATTATCGAGCTAGCCATTTGGTTACAGTTTCTATCGGCTTTTAAACAGAGACACGCAAACGGGAGCGCCGACGCTATATTTCCGCCATGACAACTCTCTGTGTGTTTGGCATGGTAATGGGTATGACAATGTATGTTTGGTCTTGGCGGAATAGATCTGCTACGCTGCTGCTGCTGCGGTATGGGACTTGCTACGGCTAATACATACACAACAGACTGCTGTGAGCAAGTAAGACATGCTGCTGTATAATATAATAACTCGTAGCAGATCTATACAGGTGGAGCTGGGGAAGGTGGAGGGTTTCTGAAAGTGTGCTGCACTGCTACACCAAATGCTGACCAAGTATCTGAAGGTTGATCACCGAGCTCATTGGCTACTGATACAGCAGCAACCAATCAGCTGTGTCCTATAGAGAATTATGGGATTGCAAGCAGATTTAGTTAAGGACCTACCAGCCTGCGCCATCTAGAGTTTCATGACAGACCTTTGTATTAAAAAAGTCTTGGATATCGCTGTGTATTTGTGGTTAGAAAACATTATCTTAGACCAACATTACACAAAACCTAGTATATGTTGAATTTAATTTGAATGAATTTTCAAGGGCTGTCAAAGTTAACTCCGGCAATAAAATGTATTGAATGCCTGTTGTTTTAATAATTATATGAACATAATTTGTTCATTTTGACATTTATAACAGCCTACTTTCATTCAACAAATGAAATATCACCCTCGATTGAAAAACTGTCAATCATAACAATGTTAATATGAATGCCAGCATAGTGCAGGCCATTAGGAAAGGCATTATTACATCATAATCATGTAGAATTGCGTCATCACGTTTGGGAGAAGTTGCTTTATAGAATGTTAATGTTTTCATTTTTTACATTGAGTTCCATGTTTCCATTGCATTTCTCATCACTCAGAAAGAGCATTTCTCATCACTCTTTTTGTTTAAAGGATTAAAAAATAAATTTTCTAATATGGCTAATATTGTATAGTAAAAATGTTATTTAGTGTTTAAAAATGTTGCATGCTGAAATTAAGTTATATGATCCAACCAAAGTTAAAAGACTTTAAAATCATAAACCGGAAAAATCATTGTGAGAACACCTGAAGACCCTCATGACCCTCGTGTGTCAGTTCAGCAAGT